>NW_008360329.1:533349-553920 GCF_000622305.1 Nannospalax galili
GTTTCATATCTATAGGCTAGCTATCTATGCGGCTGAAAGAAAAGTAATCATGAGGCATACCAGGCTGTGAATCCTGAGAGCTACAATAACAACTGACCTTCCAAATATGACATGGCATGAATGTTATGGGAATAACCAACCACTTTCTGATTGGATTTCAGGTCAGCTTCATAAAATGGAACCATAGCTGCCTTGGATGTCAGGTTTAGGAACCTATGGTTAGACAGGTTACAGACTATAGGGAGAGAACCTACTACTATTACTTTGCTAAGTAAGCAGTATTAAACCACCTCCTCAGTACCTAATATTATACCCATAGATGAACGCGTCTGTCAAATCTCAGCAGAGAATCTTCCTTGTGTTGCAAATAGTGCTCAATAGAGGTTTATACCTGAATAGGACACCTATATCAAATCAGTCTCCAAAGGTTCAGACATCATTGAGGGAGCAGAGAGTTTGTAAGAGCCAGAGTGGCAGATGACCACAGGGGAATAAAGTTTTCCAAATAGCTAAGCAGTTACATGAACTAACAGCGATGGTGACAGTATGCACAAGACCCACGTAAAATCAAGCCACATAAAATCCCAATATAAGAGTGGGGCCATGGGTAAGAAGCCCTAATCCTAGCTGAGGAATATGTAGTTGTTTAGAGAAAGAGAGAGTCAGGTTTTCTTAAATGTGTGACACTGAATGAATCAGACTCCAAAGGATGGACCCATATCTAAGGATATTTAGTGACACCAATATAACAGAGACCATAATTATTTTTCCGCTGAATGATCTATACATAGACATAATAGATTGCATGAAATATTTCAGGGATTAGTCTGGGGAGGCATGTAGATAGCTGAAGTAGTCTAAACATTATCAAAATATACTGCATGAAGTTCTTCAAAATTCATTTGAAACATATAAAAAAGAAATTCATTTACACCTGAATTATAATTTCAGTGTAATTTCGGCATATCAACTACAAACATCTTTACTCAATCTGTTCTCTGGGTTGCCTAGTCATCTTTGACAGTTAATTTTAAGATTGCTTTAGCTACAATAACTATGTAGAAAATTTTCAAAGAAAAGTTTCCCATATATGAGGAGAACTTTGGATTATTTTCAATGCCCTTATAATTTCTTTAGTGTTCAGCTCACATATCTCCTATGACTTAATTTACCTGCATAAATATGAAATAAAATTTGCAAATAATAGACATTCATCAATTCCTACCATAGAAGGACCAGGAAAAAAAGAAGGGAATCAAAATGAAAAGTGTAAGCATGTAGATTTTTCATCCTTGTAAAGGCAAACACATTTATCAAACAGTGGGAATGAAAGTTCTCACTATTAGCTTGATGTCTCATCACACGTGTATATGACCTTTTATTTTCTATATGCGTAATTTTAACACCAAAATCAGTTTCTTAAATTAAGTATAGATTTGTTGTACAATTAATTAATCAGTTCAATGAAACATTTTGCCATCAAAAAGAATGCTATCAATATTAATGTTTCAGTTATGCCATGTTTAATTCAAAGCCTAAATTTTAGTGCTTAAAGCTCTTGCAGAGGACCTGGGTTTGATTCCCAGCACATACATGGCAGCTACAAACTGTCCTTAATTTCAGTTCCAGGGGAACCCTAAGCCCTCTTCTGACTTCCACAGCATTACACGACAGAGGTGCACTCACATATATGCAGGCAATACACTCATACACATAAAATAAAAATAATAAATAAAATATTAAATAAACAAAAACAAAAAAACAGTAATTGAAGTGTCAGAGATATTCTGGTTTGGAGATGCCTGTCTGTACCTTAGCTCTATGTACCTTTGGTTGAGGTAATTCTATAAGGACTGGATGATCCACAAGGCTTCATTCTGGTGCCTCTACCTCAAATACAATGACTTGATGACTTTAATGATTTGAGTTTGTCTTGATCTGGCTTTCCTTCTCTACAGTCTCTTATTTTCCAGAAATCCTTCTTTCCACACATGTCTCTAACAACATAAATTTTGATTTTGATTTTGAAACGGTTGTTGTCCAAGAGGAAAAATGTATAAGTTAGCAGGCTACATAATTCTAGGTTCGTAATTGGGAAAAATATCACTTGTCTTCTTTTTAAAAAAATAGTTTATTTCTTCTTCTTTTATATTTTATTATTTTAATTTTATGTGTGAGAGTATATTGCTTGCATGTATGTGAGTGCACCCCTGTCGTGCAATGCCGCGGAGGTCAGAATAGGGCTTCACTTCGGGTTCCCCTGGAACTGGAGTTAAGGACGACTCGTAGCCGCCATGTGGACGCTGGGAATCAAACTGGGTCCTCTGCAAGAGCAGTCAGTGCTCTTAACCGCTGAGCCATCTCTCCAGCCCCTTATTTCTTATTTTTATTTTATGTGTATGTGCGTATTACCTGCATATAGGTAAGTGTACTCATGTCATGCAATGCCTGTGGAGGACAGAGAGGTTGTCGGATCCCCTAGAACTGGAGTTACAGACAGTTGTTAACTACTTGCCCATGCTGGGATTTGAACCTGGGTCTTCTGTAAGAATAGCCAGTGTTCTTAACCGCTGAGCCATCTCTCCAGCCCCACTTCTACTATCTTCTATTGGTCAAAGTAAATTCCAAATGTTTCTTCAATCCCAGGAATGAAAAAAAAGACTCTCCATTCTTGTGAAAATATTGAAATATTTATATAGGGATTCCAAAGATCATAAGGAGAAGGTTTATATTCTTATTCTGTCATTTCGTTGTTGAGTGAACTTGGTCACTTAGTTAATCTCCCTGAGAGTTCTCAACTGTGTGTGTAGGTCAACCTCTGCTTCCTGTTGTTCTTGAGAATGTAAGACATACAACATTGAGCATATCACTAGTTGCAATGTACAGCTTAATAACTATGAATTATTACAAAAACACAATATGTGATTTCCTTTAACCTCCAACCCATGTTAATAGAATGCAGATTATAGAGGTCAGGTTTCAGCACTAGTATAGTCTCTGAACTGCTATTTTACAATAGCCTCTGGACCACAATATAACAGCATCTTGCCAGAATCTGTAAGATTTTAGTAAATCAAGAGACATTCATTTTTACCCCTGTGAAAATCTGTTTACTTTAGAGTTTTTCCTCTATGTTTTATGAAATATCAGAAAGTGTAGAGTGGAATATTTAGTGTGCAATTGGCAGACATATCTGCTTAAAAATACTTGTGCACATATTGTTTGATCTTCCTTATAAGTCTTGGATTCAGGCGCAAAATGTCTAAGATGGCTAATTATAAATAGAAGGATTTAAGAAGACTTTAAGAAGCACAGACCCTATTGTGAAACACTGGTTCAGAGATTATACAAATGTTTTTCCAAGAACCCACTGTTTTTAAATAAATGAATCAATATAATGCATATTTTTTTTTCTTCTCACTAGATAAGCATTTCCTCAGAACGCTGAGATCCTATAAAATTGGTATGGAAAGATAATCTATTAAAATGTAAATTTGCGTTTCAATCTCAAGATTTTTTGCTGTTTCTATCCAACCTATCAATCAAGATGCCAGACCTTTGCTTTTCTTTGCCTCAGGGAAAACAATATTAAAAGCAAAAGCTGCTTTTAAACCATCTCCATTTATATCTCTTAAAATCTTCCTTTATTGAGAATTTTATGCTATGTGCTTTAGGTGGAAGGGGAGAGAAAAATAGTAGAGTGGGGCAGGAGAGAAGAAAGTGCCATCCAAGAATAGAGAGATTTTTTTTCATGTCTCTTCATAATTGCCTTTAGCCCAAGAAACAAGTAAGTAGAAAATCCAGTTATTTGGGCCCTTGTTTAGTGTTACCTACATTAGAAACCATCTGTGATTATCTATGGTATACTGTGTTACCTGAATAATCATAGTACTGAGTTCCAGAGCTCACCATGAAAGAAAAAAAAAAAACTGGTTTGGTAACACTGATCTAATCTCAGGGAGGTCCTGAGTTTTGAAGCACCCTCTCTGTGAGGGTCCTGTTCCTGCTATGTTGTCTGCACGTAACAATGAAACAGTGGTCTGAATAATAGGATCATGAGTAGGGGGCATTCTCTCTGTGCATGCCTGGAAATGTTCTAAAGGGCATTGAGGAAGCAATAGGCTGCACCATAAATTATTGTAGTAATGAATTCTGAGCAGTGTCTAATCGGGCTGTATTTTTCTCTTTGGTGCTTCAGAATAGATTTTATTCTTTGTATGTCATGAGCCCACTCATTCTGTCTCTTAACTAGAAGTGTATCATAACCATCAGAACCAATTAACTAGATTTAAACTTCATAAGGGTAAACGATTCCCAAGAACGATAGAAATTATTATCAGTTGAATATCATACTAAAATGATATAGCAACAAAAGTAGAGATTAAAATGTGTTACCACGAGAAATACAAGATTAAATTGCAGAAGGTTCTACTGACATGCCCTAGTTTTTTCATTGTATCTTAAAGCTGAACATGTACACATTAAAGATGTCAGTGACTTTAAACCCAGATTTTCAGAGTATCATACTCTACTTAGCAACCTTATAATATGTACTCTGTACTATATAGATATCCCTCAACTTACAGTGAGACTATATTCCAATAAAACCTGAAAAGTTGAAATATTTTAATTGGAAATGTACTTACTGCCCCTGTACTTACTGCTGAATCTCTTGTTATCCTTCATGATGGTCTGGCATTCTGGGAGTTGTGGTTTACTGCCACTTTCTGAAATCTTGAGAAAATATTCTTCAGCATATTCCTGTCCTGATGAATGCTCAAACTTAAAATTTTAAAGTTTAGTGCTACATAATTCTTATTGATATTTTTGGCATTATAAATTAGAATAATAGGGGCTGGAGAGATGGCTCAGAGGTCAAGAACACTGGCTGTTCTTGCAGAAAACCCGGGTTCGAATACCAGCACCCACATGGCAGCTAACACCTGTCTGTAACTCCAGTCCGGGGGATCCGACTGCCTCTTCTGTCCTCCACAGACATGACACAGGTGGCACTTATTTCCATGCAGGCATAACATGCATACACCTAAAATAAAAATAATAAAAATAATTAGAATAATAATATCAAAACATTGTACGTTGGGTATCATAGTGTCTGATAACGTTTAGAACTACAACTGTCTATAAAAGCTATATAATTCCTTAGATAGTGAAAAGCTGCAGATGAATTTATATTTGATACTATGTTATGATATGTAAACATGTCAACATGTGCAGATATATAGAAGAACCCAAAATTTGATTTCTATTCAGTTCATCTATATATTCTTAAGCAGTGGTACTAACCAGATATTCCACAAAGATTTGAGTTTGTAAATGAACGTGTATGTGTAATTGTGTACGTAATGTATGCATCACACATCCATGATCATCTACCTCACAGACAAAAGTGTTTTTTGAGAATATTAAGAATATAAAAATTGGATTGCTTAACATTTATTTTTTCAATTCTTTTTGAAATTATTTTCACTGAATTTTTGCAATTTTCGTATATTTGATGGTACTTAGATTCCCTGCCTTATCCGCACCTCCCCTTACTACCTCCCAGCCCAATGTAAATGTACTCTCTCTATATAATACAGCCTATAGAGTCTGATTTGTGAGGTTGAATGTCCTTCAATATGTGTCCATCCACTGGAGTCTGGTTAATCTATCAAGAGTCCCATCCCTGTAAGAGAGTGTGTCTTCCTGTTAAGTTGTGAAAAGTCCTCTATGTTGGTTGAAATTTCTTAACCACATCCCCATGTCTATCCTTGAAAATTTTATGACTGAATATAATTAGTTTTGATCAAATCACTCAAAATCTCCCCCTTTCAATTCTTCCCCTCATCCCCTACCAGTTTTCTACCTAGTCCATTTTATGCTACCTGTATGACATGGGTGTAGGACCATCTACTGGAGCATGGATAGCCTCTCTGGATCTTATGTCTGAAGAAAACTGACCCTTGTTTTGCCAGCAGTCATTTACTGCCAAGAGCCCCTCAATCAGCAATGCAGCTTCATGAACCCTTCACCCTTCCGTGCTGGGCTTTTAGCTGATTTGATCTTGTATAGTTCTTGAACATGTAATAGCAGTTGCTGTTCATGTGTTCAACAGCCCTGACATGCCCTGCAAATACTATTTTTCTGATGATGTCTACTTGTCTACTATTTCTGACTCTTACAATCTTTGTTGATCTTTTTCTTCAAAGTGAGTATTTTCATATTAATAAATATCTTAAAGAACAAACAGTAGTGCAAATATTATTTATAATAAATATTTTATAGGAGAAACACAACAAAACTTTGGTCATATGTATGTAAACAAACTATACATGCAGTGCCACTTAAATAAACAATTCTATGCTTAACAGAAAAATAACTAAATAATGTAATAGTATTTAACTTATAATATGGATCAACAGGAACTATCAGAAAGATGTATTAGACAGTATTAAGTAAGTTATTTAGTTTTCTCAAGAAATTTCCCTCATTTCTAAAAGAAAAGTACAAATAGTGACCATTCAGACTCATGGTCAGGAATTAAAGCTCTTTGTAAAGGATTGTTATATTGTCTAGCTTAAAGCAGACACTCATTACACACTACATTGTGCTGTTATTTATATGAGTTAATAATCTGTTATATATATATACATATATATATGTTTATATGTAAAATATACAGTTGAGGGCCTGAGTTTTAAGTTAGACTCAATTTTCATTTCCACAAGTGTTGATAGATTACTTAGGAATCAGCTTATCATACCTTGGAATCTGAGTAACTACAATGCTGGGTATGTGAACATATTCTGCTAGTCTTTGCTGTATAGGACTGCTTTACAAAGTGCTTTACAAGTCAAGACCCAGAAGCAAACATTTACAAGGGAACCCTTTCTTTTTTGCATCGTATACAAAGAAACCAATGTCTGTATTTCAACAATTAAAGATATGAGGGGGTATACATGCTTACTTGAATGTTTAGTGCGTGTATCTAAGTATTATGATTTAAATGTGCTCCTGTGATCAAATGGTTTATTTTACAAGCATTCATCTAATTGAATCTGGCATTTCACATTCCTCTATATGTAATGCATTGACTTAGACTATCTGATTAATAAAATGCATCTAATATTTACTATATTTCCTTTTTTTTCTTTTCAAGGCACCAAAAGGAAATTAAATACCTCAAAACCTCTTCACCTTTGTGATTTGCTAAGGTATGCTTTGGAGGACAGTAATTTCTCTATTTTTCTTTTAATTTTAACCTTAGTTACTGAACTATGCATATCGGTTGCAGCTCACATATCTATTAAGGAAAAGAATAATGGGCTATGAATTAACCAGATGCACATGAAACATACAGACTCTGGCAGTTATAAGTCATGAAGTGCAGTGGTCTGTCTTTGAACTTCAAGATTTCAGGTACAATTGTACCCTAATTGCAGGATTGTGTTACTCTTTTATTTCGAGCTTCATGACTAATGAAAGATAATTGTACTATAAAACAGGAGACATTTTCTGTTAACAGCATCAGCAGATTTTGAACATTCAATATGCTTCTTATTCAGATCTATAACCTCAGCATCCTTGACTACTTAAATCAACAGAATATTAGTTTCTTGCTGTTCATGTTTTCTTTAAAAAAAAAACTGCTTTAAATTTGACTGTTCAGTTCAGAGCTAAAAAAGAGCCAATAAGGTGATCTGGCAGATGATTCCGAAGTGAAAGGTTTTAACTGATCAAGAAATAAATGACTAACTCACAGCAGAAACAGAAATTTAGAACAAGTAGTGATGGCCAGTCATCTGTAAAGACATGCCAACAAAACGGAACACTGAGATGCTTGGCTACTGGGGACAGAAAAAGCATTGGAAAGTATATTTCTTGACTTACTGCACTGCTAGGGATATCAACAGTTAACCTGGATTTCTAATTGAATCCATCTGGGAAGTTTTATTAATGGTGATTATATTAAAGATTATGAAAACTGATTTTGCCTTAGGCATGGCTACTTCACGAGATTTCAGAAGGGGTTAGGTTGAGTGAAGCAGCTTTGGAGTATTATGACTCTACTCCTCTGGAATGTCCTCTGTCACCTGACTCTTCTTCATCCCAGAGCTATGGGTTCTGTTAAAACTTCACTGCTATTTTGGGAGTCTCTTGGACTACCCTGACCAACATCTCCAAGGGAGGTTTCCCTTGTCTGACACTGAATTTTGTTATATAGTCTTCACCTATACAGACACGCTTCAACTTACATTATAGATGTATTTTTTTCAAGTAGGCTTATGGAATAATATATTTCTCTTTGGTTTTTCATACCACCTAAGTATTATTTATCTATTTATCTACCTTTTTCTCTATCCCCTTATATAGTTCTCTTTCTTCCCACCTTATTTATAAAATACCCCATTTTCCCCATTTCACCCTCAATAGTACCTATGTCCTATTACCCCCATCTCTTGGAGATAGTGACTTTATGGTTCCTTTCTATTTTCTTGGCTCCTGTGATTACCTCAGAATATATACTCACATCTTAGGGTCAACTAACCAGAGGGAACACGTGTCCCTTGTTTTCTGCCATCCCACTCAGTATAACAGACCATCCATTTACATTCAGATTTCATGGTTTCATTTTCCTTTACAGCTACACAGAACTCTTGATAGACTCTATTGCTGAAGACACAAAATATTTGGAAACAGGGTTTGGAGCAATTGAGCTAGAACTGACCTCAAAGCCTCCTTCCTACTAGCTCTCATAATATGAAATGGTACTATGCAAACAGTCAAGGGAGAAAAAAAAATAATCAATGTTCCTACTCAGCCATAAAACTATGAACCACAACAATGAAGGTTCTAGAAAATTATCTTTATTGGTGCAATTGTGACACTTTAATCTTGGGGGTAATCAACAGCTGCTAATTGGACATAGTCAAATACATAAGTACACTTGGCTGGAGAGTTCATAGACCTTAGAGAAGAACCTTCTTCTGTCACTTTCCTAGACCAATATTTCTTATTATATTCTAAATGTATATCCTTATATTCACAGACAATTTCAGATTTCTCCATTCATCAAAGAAGCAGCTTTTTGTAACAGATGGAAACAATTGCAAAGTTCCCAGCTGTTCAAAATGTAGAGAATAACTGACTGTGGGGTGCCCAGTCCTAAGTGATACATCTTTAATGCAACGTCTACACCAAAGCTCAGAGAACATCAAGGAAGATGGGACAGAAAGATTCTAAGAGTCAGAAGGGCAAGCCCCCTACTGCTAGTTGATGCATTCTAGGCATGATACACCTATGAAATCCTCACAGTATGGCAGCCTAAAAAATACACATAGTGACAAGACCAGTTGAAATGCCAATTTGAAAGGGGAAAATGTCATGGCATCTTACCTCAAAATGAAAAGCTACGGACAATCAACGGATGCTGAGGGCCTGAAGGGGGCAAAATTATTTTTCTGCAGGTACTAGCTCCCTGAGAGGCTAACTAATCCCAAGTACGCAACCAAAAACATATTTACACATGAATAACATTAAATGGACTCAGTGCGTTATGTATGTATATTTATAAATTATGTATATGTAAAAAAAATCAAAGGCAGAAAATGAATTGTGAGGAAGTAGGGGTGACATGGGAGGAGTTGGAGGGGAATGGGGAGGGGTGGAAATAATGAAAATACAATACACATTATGAGAGTCTCAAAAATAATAAAATTCTACTCTTTCTATGCTTTTCCTTACATTTATACTAGTATCTAACTACTGATTTTAAGAAATTTGTTTCAAGGTGAACTCATAAAAACAATAATGTTCTCCGGTGGAATGACATCAGTTATTGAAATACAAGAAATAAACACTGGCATGATGCTTTTATCCAAGCATTATTCAAATGTTACCATTTCTTTAACAGCAAACATAATAAATGTAAAGCAAGCCCCTTCATCCTTGTGTCTGGTCCATGGCCAAGTCGGCCAGTGCATTCAGTTGTTCTGTGCCTTTAATCTTTTTAATCTTAATGCATTTCTAATTTTTCTATTTATTTATACTTTTAATCTTTTATGACTTTGACATTTTGAAACTTTCAATTTGTTTTCAAGAATGTCTCCCCATTTGTGTTTGTTTAGTATTTTTCTCATTATTAAAGTCCTACATTTTGTAAGAAAAACCACAAAAGTGATATTTAGTCCTTTTCAGTGAACCATTAAAAGAAGCATCTGACACTCATCAATAGCTACTAAGCAAACTATGTAAAGTTCTTGACAAATGGAACTTTCTTCCTGAATCTCAAAAGCCTATTTATTCATTTTGTTTCACAAAGTATTTAAAGGATATATGACAGGAGTAAAGTATCATATATGCAATATTTATTATAAAATTCTCAATATCAAAGGTTAGATAATAGTACAAATTTAGAAGTAAAGGATTACAGCATGTTATCCTACTCTAATTGTTTAGCAAAACAAGCATCTGGGCAGTGTAAGAAAAAAATGAGAGAGGACGAAAATGTTAATAAATTTTAACCCAGGGAATCTGGTAAAGGGCAAAAACTTTGAACACCAAGAATAAAACAAATTCAATGTAAAAATTTAATAAATATCAATACAAAAAATGAATTTATATTTATTTTACCTGGTCTCTAATAAAACTAACAAATTTTTATCTACTGTGAATAACTAAATATTCCTTTCTTCAATATTACCATTCTATCAAGTTCACAAACCAGAAATAAGAAGGAGGTAGTTTGGTTTCACAAAAGTAAGATCAGTATAGAAATGGGCCACAGACACAACTAGGATTTTGGAAGAGAAATTACAAATTAGGTATTTATTGTGTATTGAAATTTAATTAATCAATGAATTCAAGCTTTAGTTTACTCTGACACATTCACTGAGTGTGTTATTGGGTCTTATATGTGTGTTTATGCTTGTAAATCTGACGTTCCAAGTTTGCCTACAATTTTCTGGTGGAGAGCCATTATATAATGCACAAGGTTTGGTGTCTAAAGCTTTTGATTACTCTGAGGCACAATTGGGGTATTATCCAGGAATATATACTTCACAGTTTATTAATTTTAAAAGCTGAATGACTGGTATTTATAATCAGTTTATATTTATTCTCTCACAAAAGTGATTCTATGAGGTATATAATAATGTCATTTTATTTAGATACATTCTCTGCATATTTATGAACTGAAAAAATACTTAGAAAAAAGTACCCATATCTTTGAAAAAGCATATGCATTAAAAATCAGACATGCTATAAGTTACACCGCAGTATTTAACTTTCAATAGTAGCTCAGAGGTAATGCTCACTATGTTCTCAGGCTTGAAGAAAGACGAGCAAAGGCCACTGTCGGAAGCTGAGAGAATTCTGAGTGAGCATCATTTGAAAAACCGCATTGCAGTACTAAAAAGTAAATTACAGCAAGCAAGATTTTATTTAGATATAGAAAGTTACTAGTGTGCATCACTTGAGATAAGGTTTATTTAGATTTAACTTAGCTCTAAAGTTCTACTTCTGTACTCAGTGTTTAGTAGACACTGTTTAATAAAGACTTTCATATTTCTGAAATCATTGACAGAAACTTCATTTAACAGAGTTCCATTACCTCTTTTCTGAATATCTAATTTTATGCTATTTGAGGCATATTTTTAAATTTTTATTTATTATTTTTATTTTGTGTATGAGTATATTGCTTGCATGTGTGCATGCATCCATGTCGTGCAATGCCACGGAGGTCAGAAGAGGGTTTTGGATGCCCCTGGAACTGGAATTAAAACAGCTCATAGATGCCATGTGGGTGCTAGGAATCGATCCAGGGTCCTCTGCAAGAGCAGTTAGTGCTCTTAACCGTTGAGCCATATTTTTAAATCCTGAATTTTTAATAGCTTTATTGTTTAAATATATATATATATATATTTAAGTCATGTTACATAGAGCAGTCAACACTATGAGGCTAACTTTATTAATTTTATTTGAGGCTTCCTATATTTTTATTAATTAAATTTGTTCGTTGACAATTTCATATATTTACATAATGAATGTAGATCATTTTCCCCCCACCTTCTCCTAGCCCTTTATTACCCAGTCTTCCTTCCCACTCCCTACAAATTGCTTTCTAACATTTATGTCTATTCATTTTGTTTTGTGATCTGCTGTGTTTAACCAAGACCATCTGTGTGAACATGGGCTTGGACCTATCTATTACAGCCTGGTGAGCTCAGCAGTGATTGCACAGTGAAAGAAAAATACGCTCTCCTAGTATCTATCAATAACCAATAGATGAGTATTATGGAGTAAGTTCCCCTCAGCCCCTCCCCAATCCATGACTGATGGTTGACATGAGCAGTCTTGTTCACTACCCAACTGCCATTGTTGAGTCTGTAATTGGAGTGGTTGTTGGATCTAGAGCATGGCATTTCACAGCCCTCAATCATTTCATTTTTCTCTTATATACTTCCTGACTGCAATTATCTTGCTTAGAACCAAGACTTTATCTCTCACATAATCTCAAATTCTTTAGCATCCATAAATCTCTGCATTTACCATCATACGCTGCTAAGAAAGACTTCTGTGATTAAAGTTGATAGTAGCTTTTGCCCATAGGTATAAGAATAAATATCTGATGCTAAGTCAATTTAGTTATATGACAGTCGAATAAGTCCCTCACTGGGTCTAAGAGTAGTCCTTGTCAGTAGAGTGGCAAACTCTATGCTGTCCCAAGAGCATTACCCTTGGTTGACAATCAGAACTACTTGATAAAACTCTATTCCTGGGCCAGTGAGATGGCTCAGCAGATAAGGCACCTGCTACCAAGTCTAGCAGCCTGAATTAGATAGTACTTCCCCTAGTTGTCCTCTGCTCTCCACACACATATCAGATACCCACCCTCAAAAAATTAAATAAATGTGGTACAAATTAGAAGAAAAAATGACTTGATTGCAAGTCATTGAGAATTCAAAGTGAAACTGAGCTGACAGCTTTCTCCCTGCTAGCATGCTTCAAAGTGCCAGAAGGTGTCATTCAGGCAGCTGTGGGGAAAGGCACCAATTGCTTTACCCAGGTTTGAACTCTAGGAACTATAGAACCAAACTGCCAGGTACACATATTGTAGGAGCAAACAGGTGCCTTCTGATTAGATTTAAGGTCCACTCCATGGGAAGGAAAACATGCCTGGTACTGAAGGATTTGATTTTAATTGTAATCCAGAATTTCATGATGAACTATGAGATGCTATAATGATACTGTGGGCATCTTTTACATGCAATAAAAATCTCAAAACAAAATGCTAAATCTCATTTCACAGTTGCTCTCAATGGAGAAAAATAAGCATGAAACAAGTATGTCCATCAGTGGATGACTGAATAATGAACAAGTGGTTCATATACACAATGCAATATTAGTCACCTGTAAGGAAAATGAAATAATGAAATTTTCAGGCTAAGAAATGGAATTGGAAATAATCTTTCTGAGAAAGGTAATCCAGACCCAGAAAGATAAGTGCTGTATGTTTCCTTTCATATGTGGATGCTAGCTTTGACTCTTCAGATATTTATCTTTAAATGAAGTATGGGGAATTTCAAGGAAAGGAATACAGAATCCAGGTGGTCAAGAAAGGGAAAAAGGAATAATGGAACAGGAAGGGATAAATGCTGTGGGGGATGAGAGGGCAGGGTAGAGGAGGGGGTATGGGGAGAAATAACTTACACTGAAGATGTTTGAAAATGCTAAATGAAAACCTGCTACTGAGGAGCTTCCTAAGATATAGACATATACACATTTAAAAGAGTTTGAATAGAGATGTCTTATAAGGGGGTGAGGGGGTGAGGGGGCAATGCCACCCCCAGACATCATTGGCTATCAAATGAAAATCACAGTACTATGTAAAGGTTACTTCACTTTGAGTTGTTGGATAGTGGAACATCATAGAGACCCCAGATAGTACAGGCTATTGCCATTGTTCTTGATTACCCTCCAATACCTGGTGAAAGACAGCATACACCTGAGTCAGAGGACATGGAAAACCCAAGCTGGTAAAAGCCTGGACGTTTCGTCCCTACTCTCTAGTTTTCCTAGTGCTAGATGGTGATATAAATGATACGGGGGCAGAAAATTCATCATCAGTCATACTCAGGTGTGAACCCTACTAGATACAATAATGACTGGCCTGGCAAGATAGGATGACTGGTGCCCAGTGGTACCAATGTAATGGACTAAGTAGTTTCTCATTATATTTAAACCCTGATCTACAAGATAAAGCCCATGCCTGGTACTGTTAACTGGGCACAAACTGGAGGCTACTTAAGTCAAAAGCTCTAACAGACTAATATTACTAGTCTAATAAATTGATACATTAGTAAACTACTCTTCATCTTTATGCCATAGACTAGTTCATCTCTCAATCCTCCTCTCAGAAACTTGTTTTTTCAGTAGATGACAGTTTATACAGAGACTCACGACTGGTCAACTTGCAAAGAATCAGGAATGTGGAGTGCTCATCTCTAATTGGGACATTTATATTATAACTCTTTCCCCCAAGGCTCAGGGATCATTTTGTAAGAGGAAATATAAAAATTGTAAGAGAGTAGATTTCAGTGGTGAAACAGTATTTGCTGGAGATGACAGTCCAGTTGCACACGTGAACTTACAGTGGTGTGACTGCATGCACAAGACTTGTAGAAGATCAAGCCTAGCAAAATCTCAGCATGAGAGGGACTCATGAAGTCCCACTGTCTCAGCTCCCTATCTCAGGATCTATTGACAGTTGATGTCTACTGGGAGAGGGAGAGTCACTTTTCCTAAAGAATGCTGACCATGAGGGTCTATCATATTCCAGTAGATGTTCCCATACCCATGCACAAACAGGCAACATTAAATAAATTCATTGTGCTTTAAATAAAGAAAAAGAAATGACCACACGAATTTGGAGAGAAAGGTGGGGAGGACAGAGGGGAGAAATTGGATAGGAGAGACTATGCTATGGATTAGATCCAAACACATTGTATTCATGTATAAATATTAAATAAAAATCAGAAATTTAGAGAAATTTGTGACAAAGGCCTTTCTTAGAACATTTTTCTTGTTTGTTTTAATGTACCTCACATTTCTGCTGATCAAACTTGGCATCAATTATGGAACTGACTGGACCAGAGAGAGGAAAAGAGGTGTCATTGAAATAGACCCAGTGCCTGGCTTTTCCTATACTGGGGCTGTATCACCCTTACAATTAGTGGAAAACAGATCAAGAACAATGGAATATATTGGGATGCAGGCGTGTACAGGAATTTGGAAATACATCCTATTAACATTCTAAAATCCATTTCCTTTAGTTTTTAGAAATTTTATTTTATTTTTACTGCAATTCTTAAATGAAGTTTTAACAGAATTTGTTCAATTTTCATACAATATAGTTTGATGGAATTTAGATACCTTCTTGCCTCCCACCCAATTTAAAGTACTTTCATATATGTGTGTGTGTGTGTGTGTGTGTGTGTGTGTGTGTGTGTGTGTGTATGGTACAGCCTATAGAGTCTGATTTGTATCCTATTCAGGGATTAGGACTCTGTGGCCTCTCATTCTCTAAGCATGTTGACTTATTGTGGTTTTCTGTGTTAATCACTATCTGCTGCATAAGGAAATCTCTCTGGTGAGAGCTGAGAGATAGAATGCACGTGGCTGGGAGGTCATAGATCCTAGAGAAAAACCTTCTTTGGACACATCCCTAGACCAGTGTAATTTCTTAGTTTTTTTCTAAATATGCATCTTCATATTTACTGACAAATGTACTTTTCACCCCTCATCAAAGAAGCTTCTTTTTGCAACAGATGTAGACTATTACAGATTTCTAGAACTGGTCAGTCTCAGATAAGTGTCTGTAAGATGTTTAACCCAAAGTGACACATCTTCACTGCAACCTCTATTTTATTTTATTTTATTTTATTTTATTTTATTTTATTTTATTTTAGACAAGAACTCATGCAAAGCATACTAAGCAGTCAAGGTAGGCAGACCTTGAACTCCTGACCCTCCTGACTCCACTTCCCAAATGCAATGATTGCAAGTATGTACTACCACATCAGCTTCTTTTCAGTTTTTAAAAATATATTTAAAGAAAATAAATCTGTGGAATACCAACTTGACCTATTGCTATTAAATATTTACTACTGTTCTGTAAGGGAGGTCTGGTAACCTCATCTCACAGAGACATATGACCAATGTCACAGAGAACAGAAATAAAAAGAAACGAGGATCCTTTCCCAAAGGATTATGAAGCTGAGGTTTGAAAGATTACACTCACCTACAAACTCTGCCACACCATCACTAACTAAGATTATCCATCACCCTAGTTCAGAAGTCTCATCACCTAAGGGAAAGAAATATAGCAAAGGGCTTTAACAGTGGACCTGTTGTCTCCTAGAGCCAGACTGGGAAACAAAGCATCCCATTTATACTTGATGGTTGTATACTCTAAAAATAGGATTCATGGTGTTAGGGGTGTGGCTCAGTAGCAAGGTACTTACCTAGCATTCAGGAAACCTAGGAATCCATCCCAGCACCATGAAAACAAATTCAATACTTCCCCCCAAACAATTTTTAATTGAATTTTTGCAAATTTCATACATTATACTTTGATCGAATTTAGATTTCCTCCCTCATCTGTACCCCTCTACTGCATTCCACAAAATCTCAAGTACTCTCATATATAATACATATATAATATGTCTTTAGTAGTTACCTTTTAACAGGGAGATATTGTCTCTGCTAGGCTAGCAGGGTAAAAGCTTGATGACAAGAAATGAGCTCCCTCTTTTGAAGCTGTTGATTCTATTCCCATAGAAACTCCAACAGTATTGGATATTGTCCCTGCTCTTGAGTACTTACCAGAATGTGATGGAAAGACCCTATTGCTGAAGACACCAAATACATTGGCTATAGAACAAACAGGAGAAATCAAGCTGGTACTGATTTCTTCATCGCTATTGGCTAGCTTTTATAATACTGAAAACAGTTATGCATGTTACTAGAAGAGAAAATTAATCATCAAATGTACAGAACTGTAAATTTTGTGAACTAATATAGATATAGAATATTCAAATATCACATCTAAAAACTCAGTCAAAAGACTTGTATAATAAAACTGACATTGGAGAAAGAATTTGAAGATATCAGAGGTTGGAAAGACCTCCTCTGCCCATGGATTGGTAGAATTAATATTGTGAAAATGGCTAGCTTACCAATGGCAGTCTACAGATTCAACACAATTCCAAATCCTCAGAGATCTTGAAGGAAGAAGGGACAGAAAGATCGCTAGAGTGAGAGTCAATGACTGAATACAAGGAAATATTGTTTTCTGGACACAACAGAGCAGGTGTACATATGAACTCACAGAGTTTGTGACAGTATGTAGACGACCTGAGCTAGCTCAAGGAAGAAAAACTCTCAGTTTAGAGAGCGGAGTTAGGTACAAAGTCCCACCCTTGTGTGAGGAGCTATTGCCAATTGATAATTACTTGGAAAGTCAGTCTTCTTTAAAAGTGTGGCTCCAGGTAGACAATTTTCCATTAGATGGGAACACACCCAAGAGCCTATAGGCAGCACAAATTGGAATAGATGAGTTACAAAAGAAAGTGGTGAAACAAATTTGGGTGGGTAGGAATGTGGGGGTGGATCTGAGAGAAGATGGGGGAGGGTGGGCAAACATGACAAATTTATGAAATTATAAATGCATTAATAAAATACTACTTAAAACAGTATTTTTGACTAGTCCCACTTCTTCGAGTTTAGATAAAGTGGTGAATAAAAATGTCAAATATCTGTCATCATGAAACTAATATTCTCATGGCTAGAGTGAGCAATTTTTAGAACACGTGGCTAGGGCTTCCATCATGTAGGAGCCCTAGAGACTTCAGAGAACTTAGACTTGAACTTGTGGTGAGATAGAAACTCAGTGGAAGGCCATGGCTCAGAAGGGATATGATGAGACATTGATCAGGTACTTTTAAGGAGAAAAATATAAGGAATACAAGTTTGTTAAGACTTGAAAGGCTATGTCTGGTATGAATACTATATCAAGAATCTAATCTAAAGAAGATGAAAAGTCATTTTTAACAGATGTGAAAGTCACAAAAAAGAGGTAAAATGTCAAAATAGTTCAAGCATAGAATGGAACAATCATATGACAAGAGATGAGGGTGTGGAAGAGAAGGACCAGCATTAATTGCACTTTTGCCTGAACAACAGGAATAAATTTAAATTCTAAAAATAAATTTCCCATGAAACTGAAGGTATACATTTCTCAGTTAATAGCATTCCATTCACTTTCTCTCATTCTTTTAAAATTACTATAAACAACAAAATATATTCACAAATTGAAAATTAATAATAATTACAGTAAAGCTTTAAATTCTACACTCCTCATGCCATCATGTCATGCAACACCAACGAAAGATGCTTGAAACACCTGCTTTCAGATTTGAGAGTACTGCATGTTGTGAACTGCAGTGTTTAAACTGTGCATAGAGTTTTCTGTTAGAATCTCTGATAGAATCTCTGATAGAAGCCAGCTTGGTCTATATAGGGAGTTCCAGGCCAGATGGGGCTACAGTGAGACCCTGTCTCAAAAAGACCAAAAACAAAAAAAGTCATTAGGAACTGGCAGATGGCTCAGCAGTTAAGAGCACTGGCTGCTCTTGCAGAAGACTGGAGTTTGCAACCCAGCACCTATATGGTGGTTAACAATCATCAGTAGCTCCAGTTCCAGGGGAATCCGATACCCTCTTCTGACTGACTTTGCACAACATGGGTACACTTACATACATGCAGGCATTACACTCAGACACATGAAATAATAAATAAAAAATAAAAATTTTGGTCTTTTTGAGACAGGGTCTCCCTGTAGCTCCAGCTGTCCTGGAACTCATTATGTAGACTAGGCTGGTCTTGAACTCACAGAGATCTGCCTACCTCTGCCTCCGGAGTGCTGGGATTAAAGGCGTGTGCCACCACGCCCAGATAATAAAAATATTTTTTTTAAAAAATCATTAAATGGCCACTCATGGTGGCATACAAATGCCTATAATCCCAGCACTAAGGAGGCAGAAGCAGACAGATCTGTGTGAGGTCAAGGCTAGCTTGGTCTACATAGTGAGTTATAGACCAGCTGGGGCTACAAGGAGACCCTGTCTCAAAAATACAAAAAAAAAAAAAAATGAAATCATTAAATGAAGGCTGGACATGGTAACACATGCCTAGGATTTCAACACTTCAGAGGCTGAGGCAGAAGGACTGAGAGTTTGAAGCCATTTGGGCTGTGTAAGATCCTCTTTCAAGAAAAAACAAAGTTAACAACAACAAAAGCCATTAAATGAATTTACTTAGGGATTAATGCAGAATTTCCAATAATTTCTGAAACATTGCATCTGAAATTTTGTACTATGTAATGATACAAAACAGTCTTCTTAGCATTGACATGCATAAAATCAAAGTATTGGGGCTGGAGAGATGGCTCGGTGTTTAAGAGCACTGGCTTCTTGCAGAGGACTTAGGTTCAAATCCCAACACCCACATGACAGCCAACAACTATTCATAACTCCAGTTCCAAGGGATCCAACGCCTCTTCTGGCTTCTACAGAAATTGCACTACGCCAGTGCACTTGTATGCAGGCATAACACTCACACACATAAAACTTTTTAAAAATCAGAAAATTGCAAAATCTGGTCGAAGCTCAGAGTGGACAGAGTAAGTTCCTAAATAGGATGATGATACACAGCAGTCCCTTCCGCATGAAATAATTACCATCATAACTACCATCATCATGACTTCAGCTGAGCCTGATTGCTAAACATAGTCACAATTAGGCTTGTTGATGGTAGTGCTCATTCATTAAAGGAGGGCCAAGCAGGGTCACTGGACCCTCACCTGAGTATCCAGCCATTCTTTCAGGCCACTCTTCCTAACCAGCTAGTCCAGATTTGGAAGACAAAAGAAAAATGAGGAGGAATCCAACAGAGGGATGCTTTTGGAAGCCCTTGTCAAGAAACTCCAATGGACTCTCATATGAACATTTGAAAATTGCCCTGTTCTGACTTTTTTCTAGTTCCCTGTCTAGAACTTGTAATGCTAATTACTCTTGCCTTTACTTCTCCTTCACATCTCTCATTCATGATTCAAGGACTTTCTTCTCCCCTTAGAGATAAAAGTTTTGCAATTTGGGAGTCTTTCAAATAGACCCACTGTAGGGGTATCCCAATTGCCTCACCCTGTGTCCCTGTTCAGCATGGAAGAAGCCAGAGCTGTTGGTGTCCCTATTTCCTATTGACAATTTGGGTGACCCTTTCAGAGGGTGGTATGATAAGAATAGGAGGTAGGAATTGGCTTGGCAGTTAGGGTAAAAAGACCCCAAAGAAATTCAATAACAATTTCCAGAGTTAAGATGCATCTCTTTCAAAATTGGCTATAAATTTTTAGATTTAGAGTTGAATTAATACAATTACACAATATTGTACTCAGTATAAGCCCTATAAGACATAAAATTAAATGAGGTTTTAAATTTTAAGAAAGATCTCCAT
>NW_008360329.1:554100-554310 GCF_000622305.1 Nannospalax galili
GATGGTAATGTCATTAACATTTACTAATATTAAGAAGGAAATTTTTATGCTTTGAATAATAATAATTATTATTATTATTTTTATTTATTTATTTATACACCCACTTCCCAGGTAGCACTCCCTGGAGCTCCAGCTGGCCTGGAACTTGCTATGTAGACCAGGATGGCCTTGAACTCATATCTGCCTGCCTTTGCCTCCCAAATGCTGGGA
>NW_008360329.1:554756-556298 GCF_000622305.1 Nannospalax galili
ATCATCCTATGTAGAGGTCTTGTTTTAGGATGGTCAGCTGTTCCTCATCTAGCAGTAATCAGTTGTCTATATTCCTTTAGATAAGATTGGGGTCTGCTGTTCAATTTCCCAATTCTATGCTGGGTTACTATACGGGAATCCCTTTAGCCACCTTGGCCAACAACTCAAAAGGGGGTATCGACTGTCTGACACTGTTGCTTGTTATATAACATTTACCTATACATATGGACTCTTATGAAATTATATTGGCTCCTTTAATCTTTGGTTATACTTTCCTTTTGGGTGTTTAAAAGGCCATACAGTTGGTCCAGACAAACTGATTTATTTTTACTCTTAAGGTCGTTTGAGTATCTGTTCCTCAGGGGTCACATGGGCTTGGGAGGAGCCCCTGGCTCCTTTCTTTTACCAGTTCCACCTATGTGAAGATAAGTCAAAGGTCCTGCTCGACCATGACTGGCTTCGCTTGGAAGCATGGAGGAAATGATTCCTCTGTGTTGACCCTCCTCTTTTCAAGTCCACTTGGTGGGGGTCTCAATGGCCTCCTTGATCAAGAGGACAGGTGACTCACCACGGTTATGGGACATTTTGAGAGATGCTCATAGTCCCCTAGGAACTATACGACCTAGGAGGGCTAGGAGCAAAAAGTGTCCGTTATGTCCCTCTGACCAAATTATTAGAGACCTCAAAGTATGTCTGTCAAACACCCAAGAAGGTTAGTTCCCCCAGTCCGGTACTTTTAATTACTGTGTGTCATGTAGATAAATCTTGGGTAAAGAACAATTCTTCTCAGATAAACCTTACCTAGACATATATTTCTTAATCTGCTATGTATAATTTGTCAGTAGGTTGTAGGAGTACTATGGTTCCTTCTGGTATTTAAAACTAGCTAGGCATTATTTATCTCTCACATTGTCTCACTCCTCCATCATGGTTTTCCAACTTAAGGGACTCCCATTTCCCCCCTTTCTCCCTTAACAATACCCTTCTCCTACTTTCCCTTTATCCCCTTGTATTCCTTGTATGCCTTCCCTCCCCAGTCCTTTAATCTAACCCAATTTTTATTCATATCTCCCTTATTAAGGACTGTTTCCTACTGTTCTTCTCTTTCACTTTTTTTCTCTTCCTTTACCTCCTTGTTTCCTATCCATTATCCTGGTTCCTGTAGTTATGTCTGAATACATATTCACTAATCAGTGTTTAGTTCTTTTGTATACCCTTCCTCCCCCTCTCCCTTAAACTAACCCGATTTTTATCCATATCTCCCTTATAAGGCCTGTTTCCTACTGTTCTTCTTTTTCAGGTTCTTTCTTTTCCTCTACCTCCCTGTTTCCTTTCCATTATCCTGGTTTCTTTAGTTATGTCTGGTTGCATACTTATTTATCAGATTCTGGTTCTCGAAACCACATATGAGGCAGAACATATGTGTTACTTCACTTAGTATAACAGTTTCTAGTTCCAACCTGCAAATTTCATGATTTCATCTTTCTTTACTGCTGAGTGAAACTCCCTCATATAAATGAACCACATTTTCATTATCCACTC
>NW_008360329.1:556368-556650 GCF_000622305.1 Nannospalax galili
AGGGTGACCTTGAACTCACAGAGATCTGCCTGCCTCTGCCTCCCGAGTGCAAGGATTAAAGGCGTGTGCTACCACGCCTAGCCCATTTGTAGTTTTTTAAGAGCTCTCCATGCTGCTTTCCATAGGGGTTGAACAAGTTTGCAGCCCCACCAGCAATTGGCCCCACCAGCAGTGAATGAGTGTTCCCCTTTCCCTACATCCTCTCCAATATTTGGTATCATTTGTTCTCTTGATCTTAGCCAGTCTGACTAGGGTAAGATGAAATCTTAAAGTGGTTTTAAT
>NW_008360329.1:556816-558793 GCF_000622305.1 Nannospalax galili
ATTAGTGATGTTGAACATCTTTTAAGATGTTTCATAGCCATCTTTACTTCTTCTTTGGAGAACTCTCTGTTCAGCTCCTCAGCCCATCTTTTAATTCGGTTGCTTCTTGTCTTGGTTCTCTGTTTTTTGAGTTCGTTAAAATTCTGATTATTTAACCTCTGCCGAATGTGTTACTGGTAAAGATTTTCTCCTATTTTGTGGGTTTGCTTCCTTGGTTGTCACCTTTGATGTACAGAAGCTTTTTAGTTTAATGAGGTCCCATTTGTTTATTCTTGCCCTTGTTTCCTTGAGCAATTAACATCTGGTTTAGAAAATCCTTTGCCATGCCTATATCTTGGAGGTGTTTTCTTCTAATAGTTTCAGAGTTTCAGGCTTTACATTGAGGTCTTTGAGCCATCTGGAATTGACTTTTGTGCAGGGTGAAAGATAGGGGTTTAGTTTCATTCTTCTATAAGTGGAGATCCAGTTTTTCCAGCACCATTTGCTGAACATGCTGTCTTTGCTCCAGTTAATGTTCTTGGCCCCTTTGTCAAATATCAGGTGGCTGAAATTGCATTTACTCATATCTGGGTCTTCAATTTTGTTCCATTGGTCTATGGGTCTATTTTTGTGATCTTTTTTAAAGGTTAAAACCTTTATTTAATTTTGTTTTATAGTCTTTAAACTGAGTACAATATTGTATAACTGTAATAATTCAACTGTAAACCTACAAACTTACAACCAATATTGAAAGAGATGCATCTTATCTCTGGAAATTGTTACTGAATGTGTCAATGCTGTTTTAATGAAATGCTTCTTCTAAGTATGTGATTATTAAATTTTAAAAAAAGATTAGATAAAAAAGGTAATCATAAAAGAGATAAATGTTGCTTAATTATCTAAATTGAAAATGCTTGTAGCAAATTAAAGCTGCTTATACTTTAAAAAGTAATTTTACCAGCTGCCAAATAGTTTTCCCCCCAAATCCCACTGTGATAATTTCCAAGCTGCTTCTACTCTGTATGTGTTCAATTCCTCTGTTATTCAGACCTAGTAAGAGAAGCACAGATCAACTACAGCTTAGTTTATTTAAATTTAAGGTAACATTTACATTTTATAAGTTTAAATATTTTATTTATTGTATTTACACTTTATTATATTGTATTTTGTAGTTAGATACAGAATAATTATACAAAAGCAACCAAGAAAACTGTAATCTTTCCATTGTTCAAGAGTATTTTCCACTATTTTTTTTCATTTTTTATTAATTAGAAGAAACATTTCATTACAACAGCATTAACCTATTCAATAACATTTTTCTGAGCTAGGGTACATCTCTTTCAAAATTGGCAGTTCATTTTTAGGTTTACAGATGGATTATTACACTTGTACAATCTTTTACTTATTATAAACTCTATAAGACATAAAATTAAATGAGGTTTTAACATTTAAAAAAGATCTCCACTTCATTGCTAAAATACACAATTTGATACAGAAAAATTCATTTTAAGGCACTTGACATTGAGCCGTTTTCACATGCATTTCTAATCTCTATATATATGACTATTACTGGTCACAGTCACTTACTTTCTGAGTTCCTCGGCATCTGAGTAAAAATATAACCTCACCAGAGAGACACCCTCCCCCCCCCACTAGACCCTCCATCCTCTGTCATCCCTGCCACTGTCCACTGTGTTGTCAGGACCCCCATCTATTCCCCCCATCTGCCCTTCTGGTAAATCTAGTCAGCCAGAGGTCACTGTTCCAGGAGGATCAGCTGTTCCTCATCTACGGCAATCCATTGTCAGTATTCCTTTGGATAGAATCGGGGTCTGCTGTTCATTTTTCCAGTACTGTGTTGGCTTACTATCTGGAAGAGCCTTTATCCATCCTGGCCAACAAGGCGACTGAAGGTATCGCCTGTCTGGCTTTGCTGTTTGTCAAGTAACTTTTAGTTATATATATGTATGCTCTTATGAAATTATATTGGCCCCTTTA
>NW_008360329.1:559290-560237 GCF_000622305.1 Nannospalax galili
TTGGCTTTCCACCATGATCAAGTCAGCTTTATCCCAGAGATGCAGGGATGGTTCAATATACGTAAGTCAATAACCATCATAAATCATATAAACGGGATTACAGAAGAGAGCTTGCCTAAATGAAGGAAAGACATACCCAAATAGATACAAGAATCACACAGAACACCAGATAGACAGGACCAGAACAGAAATGCCCCATGGCACATCATAGTAAAAACACTAAATGGACAGAACAAAGAGGGTATATTGAAAGCTGTAAGAGAAAAACTGTAAGTCACATATAAAGGAAAACCCGTTAGGATCACAGCTGACTTTTCAGTGCAAACTATGAAAGCCAGAAGAGCCTGGACCAAAGTATCCTCTAGGTTCCTCATATATCCTTCCCTCTCCCCTCCCTTAGACTAACCCAATTTTTATCCATATCTCCCTTATTAAGGCCTGTTACCTACTATTCTTCTCCTTCAGGTTATTTCTTTTCCTTACCTCACTGTTTTCTTACCCTTGTCCTGGTTCCTGCAGTTATGTGTGTTTGCATAGTTATTTATCAGAGTCTGATCCTAGGATCCACATATGAGGGAGAGCATATGTCGATTTTTTTTCTGAGATTGTGTTAACTCACTTAGTATAACAGATTCTAGTTCCAACCATTTACTGACAAATTTCATTATTTCATCTTTTTTCACTGCTGAACAGAACTCCATTGAGTAAATATACCACATTTTTGTTAACCACTCATCAGTTGAAGGGCACTTAGGTTGCTTTCATTTCTTAGCTATTGTGAAAAAAGCAGCAACAAACATGGTTGTACAAGTGTCTTTACAGTAGGATGAGTCCTTTGGGTATATGCCACGGAGTGGTATAACCGGATCATATAGTAGATTCATTTGTAGTTTTATGAGAGTTTGCCACACTGATCTCCATAGTGGTTACACAAGTTTGTATTCCCG
>NW_008360329.1:560439-560829 GCF_000622305.1 Nannospalax galili
GCTGACATTATTTCTGTTTGTTTCCTTGGTTGTCTCCTTTGATGTACAGGAGCTTCTTAGTTTAATGAGGTACCACTTGTTAATTTTTGCCCTTGTTTCCTGGGCCATTAGTGTCTGGTTTAGAAAGTCCTTTCCTATACCTATGTCTTCTAGGTTTTTCCCAATGTTTTCTTCTAACAATTTCAGAGTTTCAGGCTTTATATTGAGGTCTTTGATCCACTTGGAATTGACTTTTGTGCAAGTTGAAAGATAGGGGTTTAGTTTCATTCTTCTACAGGTGGAGATCTAGTTTTACCAGCACCATTTGTTGAAGATACTGTTTTTCCTCCAGTGTATGTTCTTGTCATATTTGTCAAATATCAGGTGGCTGAAACTGCATGTACCCTAAAT
>NW_008360329.1:565492-567199 GCF_000622305.1 Nannospalax galili
AGCAGGGAGAGGTGAGGGCGGGGCCAGGTCCTGTGGAAGCAGTGCTCCTGGAGCCCAAGGGAGGCACCAAGCTGGCCTGGGTGAAAAGGATCAGGAAGCAGCACCAGTTCCCCAGGTGTCTGGGGACCCAAGACCAGGAATGGCGCAGGGCCCAAACCAGGAGCAGAGAACAGCGGGGGAGATAGAAGGGCGAATGAGGCCGGGGGAGTCAAGGCACGGAGGGCTCCACGATAGACCCACCCCAAGAGGCCTGAGGATAAATTGTTTTTTTTAAATGTCATGATATTATCTAATAGTCTGTAAACTAAATGGAAAAAAAATCATGAATGTGTAGCAGGGACTTTTAGGAAACAGGGTGTGGGCAACAGAGATGGAAGTGATTTAAGAGAAGCTGAGGGTGAGAGTAATCAGAATGCAATGGATATTGATGTGAAAGAATAAATTTAATTAAAGATTATTTTTTAAAAGAAAAAAGAACTCCGTCATGAAGAGAACTCTTGAGAATGCCTGTAGATAGAGTTCACACTGTAGCAAACATCAGAGCACTATTGGCAAGACTGTAGAGCTAGGAATGTAGCTTTATAGTGTGGTTTTACTGTACCATATGTAAAGGAGAAAAGAACATCATGATATATACCTTAATCAATATCTGATAACGCACAAAATCAAGAAACCTTATTCATATAGCAAAAGCCAGGGATTAACCAAATCTAAAAGCCCAATTCACATCAGAAAATTCATACTAAGAATCATACAAGTTTAAGGAATATGTCTTTCCCACTCCCAGTTGCCATCAATTACCAAAAGTTCTCAGGCTGGGCTTGTATTTGTTACCCACTTCCCCAGAGAGGGGAATAGCTACTAAAGAAAGAAGGGTCATAGCTACTAAAGAAAGAGGGGTCATAGCTACTAAAGAAAGACCAATTTTTGCAACATCTCTAAACCAAGGTAACTTATCACTTTATTCTAAACATGAATCTTCATACTTAAAAAATGTAACATTCACCCCTCATCACTAAGCTTCTTTTTTGCAGCAGTTCCAGAACTGGTCAAATGTAGAGAATAAGTGTCTGTGAGATGCTTAACCCTAGGTGATACATCTTCAATGCAACTTCTACACATTGGACAGAATCATCTCACATCTCTCACCAGAGAAGTTTCCTTGTGGAGCAAAATCCCACAACTGGCCAATATGCAGAGAACAAGAGGCTGCAGAGGGTTTATCCCTGAATAGGACACCTGCTTCAAAACCCCTGCCATGAAAGTTTCAGGGATCATTGCAGAAGAGGAAGCAGAAAGACTCTAGAAGTGTGAACGATTCATGACAAGGAAACAGTCTTCCTGACAGCTGGTCAGTCACTCATATGAGCTCACAGCAAAGATGACAGAATGTACAAGCTCAAACCACACAATAAAATCATTTTAAAAATGGATTCTGGTGGCTAGAAAGATAGTTCAGTGGTTAAGAGCACTGGCTACTCTTGCAAAGGACCGTGGTTCCATCCCCAGCATCCACATGACTTTTAGCAACCATCTGTAACTCCAGTTCCAGGGGATTCGACCCCGTCTCCTTACCTCTGTGAGCACTGCACGACACAGCTACACTTACATACATGCAGATAATACACTCATACACATAAAAAAATAATAAATACAATATTTTTTTAAAATAGATTCTAATTTGATTATTAGAGTAGACTTCAAACT
>NW_008360329.1:567336-572526 GCF_000622305.1 Nannospalax galili
AATATTATTGTGTTGTAATAATGTAACTGAAAGGAACATATGATGGTGAAGTAGGAAGTCCACGATCTATCTTCCTTTTGTAGGTATATCAATTCTAAAATAATAATACTCATTTCACATAACGATTTTTCTATTTATAGGAAGGATCACAAGTTAAGAGGGGCACACAAACATTGATCAGAGCTATTAAAGTCAGGGGGACAAATAGTGTGACTTTCAGCCATATGATCACAAATACTTTTTCAGCTCCAAAGTTCATCCTGGGGAGGGAACAAGAAGAATGCATCACGCATTCAATAGTCTTACTTTTCTGAAGTGTGGAGGTCTTACCACATGGAGATACGGTTGTTTGTTTCTGAGTGCTAACAGGACCTCATATCTTCCAGATGTCAGTGGCTCTGAAAACAAGAGATTTCCAGCAGCCATGCTCCAGTGGACACGTGATAGAATGGACAGGCCAATGCATGTTGGCAGCTTCTCCCCCAGGGAGAAAGAATACACTGGAGCATTAATAAACCTCTGGATTTTAAAGGATATGAAGAAAGGATTGGTTCCTGACTGTCTGCCTCAGAGCCTTGGTCAGATCCACTGTAAAGATAGCTGTGAGTGAGTTCAACATGTTTGTAGATGACAACATGGTATCACAATATCAAAAGTTTGTACATTCCTGCTAAATGCTTGGTGGAGGGTCACTTAGAGTAAAATGAGAAATTTTCATGCTGGTACTCTCCCAAGGAGTGATGGTATCCTGTTATAGCATAAGGGCCCCAGGAGAAACTAATGCTTATCAATTCTTGAAAATATAAACCTGGAAAACTTTTAATATGGGATAAAAACACACAAGCTTAGAGAGGACATATCTACACAAAACTTCCATGACCCTATATCTGTTGCTGGGCTGACTGACAGTTTTCATCTGCATAAAGCCAGTTTATAAAGAGTAGGAGAAGCTACATTTTAAAATTTGGGAATAACTTCAAAATCATAAAATGAACATAAAGAAAGGGATATAGTCTAAAGTATGTCTCCAGAAAATGATCCTAAAAATGGAAGATTGGAAATTTACTTGAAAAGAATACAACATAACTGAAGATGGATAATAAGATCATAGAAAAGAAGATTAAATAAAAATTTTAACAAAAATGATATAAAGGGGAAAGGGAACCAATAGAGTAGGGAGGATGAATTGGGGTTAGGAATAGAAAGGCAGGGCGGGGCAGAGGAGGGAGCTGGCAAGGGATGATTAACATTAAAGGCCATATGGGAACCAACCACTATGGAAGCTTCTTAAAGTACATGCATACACATTATTAAAAGAGATTACCACACTCTATCACCCCTCCCAGGAAGTCTCCCACCCCCCATGGCCATTCATTACTTTCCTGACTTCTCCAATTTTTCAAATTGAAGCATGCATATTTAAGATTACAAATATAACATCTGCCTATGAAAGAACAGCAAAATTTGTCCCTGTGGGTCTGAGTTACTTCATTCAGGATGATTGTTTCCAGTTCCATCCATTTACCTGTGAATTTCATAATTTCATTTTTTAAAGATCTGAATATTCTTTTGTGTCTATATATGATACTTATAACTCCCAAGGCACAGAGATCATTGCAGAATAGGTGAGAGAATGATTGTAAGAACTAGAGTTAGTAGATGAGCACAGGAAACAGAGTTTGCATACAGCTGGACAGTTACTCATATGAACTCACAGCAATGGTCACAGCATGCACAAGTCCCATATAAGCTCAAGCCAGACAAAATCCAAGCATAGACATGAGGAAACGGGTAAGAAACCCCAACCCTATCTGAGGAAGTATTAGTAACTGATGGCTACTGGGAAGGGGAGAGTCAGTCCTTTTTAAGGGTGAGTCTTTTGATAGGTTGATCAGAACCCAGTGGATGAACCCACACTGAAAGACATTTGGGACAAAAATGAGACTCTGAAGGCTTCTATATAGGTAGATTAAATAAAGCTGTGTGGAAATAGTAAGGGGGTACAGATAGGGAAGGGTTTCTAAATAGGGTGAAAAATATACTGTATGAAATTCAAAGAATTCAATAATTTTTTTAAAAGACAAAGTTGGAAGGGGACATGTTGGGAAGTATATTGGGGGATTTTGAGGAGAGAAATTTAGGGTGTATAAAATCATATTTCATTGCATATATGTATAAAGTTTTTGGGAATAAGTAACAATTATAGTAAAAAAGAAAACAACAACAACAATAACAAAATAGAAGTAGTTACCTTATAACAGGGATATTGCCCTTACTAGACAAAATAGTCCAGCAAAGTAAAATCCCAATGCTAGGAATGGACTCTCTCTTTTGAAGCTATTAACAGGAGTCCCATACACCCACAAACAATATTGGACATTAACCCTGCTCATGGTTACCTACAAGAACTTGACAGGAAATACTATAATGCTAAAGATACTACATACATAAACTGTAGAACAAACAAGAAGAAATCAAGCTGGTGCTGACTTCAAAGCCTCATTTCTACTGGGTAGCTTTTGAAGTGCTGAAAAGTGCTATGCATGCTACCTGAGGAGAAAATTAATCATCAACCTTATCCAGTTGTGAATTCTGCAAACTACAACAACTGGCCTGGCAAGATATGCTCACAAATATTATTGGACTAATCAACTACATTCTGACTGGATTTAAGGTTTAATTCACAAGATGGAGACCTGGTATTGATATCAGGCTTACAACCCTGTGACTAGGTAGGTCACAGGCTATAGGGTAAAGCCTAGCACTATTATTCTACTAAATAGGCATAGAGTAAAACTGACTCCTAATGACTTATTGTTATACTTATAGATTAATGTGTTTCTCAACTCTTATCAGGGAAGTTTCCTGACTCAGCAGATAGGGGGTTAACACAGTGACTCATAACTGGCCAACGTGTAATGAATTAGAGGCTACAAAGGGCTTCACCTAGAATTTGTCACCTATACCAACCCTCCATCTCCCAAGGCCCAGGTATCATTACAGAAAAGGGGACAGAAAAATGGAGATTCAATGGTGGTGAATGACTAAGGGATACAAAGTTTTCCAGAAAGTTGAGAATTTACCCATATGAACTCACAGCAATGATGACAGCATATACAAGTCCCACAGAAGCTCAAGTCAAAAAAAAATCCCAACATGGACATGGGAAAGAGGGCAAGAAATCCCATACCTGAGGAAATACTAGCAACTGATAGCTGCTGAAAGGGGAAGAGCCCATCTCGTGTAAGGGTGAGACTCTTGATGGGTTGATCAATGGATGAACCCACAGTGAAAGGCATTTGGAAACATAAACTTGACTCTCCACATGAAATCAAGTACATGAAATCAAGCAAGGGATTTTATAGCACTGTAGATGGGGGATAGGATCTAAGTATGTTCAAATACAATGTACATAATTCACAAAAAAATCAATAAAAATTAGAATACAAAAAAGGAAGTGTTTTTAAAAACCTAAACAAAAATTTCAAAACTAAGAAATATAATATTTCTGGGGCTGGAGAGTTGGCTCAGCAGTTAAGAGTCCTGATTGATCTTACAGAGGACCTGGGTTCAATTTCTGGCACCCACAGGGCAGCTAAGAACCATCAGTAACTCCAGTTTTATTTCTAGGGAATCTGATTCCTTCTTCTGACCTCCACAGACATTGCATGACACAGGTGCACTTTCATACATGCAGGCAATACATTTATACACTTAAAATAAAAATATTAAATATTTTTAAATAAAAAAGAAATTTAATATGTCAACATCAGGATTTGTAGAATTCAGCATCAGATTTGAATAAATAGAAAGAAGAGGAAATAAGTAAATAAATAAAAAACCTGATCATTTGAAATCATCTACTAAAGAGCATATGAAGGAAAATGAAAAAGATAAAGAAATACTAATGGACTTAGAAGGATCTAGCAAGTGTAAGTGTTAGAAGAAGACAGGGAAAGTATAGAAATAATGTCCAGAGCCTTCAGTGTCCAGGGAAGGATGTGGGTATGCTGCATCAAGAGGCCCATTGAATCCTAAATAGTATAAAGGAAAGAAATCTACAAAAAGACATTGTAATCAAATTCCCAAAATCCAAAACAGAGAGAGCCTCAGAAGGAGCAAGAGAAAGTCACTTGTCATGAACAATGAAACTATCAACAATTATAGAGCAGTGTATTAGTACATCCATTTAGCTGAAGACTAATGTATATCTCAACCCTTATCAAAGAAGCTCCTTTTTGCAGTAAATAGCGATTAGTACAGAGACCCAAATCTGGTCAACATGCAAAGAATAAGAGATTGTAGAGTGCTCAATTCTAAATGGAACATCTATATAATACTCCCTTCCCCAGAGGCTTAGGAATAATTGCAGAATATATGGATTAAAAATTATAAGACAGAAGTAGTAGACCTCCACCATGCAATATTATTTGCAGGACATGACAACACTGTGGCAGAGATGACTGCACGCACAATTTCAGACTGGCTTCTGACACAAGATTTGCACAAGATCGAGCCAACCAAAATTCTAGCATGGAAAAGAAGAGTGCCTCATGAAGTTCCACCCTAGCTGAGGAGCTAATTGATGACCTTGAGGATAGGAGAGTCAGTTTTCTACAGGGATGCAGCCTGTGAAAGTTGTGCATAATCCAGAGGATGGTGCTACCTGCATGCACAAATAGGCAGCAGAAAGTGGACTCCATAGATTTGAAAAAAAAACTGAGAGAGCACCTGAAGTTTGGAGAGAAATTCAGGGAGCAGTGCTGGGAGGGCGGAGGGAAGAGAATGAGGGTGGATTTGATTAAACATATCATATTCATGTGTGAAATTCGTAACAACAAAAAGAAGTCTGTCAACAGATTTTTCAGATGATATTTTCAGGCCAAAGTGAAAAAATGCTGGTTTTTTTTTTGTTTTTTTTTTTGTTTTTTTTTGTTTTTTTATAAAGTCATCAGGTAGATTTCAATGGTAATGTTTTTCACATCTACTAACATAATGTAAATTTCCATGCTTCCTCCTCAAATTTAATACATTTTTAAAATTTTATTCTGTGTGTGCGTGTACCACACAGAACATCCCAAACCATCTTATTCAACTATACACCCACTTCCCACATGGCACCCTCCCATAGCCTCCCTCCCCCCACTAGAGCCCTTATACTCTGATATCCCTGCTACTGTCTGCTGTGTT
>NW_008360329.1:578583-586875 GCF_000622305.1 Nannospalax galili
CAGTATTGGTTCCCCAGGTGTCTGGGGCCCCAAGACTAGGAATGGCGCAGGGCCCAAACTAGGAGTATAGAACGGCGAGGCGGGGGATGGAAGGATGAATGAGGCTTAGGAAGTCCCAGCACGGAGAGCTGTGCTGTAGACTTACCCCAAGAGGCCTGAGGATAGTAGTGGGGAAAAAATGCTGTTTTAAAAATGCTAAAATGAAACAAAAAGACTACCAGTAAAAAAATGTTGTGTTTGGCAAACCCTTCCTCAAATGTGCCACAGAAGCTGAGAGTCCAGCGCTGGTAGACTTACCTTACCAAAAAATGTTCACAGGATACTTCACAACTCTTAGGGTGGTACGTGAATCAGTGGTAATCATGATATCAAAACAAAATTTTAAAATAACCATAAACAGTACAAATACATTAATATACCCTGAAATCTGAAGTGTGTGAAATCAGTAATATAAAGTGCAAAGGGTAGAGACTAAAATTGTAGTGTACATTGGGGTGTTTTTTTTTCTTTTCTTTTGTTTTTTTTTTTTTTTTTTTTTTTTTTTTTTTTTGGCCTGGAACTCATAGCAATCCTCCTGCCTCGGTCTCTCAAATGTTGCGATATCACAGAGATCTGCCTGCCTCTCCCTCTCGAGTGCTGGGATTAAAGACATGCACCACCACGCCCGGCAACATTCGGTGTTCTTAACCACTGAGCAATCTCTCCAGCCCCAACATACACATTTTAAAATTTTATTTTTTATTTTTTATTTTTTGGTCTTTTTTGAAACAGGGTCTCCCCTAGCCTAAGGCTGGCCTCAAACGCACAGAGAGCCATCTCTCTCTGCCTCCCAAGGGCTGGGATTAAAGGCATGTGACACCATGCTCTGCCTATATTGGGGTTTTTAATATAATATTTTATTAACTTTTTGAGAATTTCGTACACTGTATTTTGATCATATTAAGCCCCCACTCCTTGCCCGCCTACTCTCAGATTCACCGCACCCCCTACCCCTCTGAACTTCATGTCCCTTTTAAAAAGGATAACCCACTAAGTCCAATTTTTGCTGTTCATGTACTCGTGGGTGTAGGAACGTCCTCTGGAGCGTGAAATAAGTGCGTTTTGTATGACATTGAGCTTAAGTTGCTCTCAGTTCCTAATGGGCTATTTTTATAATTACTATAGTTGCTATTTTCATGGCAGCCTCAAAGAAAACACCTAAGACACAAAAGGCACATGAACTAGGAATTAAGGCACATGCCTTTTGAAAAAAAAATCAATGAAGACTGAAGGAGGAAAACAAAAGGGCAAGAGGGATAAGAAACCAACGTAGAAGGCAGAAGAATGGCTTTCCTTGAGTTCATCGTACTCCTCAGCAATTACTTTATGTATAAAATGATTCATATTTTCAATAAAAAGACCAAGAGTGGCTAAGTAGGTAAAAATATAACAAGAATCAAACACCTACTATGTGTGTCTTACTTTGGATTTAATGATAAACATAAAATGAAAGTAAAACATTTTTTTAATATTGGTGAATGAAAATGACTAAATGAAAACAGGTGGGCACATTTATATCAGAGAGCAAGTCCATGATATTTTAGGAGACAAAGGAGGACATTGTGCAATAATCAAAGAAAAAATTTAGCAGAAAGACAGAGCAAGTATAAATGTAGATGTGTAAAAAATATAGAAGCCTAATACTGACAAAATTGAAAGCAGATATAGACAGCAACTCAGTAGCAACAGGAGGCAGTCAATGCTAAATTCTCAATAATGGATCAAAAAGACCAAATTAATTAATTAATTAATTGAAATAAAATCCAGACAGAATATTCATTGGAAAAGGAGGTTTTAAACCAAGAGTAGGACAAATATAAATGTAAATAGCAGACTTACAAAAATATTCCATCTTATACTTTATTGAAATAAATATATAAGGGATAAACAAAGATCCTAAATAACCTAACTCTCTGCCCCAAACAAATAAAACCCACTAAACCCAGGGTCAAGAAAGAAGAGAGAGGAAAATAAAGATAAAAATAGGAATAAATGAAAGATAAACAATAAGAAAAAAATCTACAAAACCACTAAATGTTTGAATTATGGCCTAAGTTGGCAAACCCTCTAAGCTAAGAAAAAAAAGGAAAATATTCTAAAAATATAGTAAAAAGTGATATATTATCCCTGACACCAAAAAAGTAGATGAAACAGACAATTCGGAGTATTGAATGTCCACAAGTTATCCTAGAAGAAATGAACAAATTCCTTGAAACATACATCCTACCATGACAATCATGAAGAAAAAGAAAACCTTAACAGAACTTTGATCAGATGGGAGACTGAATAAGAAACAAATTATCCATTAATGAAGAGTAAATTGTGGAGTAGGTGGTTTCATCAAAGAACACTCTTAAGTATGTGAAAAAATAATATCAATTCTCAAACTCTTCACAAATCAAGACTAGAAAAATTATGGAACTAATTTATGAGCCCAGCATCACTCTTGTAATAAAACAGACAAAAACATAAGAAAAAAAAAGTCAGTATTCCTGAGTAGAGATGCAAAATTTCTTTGCATGAATTAACAAATCAAATCCAATGGCACATGAAATGTCTCAGACACCATAACAACAGTTATCCACATGCTACAAGGAGATAACCTCCAGCACACAGAATGAATAGTCTGCATGATGAAGTAAATCTAAAGGATTAAGAATCACAATAAATTCTTGATCATCCCAAGAGATGCAGAAAAGCCATTTGATAAATTTCAATACTCTTTCATGTTAAAAATATGCACCAAAATAGAAAAGGAAATTACCTGAAAATAACAAATGGCATACTTATCTAAGAATCCCATAGCTAATGTCAGATTCAGTAGTGAAAATCTAAAATATTTTCTTCTAGGATCAAGAACAGAGCAAGGAAGTTTACTTGTTAACTTCTATTGAACATAATCGCAGGAAGTCCTAGTCAGAGAAACTAGGCAAGAAGAAAAAAAATCACAGTGAATTCCAGTAGGAAAAGGAATACCCACAGACAAATGCTGTTCTCAGCCATAATCAGAGAAGACCGTCCAGTGAACAGTGGTGAATACAGAGACTCGTGGTTGCACAAGTTGCTGAGAAGAGGTTGGTGAATGCTCAGTCCTAAATAGGACATTACAGTATCCCCTCTAAGACTCGGGGAACATTGCAGAAGATGGAGCAGAAAGAATGTAAGAACTGAAAAATCAGAAAGGCCATGTAATATCTTCTGGGTAGGACACAGCCATTAAAACGATGACCATATGGCAGCTGGTAATGCCTGCACAGGTTCTGGACAAGAATAGGTCTGTCAGTATTCACACACGTGTGGAAGGGGCTCATAGGGCCCTAACCCTCACTGCTGAACCCTTTGTTTGATATATTGAAGAACAGAAAAGTCATTGCCTTCAGCTTTGTACCCCCCCACCTCAGGCACCAACAGGCATTTCCAAACCAATGGTCACACAGAGGGCCCTAGTTAAACTAAATGGGCAAGGAAACAAAACCAAAAGTCATTCATCTGGGAAAGGGCTGGTAGTATGGGGGGAGGTATTAATATATTAAAAAAGATGGGAGGGAGATAAGGAAGGGTGTTTGGGAGACAATAATCAGAATACATTATACACATGTATTAAATCATCATGGGTCTGGAGAGATGACTCAGCAGTTAAGAGCAGTGACTGTTCTTGCAAAAGACCGGATTCAAATCTCCAGAACCCACATGGCTACTACCAACTGTCCATAACTCTAGTTCCAGGGGATCCCATGCCCTACTCTGTCCTCCTCAGGCACTGAACTAGTTCCTCTGGTCACCTGATTGACTACAAGTAGCAATTCCCAAAGGGCAGCAAAATACAATTTTAAGCTTGTTGTCACCACCTCTGATGGAGAGAGTGATGGCCCCACAGTTTTCTTAATTCGATTTCCATCCCTGGTCCTCTGGGTTTGCTCTTTTAGCCAAACTCCAACCACACATCTATCCCTTCTCCTGAAGAGAAATATTGTGACTATTATCCTAGATCTGTGTTATATGCTTTTGGATAAGCTTACTTGAGCTTCCCTTATTGTTCTGTTTGTTGATGTGATTATTAAATGTATGTAGTCACAGCCTTTCTCTATCCCACAATCTCCAGTTGAGAAAATCAGATTTTAGCATGTCGTGTGTATACTATATGTTTTTACAATGAGAACAGCAAGGTTGGAATTTTGTCTGGGTATGCCACATAGCACACTACTCTCAAACTCATAACACCCTGCTCATTTTATTATTTACTGTATTATTTAGATCTTGCATTTTAATATACTTTTGATAATGCTAATGAAAATCAATATGCTCACCATTCAGAGACTATTTTAAATTTCCAACTGGCAAAGATAAAAATATAATTGGTTTTAGGAATAATAGATAATTTGGGAACAGACAGTGCTTTTATTTACCAGAATAAGAGTGGGTTTGCTAAAAGTCCTTCTTCTCATTCATCAGAATCTATCAGAACTTTCTAGGTATATGTCAATTGATAAGGAAATAAAATAGGAATTGTGCCACAGGTAGGTCTCTGAAAATCTAAAAATAAAATATCTAGCTTTATAGTGTTCAGTAGGTGGGTCATGTGATTCAATATAAGTAATTCCAAATATCTTTGATTTCATCATCCAAATAATTATGTTAGCAAATGATTTCCTGAATCACATAGGGCAAAGTCCAGCTAGGGGACAGCAAAGACAGTGAACTAAGTCTTCATATAGTTGTTCCCTTTTCTAATAACAGTAGAATTGCCTTAGAAATAGGAAAGAGCTAATGGTTTTTGCCTCAAGGACAAAAGAATAGGAAAAAAAGAAAGAAAAAAACTGTGAAAGCATTCTGTTTGAGTAATCTATACTGGAGGAAAATCTTGATCGAAAGAAATTGATAGAAAAGTAAAAGTCTCATTGCCAAGACTGATTTCAAAAAGTGATAAAAAGAGGAAAGGGGACACAGATATGAAACAATTCCTCAGCTAAGTTGGAATAATGATGAGAGAATGTGATACGGTCGGACTATTTTGAAGCATCATTTTGTGAACACTGGAAGAAAACTCTGAAAGGACTTAAATTGGTCAATCAAAAAGTTGGGAAAAAATCACATTGGTCCTTCAAGTTTTTAATAAAAGAGAGTTTGTCATTGAAGGTTAAATTTTGAGAATTAAAATTTTTGTTAAGAATGCATTTGGTTAGTTGCCTCCCAGCAGTCATAGGAAGATCAGTTTATTGTGAAGAATTTCGTATTATGAAGCAGAAGCATATGTGATCTTTGAATTAGTTTAAACAGCAGTCGTTAGTTATCAAACTTAATTTTGGCAATAAATTACAATATATGCACTTTTGTATGTGCTAAGAATAAAAACTAAACAACTTATCTAACAACATGAATATGAAGAGCTATCCAGTCACTAAATTGGCATCCCATGAACCTCATGTGTTTATATTTCCCCTGCATAGATTTTCTTAAGGCTGTATTTTCATTTCTCCTAGGAAATGCATGTTGTCCTTAATCCACACACAACTTACAATGATTTCCTTATTAGCACACCCTTGGTACAGTCTCTGCACACCATATGCCTGCAGGCAGCTCTTATTGTCTCGTGCCATCTGGGCTGCCAAGTCTCAGAGTCTCTCTTCTCCTCTCTTTTTAAGTAACTATGAACTATCTTTTCAAGGCAATGAACTTAGAATATCACTGGATATGCTACCAGCTGTTCAGCTTCCACATGGGCCCCTTTCCTTATGGAAGGCTTATGCATTTTTAAAGCACTAATTATGACAAGCATAGATTAAAAATGTTCCCAGTGAAACAAAAATCTGCATTTAAAAATATTAAAGCTCAAAATAAAATTTAAGAATCCAAACTGGTGGCATACTACTTTGGGAGATATGTTTCAATATTTACATGGTCCCTATAAATTCTAATATATTTCTTTATAAGTCTCTCTGTTCATCAAACTACTTGGATGGAATGGTGAGACAATCTTCCAAACATTCCCCCAAATTAAATTGAAATTAACCACCTACACAATGCTTGTTCTCTCAATCCAGGTTCTACAAGTCGTTGGCTACTGGCAGGGCAAATTAAATGAAGAATTATGGATTATTTTAATTTCAAAAAGCAAAGTCAATAGAATGAAAGCCATAGTGAGATTTAAACTGAATGAGCATGAGTGAGCATCTCTCATTCTGCCCTGAGGCATTCTATATTAGACCAGTCCAAGCCATAGAGAAGCTAGCGCTTGCAGCAGGAGATTGTTCAAGTTCTTGTGGTTTGTCAAGAGCATCCAGCAGCCCCACCTCTCCCACTGCCCTTTAAAAAGTGCAAGGAGAGAACCACCATTCCTTCACCCGGTTTGGATCACTTAAAGGAAACCGTGTTTTGAACATTTGCATTTTTCTTGTCAATGCCTCATGTAAAGCTGCTAGCTGCTGTCTTCACAACACCCAAGGTAGAGCCTGCCTTACTCTACACCTCTGCATACTGTATATCTTTGTTTAGAAGCTACAGCGTCTATTAAATTTAATTACTTACCCCTGTGGCTTTAAATTGAGGGTGGCTATAAAACAAAGACGGCTTCTATTAAATTTAATTACTTTTGAAACCCCTGCGGCCTGCATGGGAAGGGTGGCTTCTATTAAAAACTCCATGGTATAGGTGTGGCTGCCAATCAAATATGCTTCCAAATAAAGATACACCATCAGCTGGAGTAATTAATCAAAGAGTGATGCTCAGTACAGAAATAGTCACGTGATAATGTCAATTCTGAAATTTATTAAATATCAGACTTCTGAGAGAATCGTCATAATTTATGTTCTGCTTTTCCAAATAAAAATTATAGGCCATATCTGCATGGAGGATATAGGATATATTAATGTTCTATGAGGCAGGTAAGTATTTGGACGAACAACTGATCAGATGAAGAATATGGGGCTGTGATGGTTTAAGCTGTTTTTCCCTCCTTTGATAGTAGCTGAATAAAGAAAATGACTTGCAGATTTAGCTGTGTATATAGTTTGAAAGTAACAACTGAAAAATGATGTTCATAATCTGAATTGCAATGAAACCAATTATCTGTACTGTGGTTATTCACATGGGAATTCTCCTAAAGGTTTAGTATTTCTTAAAAGAAATTAAAAACAGCTGTAAAAATACCATAAAATAAAAATAGCAGCTGCAAAAGAGATTAACATTCCTAAATTTCATTTGAACCTGATATGTTATTTTTTCCAACAGCAACATATATTCTGATTTTTAAATCTATATGAAATTTTACCTTTAAAAAACCAGTACTACTGAATATATTTTTTAATGCTACCAGTCTCTGATGGTCACATGAGTTGTTTAATCTCTTCTTCCTTAAGGTGTTTTTATTATCATTCCACCTTTTAAAGTAATCTTCAAATAGCAGCTATTGTTGTAGAATAATCTAAAAATCATTAAAAATTTAAAGATTATTGAGTAAACAATTTACAGAGCTCTCTGTCTCTGTCTCTCTGTGGTGCTCTCTGTCTCTGTCTCCTCTCTGTCTCTCTCTCTCTGTCTCTCTCTCCCTCCCTCCCTCTCTGTATTTCCTATTACTTAAACTTATCAATTGTCTTTCACACTAAAGGATGTTCAGAGGTCTTTTAAACTTTTTTCATAATGCCAGCTTTCTGATTGAGCAAACAACCATTGATAAATCTATGCCTGATATTTTTGATAAATGTATGCATATGTATTAAGACAAAAAGTGATTTATAAAGCAGATCTGGAGGTGGTGACAGTATGAAACAGTTAGTTTTGCTGTGCTGTTCAAACATATGGCAACAACTTTTCCAGCCTTGCACCAGATGGAGGGAGTCCTTCAATCCATTCGGGCTGTTATGCCGTATGCTATTTCTCCATTAAGAAGGGGTCCTCCTTCTCAATTTATAAATTAAAAAAATGACATCTTTAAAAAATGCAAACAGAAGTTATATTGCAATGAAAATTCATTAAATTGAGAATTCCTTGTATTTTAAAATAAGTAACAAAATTCCTCAAGAAGCAGCAAGTCTGAGCTTGTATTTATATTCTTGAAGCTGTTCAGCTGTCCCTTATTTACTTGGGTTTCAGCCTCAAATTCTCTCAGAAGAGGGTCATATACTACTGACAAAGTCTCTAAAGTTTTAATAATATTCACAGAGACAAATTATTAAACTATATAAAACACTATTTACTCATAATTTGCAAAGTTAAAAATGATTTCTCTTTTTAATTTCATAGTAAAATACTTCCAAG
>NW_008360329.1:586890-628586 GCF_000622305.1 Nannospalax galili
AGAAATTGTATTTCAAATATAAGATAAATATATTTAAAGTACTTTTGAAAGATAAACACAAGGTAGAGTGCAGTCATAACAGAATGGGTGTTCTTCAATTTAAGTGCGTTAGTAAAGTTAGTCTTCACACACATATGTGTAATTAAAAAAACATGAGGAGCTGAGAAATAAGAATACAATATTCTGGAAAAGTTTACAACGTTTGTTCTTTTGTTATAAGTATTATTTGTAACATAGGTTTAGATTTTAAAGTAAGGATGGATGAATACCAGAAAGCAAATGAAAGCAACTACTCTCTGGAGAAATACGCTTTCCTTTTGTAGCTCCAGCTCTACCTTAGACCAGTGCTTAACATATTCACAGCTTATAACAACTTGTGAAATGCAGAATGTTGAAACAAAATATCAGCTAGATCTATTCTTTTTAGCATGTTTATTTATGACTGCTTTCTTTTGAAAGAAACCAGAAGTATGATAATGGTTGCACACAGACTAAATAGGCTATGTTTTCATGAGCAGTAATCCCACACAAGCACTAGAGAGAAAAGCTGTATTTTTCCAATATAAGACTACAAGAGCAAATGACAGCCTTACCTGATGGCTGATATCTTTTATAGTACAACTGTGACATATTTTATGCATCACAAAGAATGATCAAAAGATGTCTCAAGAGGCCCTCTGTCAGGGAATGTGGCCCCACAGCCCCTGTCTGCCTTTAAATCAGGCAATAATGCACCTTTAAAATAAGTCAGGCATGCTAACCAGAGGTATGGTTATTTTGGATATATTTGGGTATAATTTTGATTTCTTTTTATTTATATAATTTCTGAAATTATATGCATATTTCATTCAGTTGTAAAATGAATAGTGAGTGAAATAAACATGAGATTGTATATTTGTGAAAGTATGTGGTTAACATACATTTCTGCTTGCTTTTACTGTTTTTGTGATAAAGTGTAGTTGAAAGAAACATACAATTCAAACACTAACCAAACCGTTCCCATTTGTTTCCCATTAAGACATATTAATAACATAGATTCAGCATACTTTTTTCTTACAAAGAAAATTATATATTGTAGCTATTTTTAAAAATAAAGCTTGCAGGACTATTTGGATTTCTTTACAAAAATAAATTGGAAAATTGAGGCAATTACTCAATTAATTTTAATACATAGCCACCAATCCTATAATATCTGGAGGCTTTCCAAAAGAGCTATTTTTGAAATACCTTCAAAGCTTTAGAAGACAATGTCTTCTTACTCAGAATTACCTTGATAATTAAATTATCTCCTTTTTGGAGTTTGTCTCCACATATAATCTAAGATCAAGTAATGACATATTTTGCCTAACTTTACCTCAGTAGCTTTCATATAATGCTTTGCAAGGAGGACATATTTTTAAACCAACAAGTAAACAAAATTTATTATGTGTGCCAAAAATCTTTGCTAATGAAAGAAGGCCTCTAGCTGCTTTAGCCAACTTAGTTTTGTTACAGTGATAGAAATACATTATTAAAAATGCCAGGGAGTTGCAATTAGGGCAGGGGATCTAAATGTGATAAAAATATATTGTATGAAATTCTTAAAAATTCAATACAAATTGCTTTAAGAATCAACCAGGACAATTTACCTCAACAATTGAAATACAGATAAAAGTTATATGGCCATGTCAACATATACAATACAATGCTTTTTGTTAAACTAAAAATAAATGGTTCACATAAGCTGCATGTGGATATGAGTACTTTCACTATGAATTTTTTCTTTTTCTGTTTTTCATGTGTTTGTGTGTGGTGTACACGTGTATTTTTTTTTTTTATGTCTAAGTGTGTGGGTGCACATGTGAGTGTGCTTAGGGCTGATGAACTATGGTTGACATCAGGAATCTTCCTCTGTAGTTCTTCCATTTTTCAAGGCAGGATCACCCAATGAAAGACAAATCTAGCCTATAGGGATAAGGCTAGTCTGGCTAGACAGTTTGCTCCAGAAACTGCAAGATTGCCTTTCTGAGACTGAAAAGACAGATGGACTGCAACACCCACCTAGCATTTATGTAGTTTCTGGGTATCTTCTTGCTTTTGTGTCAAGGGCTTCAATGACTATGCCTGTGTCATCTCCCAAAACATCTTTTTCCCCTTTGCTTTTTTTTAAAAAAAAGATTTTTAGATACTTTAAGGAAGGTAAAATAAGTAAAATTATATTTACAGTGACAAAACATATGCCTGATTTTATTGACAAGAAAATCACAGAAGGTTGTATACAGTAAACCAGTTATAAATTGCCTGAAATAGACAAATTAAGTTCTTGTATTGCTTAGAATGCATACCTGAGTAAAAGAGTCTAAATGGAAAACAAAGAAAAATAAACAACAAGTTCAGGTTTGCCTCATCAGTGAGTGCCTACAGGATGGAAAGGAGAGGATGTGCCAAGAGCTCGAAAGTTCTAAGGTGAAAGCAAAGCCAGAATTTAAATTATTTTAAGATCATTTTTTATTTTAAATTTGAAATAATATTCATTAGAATTCATGTGTCTATCTGCTCACTCATACAGAAATAGGCACATAGCAAATCTTATTAATGTTTATAGCTTATTGACAGGTGAATGTGTTAAAAAATTTTTGAACTTTTTGAGACAAGTTCTCCCTTCAGCCACAGCTAGCCTAGAACTCACTATGTAGACCAGGCTGACCTCAATCTCACAGAGATCCACCAGCCACTGCCTCCTAAGTGCTGGAATTAAAAGTGTGCACCACCACACCTGGCAAGAATGCATTAATTTTGAATTTTTTTACTTGTTACAATAAATGTCTTCTATATATTACTTGTAAAATGAAAGGGCAGGAGAGTATTTGAGGAAAACACTCAAAATACAACGTAGCAGGTTTAAAAAAAAAAAACCTTGCTACATGCACGTCTAATGACTAGAGCTCAATCTCAGGAATACATGGAATAAGACAGATGTAGTGGTATTTATTTATAATTCCAGCATTCCTACAATGACATGGGAAGAAAAGACAGAAAACTGGCCAGAAGTTACTAGACCAGCTTGCCCTGAGAAGTAAGCAAAGTAGCAGAAGCAGAGAGATGTTGCCTCAACAACTTATAGCTAACTAGCTTCCAAAGGTTGACCTCAGTCCTAAACACACACACACACACACACACACACACACACACAATATGTAGTTGTGCTTATACAGGACAATACCCTGTACAATGAAGACGCACATAACATTTTTTCAAATTGTGATTTGCTTTATGTTTTTTAACATGCATTTACTGTACATTAAGTTACATGAGAAATGATAGATATCCTTTTGTGATCAGCACATAGTGTAAACCTGTGTGGAATAAATGACAAGGGTGATTTTTCTAAGTCCTTGTTAAATCATTCTTAAATGTGTTTATACAACAACATAGTGCCAGGTAATAGATGATGAAATCAGCTAACAATTTCTTGTTCTTAAAGAATAGAGTATTCACAGATTATCTTTATTTCCAAAACTCCTACCTAATCAATAATATTTTCAGTGTTATCTATCTGTAGCCTTTTATAAAATATTTTATTATGTTTATTTTATGTGTATGAGTGCACTGACTACATGTATGTAAGTGTATATGTATCCTGCAAAGCCCAAGAAGGTCAGAAGAAAGTGCTGGAGTCCCCTGGACCTGGAGTTACAGATGGTTGTTTGTCACCATGTGAATTCTGGGAACTGTACCCATGTCCTCTGCAAGAGCAGCCAGTGCTTTTAACTGCTGAGGCATCTCTCCAGTTCCCTATCTGTAGCTTTTAAATCATGGCTCATATTTCTTTTGGAGCCTTTAAAACATTTGTTGTTATACTAAAATAATAATTTTGTTATTGCAATCACAGTTTAAGAAATTATTCCCTTGTCTTTTCAATGTTGTGGATTGTATTTTCATTCATTATAAAATAATCAGCTAGTGCCTGAGAATTAACTTATTTTAAAGTATCTATTTGCTATTTGAGGTTTTATTTTGAACAAGTTAGTGATACGCCATTTTTAAGAATTTATTTCCTTATTGTTATTGAATTTTTGTGAAATTCATATAGTATAAGATCTCCCCTTATTACCCCTACCCAACTTAATAGACTCTATTAAATACTCTAATTTGTGTCCCCCAAATGTCCTTCAGTGTGGGTCCATCCCCTGTAGCCAGGTTAACGTACCAAGACTCCCAGTCTTGAAAGAAAATGCCTTCCACCTCCTAACAGCCATGGATTTTCTTAGGTTGGATTGGGGTTTCTTACATACTTCCCCCTGTCAGTTTTCAGGTTGCATGGGATTTGTGTATGCTGACACCATTGTTGTGAGTCATATGTGTAACTGACAAGCTATCTGGAAAACTCTTTCCTTGTTATCCAGCACCTCTAGCCCTAACAGTCTTTCTACCAACTCTTCCACAATGATCTCTGAACTGAAGTTTGATTTCGGTGTCCTATTCAGTGATAAGTACTCTGTAGCCTCTTTTTCTCTGCACCTTGGCCAGTTATGGATTATTCTGTTAATAGCCATCCACTGCATAAAGCATTTTCTCTGGTGGGAATTGAGAGATACATTAATCTATTGATATAACAGTATGTCATTAGGAGCCAGTTCAATGAGATAACTATTTAGCAGAAAATTAATATTAGGTTTTCCCCTATATTCTATGACTGTCCAGCGTCATGTTCCTAAACCTGATATCAGTGTCAGGTATGAGTTCCATGTTGTTAATTGGACCTTAAATTCAATCAAAATGTGGTTTATTCACATAATATTTGTACCACAGCTAAACCAGTGGGCATATCTTGCCAGGCCAGTTGTAGCTTACAAGGTTCACAGCTGGATAAGGTTGATGATGAATTTTCCCTTCTGGTAGCATGCATAGTAATTTTCAGCATATTGAAAGGTAGCCATAGATATGAGGCTTTCACGTCAGACCAACTTGATTTCTTCCTGCTATATTTACAGCTAATGTATGCAGTGTCTTCAGCAATAGGGTCTTACCATCCATTCTAGCAGGTAATCAAAAGGAGGCCAATGATCATTATTGTTTGAGGGTCCATGGTCAACAGATTCTAGTGAGGGTTCCTGGCATTGAGGTGGTTTTTTTTTCCCCCATTAGCCTATGATGTCTAGAAGAAGCAATGTCCTCTGTTAAAGGGTAACTCCTTCCAGTCAATTTTTATAATCTGTATGTTTATACTTTAAGCAGATTCGATACACGTAGGCTTCCAAATGTCTTTTTCCAAAGGCCTTTAATGCTACTTATCCCTCCCCACACTCCCCCCTCTGCCTGGACCTCCCATTTCATGCCTCACTTCACCCTTCCTACTCTGATTTTACCTCTGCATTCTATACCCCTTACAGTAAGATTTCCTTGCCCCTGGCCATTTCTTAGTTTCTTGACCTCTAAGAATTTTTCAGATTAAATCATGTATATCTAAGATTTCAAACCTAGCATCCAGCTATGAAAGAGAACATGTTTGTCTTTCTGGGTTACCTCGTTCAGGATGATAGTTTCCAGTTCCAATCATTTACCTGCAAATTTCATTATTTCATTGTGTTTAAAACTGAATAATATTCCATTGTCTCTATTTAGAACACCTTCATTATCCATTCATCAGTAAGGACATATAAGTTGTTTTCAATATCTGGCTATTATGAGAAGTGTGGCAAGGAACATGAATGAACAGGTATTTCTGTAATAGGGTGTAGAGTCTTTTGGGTATAAACCAAAGAGTGATGTGGATGAATCATATGGTAGATCGATTTAGAGCTTTTTTCAGGAATTGCCATACTGATTTCCATAGTGGCAACTCCATTTTGCACTCCCACCAGCAGCGGATAAAAGTGCCCCTTCTCCACATCACCAGCTTTTGTTATAGTTGCGTTTTGGTTGTTTGCAATTCTGTGTCGGGTAAGGTGAAATACCAAAGTGGTTTAAATCTACATGTTCCTGATGATTTTTCTTGGTCTTTTGCATTTCATCTTTTGATAACTCCTTGTTCAGCTCCTTCCCCAACTTTTTAATTGGGTTATTTGTTTTTTGTTTTTTTTTGAGGTCTTTGTATATTCTATATACTAACCCTCTGTCAGATGTACAAGTAAAGGTTTTATGTCATTCTGTAAATTACCTCTTCATTCAAATGATGGTGTCTAATGTACAGAAATCTTTTAGTTTCATGTGGACACATTTGTCATTTGTTGGACTTAATGCTTATGCTATAGCAGTCCTGTTCATAAAGTCCTTTCCTGTGCCTTTGAATTCCAATGTGTTCTCTACCTTCTTCTCTATCAAATTCAGGGGTATCTATCAGGCCTTGTGTTGAGGTAATTCATCCATCTGGAATTGAGTTTTGTGCATGCTGAAATATATGGATTGTAGTTTCAGCCTTCTACATCCCCCTTATCCAGTTGGACCCAGACCGTTTATAGAACATACTGTCTTTTCTGCAGTGTATATTTTTGACTCTTTCATCAAAAATCACATGGTTGTAAATGTGATGGATTTAAATCTAGGTCTTCACTTCTATTCAACTGACTAATCAATGTTTCTGCTCTTATACCAGTACTATAATTATTTTATTACTTTAACTTTGTAGTATAATTTGAGATCAGGGATAGTAATACTTCTAGAAGTTCTTTTCTTATACTAAATTATTTAAGGGGTCCCGTGTTTTGTTTTGTTTTTTATTATTTCTATATGAGTTTTGAGATTTAAAAAAAAAGTGTGTGAAGAATTGAGTTGGAAGTTTAATGAGTATTACATTGCATTTGTAGATTGCATTTTGTAGGACGGCCATTTTCACAGCATTAATCCTATTGATCCAAGACCACAGATGTTCTTTCCATGTTCTGGTTCTTCAATTTCTTTCTTCAGTTTCTATTGTGCATGTTCTTCTTTTCCTTTGTTATATTTATTCCAAGATATTTTATGGACTTTTGAGGATATCAGAAGTGTGACCATTTCCTGGATTTCTTTCTCTGTATGCTTGTTACTCATTGTAAGTCAAATTCACTGCTGGGAGTTGCATGTGGCATCCAATTCCCTCCTCCCTTAGTCCTTACGGCAGCCTGAGGAAAAAAATCTCCAAACCCGGGTTTTAAGAGTCTTAACAAGTTTATTGGACTTGCTAACTGAGCTTGGGGTGCATGTTTACTTACAGACAAGTGGGCACCCCCCCTCATTCACGGCTGATGTTGAAAGTCCACACCCAGGCATAAATCCTGTGGTTCTGGACAGCCTTACAAAATGGCAAGAGACCAGCCTTGTGGTTTTCCCAGCTTTTATACCGTTAGCCCCTCCCCTGCAAGGGGCTATGGTCAACCCATCTGCTGGAAGAAGGAAGGGGAGTGGCTTCCTTGCAGAGTGTGGGAAGGAGGAGGCTCCATGGCTTGTCATCAAAAGGTCAGGGGAACAGCCTCTGGGTCACACTCTCCACCCCTTCCTCTGGCTCTCAGAAAACTTTATGCCCGCGCCTCTTTCATGAATATCCCTGAGCCTCAGAGGAGGTGGGGCAACCTTTCTCCCATTATAAAAGGGCACTGGATTCTTCAAGTCTCTGCATCCTCTGTTTGTCATGGGCTGATGGCTCAATCTAGTGGCATTTCACCTACTATAAAAACACTAACAACATGAAGCAAAAACATGTAAACAGTAACTGCAATAATAGCTCATGGGCATAAACACAAGTGCTTGGATGGAACTTTAGTAGGTTCATCACATCCATCTAACAATACAATTGCAGTGGCTTCTCCACTGGGGCCTATAATCTCTCCTGCCACAGTGGCTTGGCCTGGTCTTCAATACTAGATGTATGTTCCATCCCTAGGAGTTGGCATTAGATCCAATCAATAATTATCCAATCAGTAATTGAACATACACTGGACAAGCCACCTTTGCACCAGCAGGAACATCTTGCTTCACATGATGATAGTGCAGCACGTGGGGTCCTTCATTGAACAGGATAACAGGGGACAATTCTCCCTCAGCCATCTGCATAGTGCCTTTTTGCAATATGAAAGCCACCCATCCAGGGGCAGGGAGCTTCCAGCTTAGTCCAAGCTTGATTTCTCCCTCTCCCGTGCTCACATCATCATGCGTTGTCTTCAGCAATAGGGTCTTATCCAATTCAGGTATACAACCAACATTATTGGCAATTGCCTTTATGATTTGGGGGAACTTTGGGGTCCCTTTGGACAACTGCTCATATGGAGGCAACCCACCCCTCGTACTGGGATTTTCATTTAACAACCTTATGGCTTCTGGAAGGGCCTTTTTCCACCCTTCTGGGTTCCTTCTGGGCTTAAGGCTTTTAACTTTTTCTTTCAATTAACCCTGCTCCTGTAGGATTGTATGGAGAGTGGAAATGCCATTGAACCTAATTATCCTCAGCCCAAGTTTGCACGTCTGTACCTGTGAAATGAGTGCCTCTGTCACTATTAATTCGCCTCGGGCACCCATACATGACACTGAGTTCAGTAAGCCCCTTAATAATAGCCTTGCCCATTGCTTTCTTACAAGGAAAGGCCTGTGTAAGGCCTGTGGTAGTGTCCACCCAAGTGAGAGGATATTTACACCCCTCACTGACTGGCAGGGGTGCTATATAATCTACTTGCCATTCTCTCACAGGGGAAGTTGCCTTGTGTATGTGTCCCATCATGGCATCCATCCTCCAGGGCCATAACCGGGAACACACTTCACAAGCCTGGACAGCCTGTTGGATGTCAGCATTTTTTACCGGAATGACGGCTGCTTTGACTATTCTTCATCCTATGTTGGCTCCTCTGTGGCCTGACTAGATATGAATCCAGTGAGCTGTTTCTAGGGGAACCTGAGGCCAGACAGCCCTCACCTTGGTGAGGGCATGACTGTCCTGATTCCTGGGGGGACTCACCAGACAGTGGGCAACCACGTGGTAAACTATCAGGGCCACTAGCTCCTCCTGCATTTTATTGTATATGTCCTTCCACACTTGTTGTCCCCATAGTGGCCATCCCACCACCTACCAGCTTTCTTTCTCCCACTGAGTCATCCATAAGGTTAAGCCATTAAACACAGCCCAACTGTCAGTACAAATTTTAACTGGCCAAGGCCCCCTCATTATTATTATCCATACAGCTCTCAATTCAGCCCATTGACTGCTTTCTCCTTCCCCCCTCTCTAACTATACAGTGTCCGTGTTCATCTGTATTGCCACTGCTACCCATTCTTGTTTGGTGCCCCTGCTGGTGCCATCACTATACCAGGCATCAGCCAGAATTGGGGGACCCCCTTCTAGCACTCAGTCAGGTCTGGCAGGAGGGTCAACTATAGGAGGGAGAGGGAGAGGCTCTGTGTCTTGAAATGACACCAGTCCTAGTACTGCCTGCATGACATTGGTGATCAGGCTTGCTGACAGCACCCCTCACTGTTGCAAATATGCATGCCATCTTCGCAGCCTTTGGTTTTGGGCCATCCCTGAGAGGGGCTTGGCTAACAGGCCCTCCACCCATCCTTTTAAGGGATATGTGGTTTTTACAGTAATGGGGGTGGGGCCCGTAATGGATTCCACCTGTTGCAATGCTTTGTACACAGCCAGCAGTTGCTGTTCTAGTGCTGTGTACCAGGACTTCACCCCTTCCCATGATTGGGACCAGAATCCAATTGGGACCATCTGTTCAGGCTGTTGTTGCCACAAGCCCCACCAATAACCTTCAGAGAGCCTGGTGACTTCCAAGAGGAAGGGACACCAAGGTATTGGGGCACACAGCTGCTTAACTTGCCCAACCAGTACCTTGGCCTTTACATCCCAATCCCATGTAGCACCTCTTTTTATTATATTATACAGAGGCAGGTAACCTGAGCAAGGTGAGGCATAAAAATTCAGCGATACCTGAGAAGTCCCCTAAATACCTGTAACTGCTTAGCATTTATTGGTACGGGCTGTTGTAAGATTTTCTCAACTGCTGCACTGGGTATCGTGTGAGTCCTGCCTGACCATAAAACTCCTAAATTTTACTGCTGTACCGGGCCCTTGTAACTTCAATGGGTTGATTTCCCATCCTCACTCCTTCAGGTGCTCTTGCATGTTCCCCAAATGAGCTTCCAAATCTGTAAGGCACTCAGAAGTTAGCATTATGTCATCTATATAGTGGAACCTCCTTACAGAAGGAGAACAGGGTAACAGGGCCAGGTCCCGGGCCACCATCCTGTGAAAAACCATGGGGCTGTGGAGGTAACCTTGGTGAAGTACTCTGAAAGTTCATTGTCATCCATTCCACATGAATGCAAATTGATCTTGGGATTCAGCAGCCAGGGGAACACTAAAGAATGCATTAGCAAGGTCCACCACAGCATGGGAGGACCCATTTCCTGCACCAGCTGATCAGTTAGCAATGCAATGTTGGGCACCTCTGCATGAATAAGAGGCACCACCTTATTTAACTTCCGGTAATCTACAGTGATTCTCCAGGAGCCATCTGGCTTCCTGATAGGCCAAATGGGGTTAGTGAAAGGGCTCTGGGCTGGGCCAATAACTTCTACTCACTCAAGCTCCTGGGTAGTTTCAGTGATTTCATGTCGACCTGCAGGCAGCCGGTAATGTTGGATATTCACCACCCTCTATGGGGTGGGCAATTTGACTGGCTCCAATCTGCCCACCCCCTCAGTAATCACCGTTACTGTTCACTCCCTCAGCCAAAATACTCCCACAGTAGTATGTAGGGTGTAACCCAGCAGAGCATCAACCCCCTAAAATGTTCTCTTGAAGGGGAGAGATGCACACCTTGTACTCCTGGGAGCGGATAATTGCCCACTCCCAGAATGAGTCTAGACCACTTTACTTGTATGGTTTTATCTCCATACCCATCTAGTGCTATCCACTGGCCCTGATGTTTTGGGGGATTGCCATGAATTAATGTACATTCTTCCCCAGTATCCACTAGGGCCCGTGTGTTTTGTATATTAGTGGGGGACCAATAAACCCTCAATCCTAGTCACCCAGTATGGCCCTCACCTGTGGGCAACCTTGGCCACCCCTTCAAGGAAGTGGTTTGTGGGAGGTCCCATCTGATGAGGCTGCTTTCCTCTGGAGCAGGAGGCACAGTTGGAGTTACCCACATCTCCTAGTCCCCAGTTTCTCTTACTTCTGTGGTGAATTGCTGGTCAAGTCTTAAAGCCCTCCACAGACTCACCAGCACAGTGTTTGGCTGCCCGTCTATCTTATCTATAGCAACTCCTGCTGTGCACAGATCTATCCACATCTGTGCTTGGGAGATATGGAAGGGCCCCTTTGCTGAGTTCCAGCTCTTTTCCCTTGTGTCTACTCACTTCAGCACCTTTCAAACCATGTTTACACGTTGGTCTAAATCATTTAAATCCACCAGAGCCTCGCCGGCCTCATACAGGTCATGCCTGACTATGGATGGGGCTTAGCACTGCCACCAAAGCTCCATACCAGTCTCGTGGGCCTTGCTGAATCAGTTTCTTTCTTAAGTTTCCTGTAAACATAGTCATGTCTGGGCCCATGAACTGGGCATCAAATACAAGTTTCCTCATGTCCAGTTCCCTCAAAAGAGCCTGTCCTTCCTTAATGGTTTTCCAGTCTCTAATATTCATGGGAATCTCAGCAGGAGATACCCACGTATCCCGAATGACTCATATGAGCCAATCCATCATGGACTGGTTTCCCTCATGTTGTCTTAAATTGTTAAATCTTTGTCTCAAAGAGGGGTAAGTGGTTATGTTGCTTAACCTCTCTGCTTCTCTAGAACTTAAAATGATTCCATCTGCCCCCATATCCCATAGCCTCACAAGCAAGGTGGCCACAGGTTCCTTCATAGCTTGTTTAAATGTCTTTCCCAGTTCTAATAGTTCTGGTACTGAGTGTTCACTGATTACCATGGTCTTCTGTACTGGGCTATTGTTAAGACCTCCATCTGCATGTTGGACCATGGATTTTTCCTTTCTTTGAATTAAAGGTGGACCTGAGGAGCATCTCCCACTATCTCTAGGTCACTTCCTTCTTCCTCACTGCCTGTTTCCAGGGGTTCCAGGTTTTAGGATTCCAGGATGGGCCTTTTATTATCATTCTGATCTGGGCTTTTGTTCCCTTTTGACCTCCTAGATGTAAAAAATGCCATGGCAACACCTCCATCTCCTTTTCTTTCTTATCTAATTTACTGGAAAGGTCAGAGGTCACTACCAAAGAGGCCAGCCTCATATCTAATTCCTCTCTAACACCTTCAGTTTCCCTTCTGGCTAAGGCCTCCACCTGGGACAGATTTCATATTATCAATAGCAGCAGCCAAGCAGCCTCTGCTGCTGCTTTTTGATATTTCTGTCCCTGGTGTGCCACTCCCAGAGACTATAGAATCTGTTCCAGACCTTCTGCTGTTTTCAGGGCCTCTCCATACTCACATGGTGGTCCCCACTGGTCATGCAGGTATGCAACCCCATACCATCTACAGGATGGTTGCCACCCTGGGATCTCTCCCATCACCCTCGACTGTTTAGAAAACCTCACCCTAGTTATATATCTCACTCTCCACTGCATTAGCCATGCCACTGTTGCTACCCCCACCAAGCCTATGACAATGGCCCACCAGGTTAACATTTCCTCAGCCCACACTCTCCCCTCACCCCACTTTACTTTGGTAGTTGGTTCCTTTCCCCATATCAGGGACATTATCAATGCTCTTCCCAAACTCATTCTCAGCTTTGTCATATCCTGCCAGGCTTGCCAATTGTAAGCCAAATTCACTGCTGAGAGGTACATGTGGCATCGAATTCCCTCCTCCCAGTGTCCTTGCAACAGCCTGAAGAAAAAATTCTCCAAACCCCATTGGTTTGAATAATCTTAACGAGTTTATTTGACTTGCTAACTGAGCTTGGGGTGTGGGTTCACTTACATACAAGCAGGATCCCCCCCATTCACAGCTAATGCTGAAAGTCCACACCTAGGCATAAATCCTGTGTTTCCAGACAGCAGTACAAAATGGAAAGAGACCAGCCTTGTGCTTTTCCCAGCTTTTATACCCTTAGCCCCTCCCCTGCAAGTGGCTATGGTCAACCAATTGGCTGGAAGAGGGAAGCAGACTGTCTTCTTTGCAGGGCATGGGAAGGAGGTGGGTCCATGGCTTGTCATCACAGGGTCAGAGGAACATCTTCCGGGTCACACTGGTGTATAAAAAAGCCTGCTAATTTAGGGTATTAGTTTTATAACCTACTACTTTGCTGAATGTATCAGGTCTAGGATTTTCTGGTGGAGTCTTTAGGGTTCTTTATTTATAGAATCATATCATCTACAAATAACAATATTTTCACTTCTTTTCCAATTTATATTCCCTTTATCTCTTTCATTTTATTGCTCTAGCTAAGACCTCAAGTACTTTATTGAACAGCAAAGGAGGCTGGACATCGTTGTCTTGTACCTGAGTTTAATAGGAAAGGCTTTCAGTCTTTTTCCATTTAGAACAATGTTGGCTGTGGGCTTGTGGTATATTACCTTCATTATGTGGAGATATGTCTTCCATATGCCTGTTTTCCATAACATTTATCTTGAATGGATGCTGTATTTTGTCAAAGGTCTGTTCATCTCTAATGATAGGATTATGTGATTTCTGTCTTTGAGTCTGTTTATGTGGTAGATGACAGGTATTGATTTATATCTGTTGAACTATCCTGCATTCCTGGGATGAAGTGATCTTGATCATGTTGGATAATCTTTTTGATAAGTTCTTGCACTTTATTTGTGAGTATTTTATTGACAATTTTTACAACAATGTTCATCAGAGATATTAGACAACGAATTTCATGTTTTCGTCTTTGGTTTTGGTATTAGAGTAATACCGGTTTCAAAGAAATACTTTGGGAGTACTACTTCATTTTTGTTTTACAGAATAATTTGTGGAGAATTAGGATTGGTTCTTCACTGAGAGTGTGATAGAATTTTGCCCTATATCCATCTGGTCCTGGGCCCTTTCAGTTGAGAGATTTTTGATTACCGTATCTACCTCGTTGGTTGTTATGACTCTTGTTAAGTTATCTATGTTATTTTGATTTATTTTTGGTAGGCCTTAAATCTCTATAAACCTACTCATTTTCTTGTGATTTTCTAGTTTATGATAATATAGTTTTTTTGAGGTGGATATGCTCATTTATTTAATATAGAAAATTAAATCTTAGCTGAATATGTCTTACTGCAGGACATTTTAAAATATCTCCTTATGGTTTTCTGAATTTCCTCTGGGTTGTAATATTTCTTTTTTTTTTCATTTCTGAGTTTGTTTATTTGGTCTCTCTCTCTCTCTCTCTCTCTCTCTCTCTCTCTCTCTCTCTCCCTGATTAATTTGGCTAAAGTTTTGACATTTTGTTAATCTTTTCAAAGAACCACCCCTTTGTTTCATTGATTCTTTGTATAATTTTCTCCATTCCTAGTTCATTACTTTCAGGCTTGATTTTATTTATCTCTTCCTGTTTAATCTTTTTAGATATTGTTTGTTCTTGATCTTCTTGGGCTTCAGGTGCATTTATTTATATGAGATGTTCCTAATTTTCTGGTGTAGGCACTTAATTCTATAAATTTTCCTATTAGGACAGCCTTCACTGTATCCAAAAAGTTTTGGTATGTTGCGTTTTCATTTTCATTTAATTCTAAGAAACTTTTAATTTGCTTCTTAATTTCTCCTCCAACACAGTTTTCATTCAGTAATGTGTGCTTGATTTCCATGAATTTGTGTACTTTCCCCCATTTTTATTGTTGTCTATATCTAGCTTTATTTGTTTGTGATTGGATAGGATACAAGATGATATGTCATTTCTTGAAAACTTGTGGGACTTGCTTTGTCTCCTAATATATGGACAATTTTGGACAAGGAACCACGGACTACTGAGTAGGAAGTGTATTCTTTTGTGTTTGTAATGTTCTGTAGATGTCTGTAAATTCCCTTTGACTTATGGTTTAATTTAACTGGGTGGTTTGTTTAGTTTTTGTCTTGTTGATGTCTATTGATGGCAGTGGGTGATTTAAGTCACTGTTTTGGTGTCAGCATAAGATGTCAGAGCTAATAAAGTTGCTTTTATGAAACTGGATGCTCCTGTGTGAGGTGCACATATGTTTAAGATTGTACTTTCTTCTTGGTGGATTTTTCCTTTAATAAGTATAAAGTACCTTTCCCTCTCTTTTCTGACAAGTTTTAGTTTGAAGTCTATTTTGTTGGATATTAGAATAGCTATACCTACATATTTCCTAGTTCCATTTGCTTGGGATATCTATTTCTGTCCTTTTACCCTAAGGTAGTTTTGATCATTGTTGGTTAAGTACATTTCTTGGAGGCAGCTAATTTATAGATCCTGTTTTCTAATCCAATTGTTTAGTATGTGTTTTTTTACTGGGAAGTTGAGACCATTAATATTGGTGGTTATTATTGTCCAATATTTATTAATTCCTGCTATTTTGGTGTTATAGTGTTGTTTGCTTAGGCCTCTTGTGACTGACTGCTCTGGGATAACTTATTTATATTTTGTGCCCTCTTGTGGGTGTTTAATCTCTTCTGACTAAAACATTCCATTGAGTATTCTCTGTAGAGCTGGTTATGTGTACATAAATTCCTTAAATCTCCTTTTATAATGGAAAATTGTTCTTTATCCTTCAATTACAACTGATAGTTTTGCTGGATATCATAGTATTTTTTATATTTATTCATTTGTTTTTTTCTCATATTTGATTTCTTTCAAATTTCATACAATGTACATTTTTATTGAATTTTTGTGATTTTCATATAAAATAGTTTGATGGTATTTATATCCCATCCCTATATGTACAATATATTTTATAGTATTTAGGTCCCCTTCCCTACCTGCAAACCCCCTTAATACCAATTTCATGTACTCTATTATATATGTATATATACATATATGCACAAACTCATCTATCACTATCTCGATCTCTATGTATATGTATATCTATATCTATATAAATGTATGCATATGAGTGCAGTGCCTGCATAGCCCAGAAGAGGATTTCATATCCCCTGAAGCTGGAATTATAGGCAGTGAGACAACCAAAGTGGGTACTGGGAGTTGAGCTCCGCAAAAGAAGTATCTGAGCCATTTCTTCATCTTCTGTGTTACACTAATTACAGCCTTCCTAACATACTTTGGGTGTAGCAGTCACAAAATATCTCCTTACATACATGACAAATACTGCTTTTATAATACATGAAAGCTGATGCATGCCAAATATATTAACGCTATGTAGTATCTTTCTACTGGCCATCTTTTATAATAATATTGAAACAGAAAAAGTTGAAAATAATGTATTTTTCAATATTTCCTATCTGTTCTGAAGAACACATTACCAAGTGGTTATAATATTATATTTAGTGTCCAAATTTTAAAACATCATATTATTTTGTGGAGAATGCAAAAGAATACAGAATATTTCTGGGGTCTTCTTGTTCATTATCTTATAAATATATAGTTTGGTATCTATAGTTTCTCTAAGCTCATGTAAGTAATGTTACAATTTTGGCAGATGGAAGTTTGATAATGCTTTTGTAAAATCTTTTGCAGTTATGGTGTTATGTGGCATTAGTTTTAAATGGAGTCTAGATTTCATGTAAACTTGCATACTAAATGGTACATTAGTCTTCTTGCCAATATATTAAAATCTTTATTCTCCATTTACAGACCTCAAAATGCTATATATATTATCTCATATCATTCATACAACAGTCCCTCTCCAAACAGTTTTCATTATACATTTTTACAGAATGACAAAACTCAGACTCAAAAGTCACTTCCCTTTAATGCCTTGACAAAGTGGCCAAATGTGAAAAAGAAACCACTTCTATTTCCCATGCAATATTCTTTGTATTCTTATGCCTTCTGTTTGATTAGGTCAATAGTTTCGAAAAAGTAGTGATTCAATTTCTTAGTGATATGTTGCTCATTTCAGTGGAAGTCAGCTCGTACCTTAATGGAACTGCCTTGTAATAAAATGAGGTAGTAGTTAACCATACCTTGTATTGAGGCAAATATGGTTTATACAGCCACTGTTCTGTCCCTGTAATTGAATCATGAAATAAGCTTCTCTGGGTAAGGTCCCAGATGTGATTGGGGTCTCCGTGACAAAGACAAGGATTGTAGCATAATAGGCACTCAATAAGTGTTGTTGAATACATTAGTTTAGATATTAGTGGTGTGTCCATGTGTTCCCATATGTATGTTTGCTGCATGTGTGTGCAATTATTTTGTGTGTATGTTTGTGTGTGGGGGTGCACTTGTGTTCATACATGTATAAGTCAGAGGTTGACAGCAGGTATGTTCTTTGTTGTATCTCTTCCTTATTTTTTGAGACAGGGTCTTTCCCTTATCTTGGAACTCATTGTTTGGCTAGATTTGTTGACCAGTATAACTTTGGGATCCTCTGTATCAGGAATGTTGGGATTGCAAGCATAAACCTCACCACCTGTGGGGGATTTGATCTCAGAATCTCATGTTTTTGTAGTAATTACAACTTAGGCATGTTCTAGTCCACTGCATCATAGTTTTTAAGTGTTAGCTTGTTCAAAACCTGACATGAAGTTGAAAACCATTTTTCCCTAATAGGTGTCACACCTGTGCATTTTAAACCTCTCTTACCTGGAAAGGTATGGCACACAACAGTTCAAAGGCACTATACAAATGCTTGAAATGGTTATATCATAACTAATAAATCTGTTTTCATGTACATATTAGATTTGGATCCCCCAGGGATATGTATAAATTTGACAAAATATCATAGAAAACCTACCATACACAAAAAATAGAAAATACCATATGTAACTTATCCAAAAAGAAATTACTTATACTCCCACATATTCTTTGTTTTAAATAATCTAGTTAGAAGTACATGTTTAAAGATAGGCTCTCACCATATAGTCCTGGCTGGAATGGATCTGACAATGAACCTGTCTCTATTTCCTGAGTGCTTGGAATAAACATGTGTAACAACATGCCCAGCATAGAAATTAATTTTTAAAATTAGTCATCATAGCTAGGCATGGTGGTAAATGCCTTTAACCCCATCACTCATGAGGCAAAGGCAGACTGATCTCTACTACATGGAGGTCAGCCTGGTCTACCTAGTGAGTTCTAGGCAAGCTTTGGTTACAGGGATACCCTATCTCAGAACAAAAACAAAATCACACTTGTCAACATAGAACCAGAATGATCTTGGGTTGGCATATTATAAGATAAGATTATTAGGGCTGTAGAGATGATTCAGTGGTTAAGAGTACTGACTGCTCTTGCAGAGAACCTGGGTTTGATTCCTAGCAGCCACACAATGGCTAACAACTATCAGTAACTCCAGTTCCAGGGGACTTGATGCCTTCTTCTGACCTCTGTGGGCATTAGGTGACACTGGTGCACTTATATACATGCAAGCAATACATTCATACACACTAAAAATAAAATAAGTAAAATATTTTAAAATAATATTATTATTAAATGAAGACAATGAAGAAAAGCCTACTGAAAAATTACACATACAATATCTCTATATGAGTCCATGTGTGTAACTGTAGGCTATATAACAGGAAGCAGTGCCAAACAGGAGAAACTTTCCTTTGAGTTCTTGACCAGGGTAGTCCAAGAGACTCCCAAAATTACACAGGTTATTACCATAGCCCTTGATTCCCTCCAAGACCTTGAAGGTAAGACCATATTACTTGGTACTCACATGTGGTACTGCAAACATAGCCAAATACACATGGCTGGAGAGGTCATGGATGTTAGAAAAAAACTGTAAGGTTGTCAAAGCCCTAGAAAAATGTAGTTCCTTACTATGTGTAAATAAGAATCCTTATATTTACAGACAATAATTCTAGTCAATGCTCATAAAAGAAGTTTCCTTTGCAACACATGGAGACTATTACAGAGTTCCACAACTAGTCACACAGAGAGAATAAATGTCTGTGAAATGTCCAATCCCAAATGACACATCTACAATGGAACCTCTATACCTAAGACTCAAGAAACATAGTGGAACAAGGGTTAAAGAGAATACTAATGCATCTCTAATCTCTCATCAATGAAACTCCCTCATGGACCAGAGGGCAATGAACACAAAGAGCCACAAATGGCCACAGTAGACAGATTAGGTCTGCAAGGTGTGGGTCCTTGGGCAGGACTCTTATATTAAACTCCACACACCCAGTGTTCAGGTACCATTGTGGATGAGGGGGTGGAAATAGTGTAAGAGCCAGGTGAGGTGGTTCATGACCATACTGAAACAGAGTCCTACAGGCTACTGGGACCTTGCTCATATGCATATACAGCAATGATGTCAGCATGCCCAAGACCCATGCAAACACAAGCAGTCAAAAACCCAGCATAGAACTAGGGTAATGGACAGCAAGCCCCAATCTTACTGAAGAACTATTGGCAGCTGATTACTGCTGGGTGAAGAAGAGCAGCTCTTCTTTAAAGGAGAGACTCTAGATAGGTTGACTAGACCCCAGTGGACAAACTTGCACTGAGGAATGACTGGATACACTAACTTGACTTGATAGGCCTTAATATAAATGACAGAATGGATAAAATCTGGCAGGGAGACTATGGGAGGGTACAGATAGGGTAGGGATATTTTGTATGAAATACACAAAAATTCGGTAAAAATTTTTTAAATAGAAAGGAAAAGAGTATACTAGGAGAGTAGAAATAAATTTGTAGTTTGGGGGAAGGGGGTGATAAAAATTATTTCATCTTTATTCTTTTGAGAAATCATACATTAGTATTGTATTTTCTCCCCCTCTTTTCTTCCTCCAACACTTCTCATATCCTCCTTTTCATCCCCTCTCAATATCATATATTTCGATTATTATTCTCACACATATATGTATGTATGCACTGTATATAGAAATATATAAACATAATCTGCTTTTCCATTTAATGGTACTTGTATGTTTATGTGCTTAAGGATGATGACTTGAGATTTGATAGCCTATAGGGGAGGGAACTTATCTCTGGAGAAAATTGATTCTCTTTCTCTTAGCAGCTACTGATTATCTATAGTTCTAAATCCAGAACTGTGAGCTTTTGGAATTTCCCTATTTATATTGGCCTGTCAATATTATCATTATTCAGGCCTAGTTTAGGCAACCATATTGTTGAGATTTCATAAGTGAGCTTCCCTGTCATTTCTAGAAGACTCTGTCTAGCATTAAGTATCCTAGTCCTCCAGCTCTTGCAATCTTTCTGCTCCCTCTTCTGTGATAGTACTGAGCAGGTATGGGTGTACTTGGGAACATCAATGCAAAACTCTCATACACATAGAGTAAAAATAAATTAAATATTTAAATAAAAATAATTTTATTTAATTATTTAGTACCTTGAAAGGTTTAAATTTGTAATTCAAAGTAACAATTGTTCCAATTCCAGAGGATCTGATGGCCTCTTACTTACATGCAGGTAATACACTCATACACATAAAACAATTTTTAATATATTTATTATTTTTATTTTATGTGTATGCATGTACTGCCTGCGTGTAGGTAAGTGCACCCATGCCATGCAATGCCTGCGGAGGACAGAAGAGGCCACCGGATCTCCTGGAACTGGAGTTACAGACAATTGTTAGCTGCCATGTGGGTGCTGGGATTCAAACCTGAGTCTTCTGCAAGAACAGCCAGTATTCTTAAGCACTGAGCCATCTCTCCTAGAGCTCTTCATTAAATGTAAAACTTTTCTCTCACATACAAACCACGTAAATGAATTTTTATATAACTTGTTTCTAAAAGTTCAAAATAATACATCTGTGAGAAAGAATATTGTTCTTGAATAATTCGTTCCAATTTTAGAACCAACACTTAGAAGAAACAGTAAATTCTGAAAAATTTGAAGCTATTGCATACAAGCAAATTTAAATTATTCTCATGAATAAAGAATCAAAATGTAACTGCCAACAACAACAAAATTCCTGTACTTCACACTAATAAGAGCAGAGATGAAGAATTTGTAATAAGTTTCAAGGTTAATAAAAGAAATTAGATCTTAAACATTGGAAATATCTATTGAAACAACCACCTAAGGTGCTGGAGAGCTTGCTTGGTTGAGAATACTGACTGCTCTTGCAGAGGACCTGGGTTCGATTCCTGACACCCACGTGTCAGCTAGCAACCATCTGTAACTCCAGTTCCGGGGAATCTGATGCCTTCTTCTGACCTCCCCAGGCATTGCACAACATGAGTGCACCTTCCTAATGCAGGCAATACTTTCATACACATAAAATAAAATAATAAATTAAAAGGAAAAAAAGAAAGAACCCCTTAAACCATGACCTAGATATAGAAGTCCAGTGATGGAAACACCTAGATCTGTAACTTTGTTCCTTTGAACTTTTTCTGTATTTAGACTGAGCAAAAAAAGAAATGGAGACAGTTAACTGGGTAATTCACCAAAATCAAGCAAATAAAGAAGCAAATTTTGTTGAAATAATCTGACATTATAGGAGGAAATGTTTATGATTCTGTTATCAAAAGAAGAATACACACATTCAATAAGGTAAAACAAACCCTTAGGGAACAATGGACTCATAACGGAGTGAAAGTATAAAAGTTGTGATAAGAGACTAAACTCTTTTTGTAAACTTTCCTCAAATTCCTTTTTGGGATTTTTTTTTTTTTTGAATTTTTAAAAAAGGAATTTCTGACACATTGGCCTGTGTTGAGTGATGAGGCCCCAGCATTCTCCCTTGTTCTGCTTACCTTCCAATTCTCTCTCTATAGAAGCCATGTATGAATATACAATTGTAGGCATGTGTGTTTTTGATAATATTTGCATGTGAAGAGTGGGACTGTGTTTAATCAGAAAATATGTTTTCCTGGTTTCTTGTAGATATCTTTAAAGAATTAGAAGGAGAAAAAAAATCAAGCTGACCAATGTATTTGCAAGTGAGACTTTGGAGAAACCACACTCATGACTTATGAAACCCAATAATTTGAATATCACTATAACTCTTTATGTTGAACAAAGAAGACAATCACCAGAGGTATCATCTCTAAAACTCCTCTTTTAGCTTTTAGAATCCTGGTTTAAAATCATAATTGTAAATTAAAAGGACAAATCTATGTCTCTCCCAGTCCAGGATGAAGACAGTAACTTGAAAGACCTCTGTGGGTTGACGTGGGGGAGATGAAACGTGAGGTCTTTTATGAATGTCGAGGTGTTTCTGCCTATCTGTATCCTGTTAAAATTCATGCAACTGGAATGCCAGGAAAAATATCGAAATTCACTGTCAATTAAGAAATATACTATATATATTATATAGCATGTGTGTATATACATATACATATGTACAATATATGTAGTATATATAGTACATATGTACATATGTATGTACTATATATAGTAATAGGTTTAATAATGGAACAAAACTGAATCTAAAGATGCATTTTAATATTTTTTTTGATTTTTGCAATATCACTAAATTACCTTTTGAAAAATACAATTAGATTACAAACAAACTGAAAACAATCAGCTTCCTGGACAGTTAATTCCATTGTTTTTTCTGTCAGAGCTGATCAGGTTTTGCTTAATACTTTTTGGTTGTACAGGAGCATCGACAGACCTGCACATATAAATATCACTGAATATATTTCCTGAACAGTATTTGCCTTTCTACTTTGTATAGTGCTAAAGAAAGTGCCCAGTCTAATAAGGTATTTATGGATCTTTCTCTAGATGTGATTTTTCTATGACTGAATCAGCTGCCTCAGGAAAAAAAAGTGTAAAATAATTTGCAATCTGTTTTTTTTTTTTAAACAAACACTAACACCCACAACCATATGTTTTGATTATTCTCTAACAAAATTTCTTTTTACGGCTTTTTAAATTCAGTTGTGTTTTGTGAGATAGAGCAGCACAATTTGTTAATGAAATGACAGGGGCAATGCTGCTTTATCTTGTAAATGGAATAGAAATTACTTTTCAAGTTACATATTTACACTCATTATTTGATTGTTTTCATTTTGCCTAAACTTTCAAATGTGGACCATAGCTGAAATGTCTTAGTAATCTACATTGATATCTTTTGTGTGTCTTTTGTAAAAAACTAAGCCTGCATCAGAATTAACTTCACTTCCCAGCTGCTTTCCTTGTATATTCTTACAGTTGTCATGAGTGGACATTCTTTTTTTTTTAATATATATTTTTATTTTTTAGAAGAAGCATTTCATTACAGCTTTAACATACTCAATAACAGTTTCCAGAGTAAAGATACATCTCTTTCAAAAGTGACTATAACATTTTTAGCTTTAAAAAAATCTCCATTTCATTTTAAAATATACTGTTTCTTACAGAAAGACTCATTGTTTTTGCTAATAACACTGAGATGTTGGTGCATGTGTTTCTAATCTGTATGTATCTGATTATTACTAGTCATAATCGGTTGCAATCGGATAGAGTGGACATTTTTACAGTTGGTATACTGCCTAAGTGTCTGTTGCTACTTTATAATCATGGTATTGTTCAAAACCTCTCGATTTCCAGTTTTTTTTTTTTGTTTGTGTGCTTGTTCATAGTGATTTCTGAGGAGCAACCCTTACTCCAATTTGAAGAATTTCTAAACACTAGTGAAATGAAATGAAATGAAATGGACACTGGGGACTCAAATTAGAATTTCCAGTATCTAGGATCATGTCACAGGAAACAACTAATTTTGTAAATTATACCAATAATTGAGCTCGACAAGTTTATTAAGTGTTGTAGCTGTATTTTAAATTTCATTTTGGGTTTTTCCAGCACTCGGAAGTATTCCAAAAATAAAAAATAAAAAATTAGGAAAGAGATGTTGGTGTGTGAATTTCCTCTCACTAAGGATTTATAAAATCCCAACACATCTGCTCCTCTAGATCTCCAATTTCTGGATCCTCAAGCTGTATTTCACATCATAGCCTAAAATCATTTAAAAATATCCTACACTATTAAATCTTTAGCCACCCTAGACAAACTGTACCCACACCAATATTAGAGACTGTGAAGAGGAAAATGTGTCACTGGAGAATTGTTATTCTGATTTTGCAGTCTGTGACAATGCACTAATTGATAGCAAGGCCTGCAATGTATTATATTAGCAAGTCAGTGTATCCAGTGAGGATTCTGAAAGAATGATAGGCTTGCAACTCACCAATGTTTGATAAGCTAGCCCAATCCTAGAGTTTTATATAGATCAAGTTATCTCCCTCCCCAGGTAGAAGGAGAGCAAATACAGTAGATCGTGTATAAGGTCTTATTACACAGATGTCAGTTTTATTTTGAAACATAAACATATTTTTATTCATACATTAGCACTTAGAGTGATCAATTGCAATGTATCTAGCACTCTAGAATTTGTTTTTGATCAGTAGAAAAGCAATTATTCATAAAACTGAAAACTGAGAGAAACTTGTGAAAGAAAGGAAAGAATTATAGGTTTCTTGCAGGGAAGGTAATTTTAATATAGACGAGATTGGTCCAAGTTCTGCCATTTGGATTGATAGATTATCTACCAGAACTATCATTTCAATAATCTCAATGACAGTGTAGCACTGGATACTTGATACAGCATTATAAATTAAATTTACTGCAAATGTTATAGCAGAGAATATTGAAAGAGATCTATTATTTGTGTTTGTGAAAGTTAAGATAGAGAAAAATTTAAGATTCTTTGACAAAACAGACCAGAAATGATCTATAAGATCTGACTATATTGCCAGTTGTCATAAACTTCACTTTAGCCATTACTTCTTCATCAGTATTCTTGAATTATAGAGATATGATTCCACTTGTGAGAGAAAGTATTATATTAATCAACCTGGATGTTCCCCCTGTATGGTTGGTGCTTTGCAGCATTTCTCAATGTTGGATAAAATTAACTTTTAAAAGAAATGTGTTCACATATATCTGTCTTCTCTAATACTTAAAACACATAGCAGGGACAATATATTCTTGGGAATTCCTCCTTGAACAAGAACTATAATGAATGATAGCAGAGGGAACTTATTTCATTAAGCTTACTTATTTTACCCTGCACACATACCCTCCACACATCAGCAAATTTTTAACTATTTTATTCATATCTAAAAATGGATTTATATAACCAAATACATTCTCATATACTGATACTATATTGTTTACCATCTTACTTAAATACTTTCAACTAAAATTAAAATCAGTACACATTCTCAGAGTTCACACTATTTCAATATTACTGTCTGGTATTATTATATTCATTTACTGCTTTGTCAACTCTGTATTCAACATATTATTTGAATCAATCAATTTCATCTTCATCTTCACCCCTTATTAGGCTAAATTCACATATACCACTCACCCATCATCATTTGCTCTAGGCGATGAATTCATGAAAGCAGTGTCAATACTGTCATAGTTAATGTGAATTGTCAACCTGAAAGAATCTAGAATCCACTGAGAGAATGACCTCTGGGCATACCTGTGGGGATAACCTTGATGCTTTGATTGAAATGAGAAACCTAGCCCTCTGTGGGTGGCAAAATTCCCCGGATAGAACCTTGCACATGACACCTTGAAAGAAAGGGAGCTGAGTAGCAGAATGCATTTATCATACTCTGTTTCTGAATCCCTATGTAAGGTGACCAACCAACCTCCTATTCCTGTCATGTCTTCCCCACTTGCTGCCATGTCATCCGCATCATGGTGGACTGGATCTCTCTGGAACTGTGAACCACAATAAACCCTTTCTATCTGAAGTTGCTATTGTCTGTATTTTATCACAACAATAGAATCATAATTAAGACACACACTTATAATAGATGCTAATATTTATTGGGTCTTATAACACACCTAATCATCTTTTGAAGGTCCTCTTCTTACACTTCCTAACTGTATCATTAGATAATCTTATTCTTTTCATATTCAAATTGAAGAATATCAAATTTCAGAAAACAAGAACGGAACTCTAGACCAGACCATATAACTAATAAAAGCCAGTTACAAATACTAAATTATGAAGGGCAAAGAGGTGGAAGATGAAAAATAGGTCTCTGCACCTCAAATTTCTAAATAAATAATGGTCATCCTGGGGATCAAGCCCAGGACTTTGTGCATGAAAGACAACCGCTCTACAGCTGGGCTTGGTCTGGCCCTGCAGACCACGCCACTTTTACACTCTTTTCCATATAGATGCTTCTCAGAACTTCTAATGTGTGTGCATTATAGATGCTACAAAGTAGTTTTGCAGTTGCTAATATAGATAGGATTTCAAGATGATGCCATAGTTATTAATTCTCATAGGCCTCACAGTTCAGATTTCTCTAGATAGACTGGAGATGCCACCATCTGTCAGGTTATCTTAGATTAAGTTTCCATTTACCATTGTGATGTTTTTCCAACTGCACCATGGATTTTTTTAAAAAAATTCATCATTTTGGATTGTACATGCATATAATTCTAGCATATGAGGGGAAGGACTGAAGCAAGGTTAGTTTGAGGCCTTCCTTAAAAACGTGGTAAGACTATCACAATAAAATCACTAACACAAAAACAATAAACAACAGCAACAAAAAGGTTTCACTCATCTTTGTAAGAACTTTCATGAAAAGTTCCCCATATGTACACTGAGCTACTCAAAGGAGAAATCTGTTTCCTTAGATAAGAAAAAACACATTTCTGTTGTTTTTCTGATCATAGGATGCTAAGCACACACAAGAAATATAAATGAATGCATGAAATACACTCCCTACCCCCTAGTCTATCCCACAGTATATACTTGAATACAGAACGTGCTTCACCATAAAGGAGGGATTAATATGGTGGGCTTTCAGCAGCCCAGTCCCTGAGAAAACCAGGACCATGGATAAAGGGAAACAATAGAAGCTGGAGTATAGAGGGCTGGGTTGGCACAATAAGCAGGGACTTGCAAAATATTTTGCCTGCAATGCCAGAGAAAAGGTTAATTTTATTTTTTGGAATCCATAATTTTTGAAATTTTAAAATGAAAAATTTTCACCAACATACAGAAAAGTCTGTGGCAGGGTATGAGCATAGCTTCTGCTTTCAACACATTCATATTTCACAGTAAATGCTTACTTAACACAAAGTCAGATGAAGGTGATGAGGAATCTGCAGCTTCTTACTCTTAAATGGTTTGTCTCTGAACTTTTGAATTCCTTAGACTGCAAGAGTTTTATATTAACACTGCTAATAAAGATTGAACATATCCTATGTACACAAGGCAACACTCTTCTTTATATTTATGCCTTCCATCATGATTCATGGTCCTTTTCACGTGTGGGCACACATAGATGAGCCATGCACAGTTCTCATCTTTGAAGGCTTTATAGTGTCCCTTGACTTTCTATTTCCAGTACAATTGACTATCTTATTCAGTTTAAAACTAAAGACCTTGGGAACTTAATTTAAAAGACAGCATTTGAAAAGACTATTATTATGGAGCCATGATGGTAATAGAATCATTGAAAACAGTTTTAGAATTTGTAATTTTATGTGCTTTTTCATTCATTGCTTATCTCTAGCATATGATTCAGCTGTTTTATACTTCTGCCATACATTTATAAACCATGTTCTAAGATTTCTGAATTTGAGTCTAAACATACTATTTATATTAATGTATTTATAACATTGATATGGGTGTGTAGTCATACCTAAAACTGTAGCAAATGACTAATTTACTCATTAGGAACAAAAATGTACAACTTTTTATTTAACTTTTACAAAAACTCTACTGATAATTTCATACATGCATATAAAATGTTTTGATCAAATCCATGCCCACTCCCACCCTTCCAACACCTCCCATATCTCCCCATCACTTTTTTCTTTTTCTTTCTTTCTTCTTCTTTCATTTATTTATTTTTATGGGGCTTTTAGGTACTCTAACATTCCCCTCTCTGAAGAGGTAACCCTAAAATCTTTTAAGGATTAGGTACAAGCTCCCAAATACTTTTGACATTTTTGGCCTTTGGAACAGAGTATGTTGCTAACAGGCCCAAGGACATTTTCACTTTTAGCCAAGAAACTGGATAAATTTGACATTTTTGACTTTTGGAACAGAGTTTGTTGCAAACAGTCCCAAGGACATTTTGACTTTTAGCCAAGAAACTGGCTACTTTTCTTTGGGGTCTTTTTACCCTAACAGCCTAGCCAATTCCACACCATCCTCTGAAGGGGTTACCCAAATTGCCAGTTTGGAATAGAGATGCAGACTGCTCTGGCTTTTTCTATGCTGAACAGGGATGCAAGGTGAGGCAATTGGAGTACCCCTTCAGTGGGTCTATCTAAGAGACTCCCAAATTGCATAACTCTTATCTCTAAGGGAGAAAGAAGGAGGAGTAAAGGCAACAGTAATTAGCATTACAATTTCTAGACAGGGAACTAGAAAAAGTCAGAACAGAGCAGTTTTCAAATGTTCATATGAGAGTCCATTGGAATTTCCTGACAAGGGCTTCCAAAAGCATCCCTCTGTTGGGTTCCTCCTCATTTTTCTTTTGTCTTCCAAGGCTGGACTCTAGAGTGATGGATTCAAGATTTGCTTTCAGACATTTTGATAGCTGTTGGAGTGGTTAGAATCAGTGTCAGTTTCCTCTCAAGTGCTTCTAGATAGGGGGAGAAAACAAATTTATTCATCATTTTAGAAGAATAGCACTTTGTCTCCCTTAGCTACAGGTGGGCACCACAGTATTGCAGACCAAGATTTGAAGTCTTACATCTGAGCAGCACTTTCTGGTTAGGAACAAAATCATCAATGAGAAACAATTATCTAAAGAACATTTTATATGGACTTAAGCCTAATATCTGGGAACTGTAATCCCTTGAACTCTTAAAGAAGTATATTGATGACTTTACTCTTTGGTTATACTTTCCTTTTGGGTGTTTAAGACCATACAGTTGGCCCAAATAAATATCACAACTTTTAATGAAAACATTTAGGGAAATGAAAATTATCTTTTGTTTAACTACTGATATAATGATTTTCCTTGCTGTCCTTCCCATCCACTATGTAGCTTTTGTCTATCGAAATTCTCCTGCCAATATATCTTGCATTCACTGCTACAAATGCACATATTAAATCATTGCAAATATGACCTTAGAAATTTGTGAATTATAAAACCTAAAGTATGGGACAACAATTAAGCAATGATATTAGTATATTAATAGTTAATATTAAAGCTAATGATTATTAATGTAAGGAAAATACATGTCAGTGTCAAGAAAATTTCTCTTATATTAAAGGATTAATATTTGTAATACTAATTGAGATTAAAAAAATAAGCCACAGGTAGCTGGAGCAATGATTGAGCAGTTAAGAGCACTGACAACTATTCCAGAGGGCCAGTGTTCATTCCCAGCACCCACATGGTGGCTAACAAACATCTGTAACTCTAGCTCTAGGGCATCTGATGCTGTGTTAGAATCTCTATGAGCACTGCATGATATGGGTGTTCTTCCATGAATGCAGGCAAAACATACATACACAGAATAAATAAATAATATGCTTTTCTCTTGTAGAAAATATGCAGATGTTCCACATGTAGAGCACTGTTACATTTTCTTTTAAAAAATATATACAAATGAAAATTATTTAAAATGGCATTTACCCAATTTTTGGATAAAAGGCAGGGTGATGCATTGGCTGTGCATCTCTATTTTCTCTGTAACACTATTATGTAACCCTATTATGTATTGCTTGCTACGTAAGCACCTATGTATGCATTTAAATATTATACTAAGAATATAAATGAGATCAGTATGCATTTAAATATTATACTAGGAATATAAATGAGATCAGTTCTATCAATAAGGTTATGTGCACACTGCAAAGATAGAGGATGAACAGTTGCCCTGTGGAGATTCTTCAATAGTCATAGCTGAAACTTTACATCCTTTGATCATGTCCTTATTTTTAGATCTCTCCACATGATGATATGGACCTTTCTACTCTGTATTCCTGTGAATTTGAAAAGTTTATAGGTTGCGTGTGGGAGGAATGATGGAGAATCTGAGTCTGGCTCATTTAGTGTGATGTCTTCCCATCATAACTGAAATCAGGATCTCAAAGAGGTATCTTCACTCCTTGGTGAATTGTTGCATTTTCCCCAATAGCCAAGATATTAAACAACTGCATGTCCTTCATCAGATGAGTTAATTAAGGTATCAACAAGCAAATGCATATTCTGGTGCTTGCAAAAGAATAAAACCTTGCCGTACAAAACAGCAAGGAATAACCTTCAAGAATCTGAAATAAATAATTTGGGGTTTACTACCAGCTGAAGAGTTACTGAACCTCCAAAGGTATCTTTGTGAGCTTTTCTGACAACTTTACTTATAATAGGTATCCTGAGGAATTCACACCATTTGAGATCAGAGGCTAGAGAGGGTAAAAGCGCTTTTAGTGCAAGCATGACAATTATACCATTATGTATGGTCTCATTTATTCTCTTCTATCAAAATACAGGCATAGATATAAACTAGTCCATCTTTGAAAACGCTACAAACAATTATATGATCATCTTCCAGAATATGAGACAAATTGTTCAAATATCAGATCAGAATCTGGGCTTGGCAGTTCCCTTTCACTGTCCAAGCATTCTCCACCACATGGTGAGTGGGAACTTCAGCACTTCTTTCAGGCCCACATCCCCATTTCCATTGTTACTCCTTTTCTTATGTCCATCTTTTCACAAATCTTTCATCTAATCCCTCTGGTTTGTCTAACTAACTATCCCTAAATAAAATCTCCCATATCATATGTATTGGATACTTGTAGGCCTTGCTCATAATTGAACTTTATGAAGTAATTTGTTCACCATCATTTACATTATTTACTGGTCAGAGCCTATCCATCTCTTGCAAAGAATATTTAATAGCTATCTAAATAATAATTCTCTTAGCCTTTGCCTCCAAAATATCACTTTGGAGCAGTTTTGCTAACATGACTATGTGATCATGATCATATAATTGTCTGTTTGTAGGGCTTTCAAAGATAGACTATTCCTTATCTATGTAATGTCTTATCAGGCAATGTGTATTGATGTATAATAGATCTTTAGTGAGCATCAGATAATTGGTTGCAGATCTATGTAAACGGTAGTAAAAATAGGCTCACAACATATTGACACAAATAGAAAGCAGATCACAAAGTAGCATTCAGAATGCATATGTAGCTCTATAGTACGATCTCTAAACTATGGGGCATACAAGTGTGCATTTTAAACATGTGGTCTAGCTCATCTAAGCCTTCATTTAGTTGCAAACCTCAGTCATAACACTTTTATAGTTGCTTGTTGTTTAAAATGTATTTTTTGGTATTATTCGAAATTTAGAGACTACATGACTTATATGCATGCTTATCATTTTAGAGGTTCCTGAAATATGCTGAAAGACTGTGCATGGTCTTCTTTAAAATTCAGGAAGCTTTTTGAGCATTTACTGTCCTTCAAGCTCTCATGCCTTTCAAAATCCCATCACTGTGCTTGCTGCTCCCTGCAAAGTCTAACTTCCTTTTACAAAAGGCTCTCTAAAGTGCTAGCACATTCCTTTGTTTTTCCACTATCTGCTTTATCACCTAAGCTAGAAAGAAATCAAGAAATGAAATGGTCATTTCTGTATCATTACAAATATTAAATTGCTCACTATTCACTATTGATTCTAATTTTCAGTATTTTAAAGATCAGACCCATGTGTGTATCATAATTTTCTAACTTCAAGTCTACTAGTTTTCTCTAACTTTCTGTTCCAACATGGTTGAACAGTTGTGTTTTGATCTTGCCCCCATAAATGTGTTTTCTTTGCCATTTCACTTACTACGGACTCTTGTATTTGTTTTGTAAACTGGACATCACTGGATGACTCAGCATGAGGCTAAATTCAGCATGCTATCTCTAAAAGGAAATAGTTTAGAGTGAATAGAAGGAATATAAGTGCTGAAGCAAGTAAGAGTTGTCTTTCCTGTCTTTGGAGAGCATTGCATTCTGGATCTCACAGCAGTTGTGATTACCAGCAAAAGCCTGCATGAGAATGACCCTGTCAACATCCTGCCAAAGGGTCCATGAGGCCCTGCCCAACTAGAGGGCATATAAGTAGAAAATGATAGTTGAGCAGGAGTAGCTCATGAAGCCTTTTTCCTCACTGAATATCTGTAAAAGCAGACTAGCTGGGAGGAGGAAGGAATGGGGGAGGATGAAGCAGGTTGAATATGGTAAAACACATATTAGTATGAAATATCGTAATGAAAACTATTATGAACTAGTAACACATGGGATGAAGAATTTTTAAAATTATATTTAATAAGATCTATAAAACTTTAAAAAGAATTTAGTTATCATTTCTTGAGTAAACTAATAAAACACACGGCCAGTCACATGCAATTGATTAAAATGATGTTATCGACTAGTATTCTGACTAACACCCTTTGTTTCAGTAAGTTCATGGTATCTATTAAATTTCTTATGCACAAAGATAAACATCAACTCATTTAAAATGTATTGGAAAAACAAAATGAAAACACAAACTACAAGAAAGTAAGAACCATTTAGCAATGTTGCTTTGTATGGCACTAGATGGAGCAGTACTAATGGCATCCATAGCTTCTACTGTAGGAAAGAGGAGATGCAGAATCCACGATAGTCTATAAAAGTTGCTCAGGGAACTGACACCACAGGTAGTGAAATGACTGAAAGTAAAGATAGACAGAAAGGCTATAGGGGATGTGAAGAAATCACCCAACCCCTGAAGATGTTCCCTGAGGGACATCTGCGAACAAAAGCTAGACTCAATAGGCCCTAACGTATATGACAGAATGCTTGAAATCTGGTGTGGGCAGGTCTGAGGGGGATGCAGAAGGGGAAATGATTAAGATGTTCTACATGAAGTGTACAAAAAAATTCAATAAAAATATACACTGAACAAAATCCAAATTACATAATCTGACCACAAAAGTAAACCTAAGGAATTATCAAAGGAGTAACATTCAGAGGGCAATAGTTGAAAGAAGGAGTTAGATGCCTAGATGCTGGCTCATACTGCTAGTGGCTAGGAGACCTTGCAGAGCGGGTGAGGACTGTGTAGAATGATGGAAAAGATGTTCAGGATCTCCTTCTGTATTGAGTTGCTAAGAGAAGTTACAGCAGGTCAAGCATGGAAAGTGACTCAGACAGAAGACTCACAGCTTCTATGGGATCTACATTGAATTCACGGGCTCTCCATGCTGAGAATGTCAAAATTCCATACATCAATTTTAGTAATATATAAAATATGGACCCTCTGAACACAGATTCAATAATGATATTATACCAAGTTACTTTGTACATATAAATGTATTTTAAAATGAAGGCTAAAAATAAATTGAGGAGGAAATTACTATTTGAAAGCATGTACATATTTAATTAAATTTAACAGCAACTATAGAATTACATGATCAGTATAATCATACATCATCTCTAAAATTAATTAGAATCAGGGGTTGGGGATTTAGCTCAGTGGTAGAGTGCTTGCCTAGCAAGCATAAGGCCCTGGGTTCGGTCCTCAGCTCAAAAGAAAAAAAAAATAAAGACAATGAAATTGATTAGAATCAACTGAATATATAAGGTGTGTTTGTCACAAAGATTTTTTTCTTTGCACTTATATGGAAAAAAATATAGAAAAATCTACTCCAAAGTGTCAAGAGTAAATCCTAGTTCTGATTTTCCCTTCTGGTTTCAGTAGAAACTCTGATTTTTAAAAACAGAATGCATTTTCTTTATATGGTAAGGAATTATAAAAAATAAGTCTGGACATAATACAGGACACTTAGAGATTGCTGTAATTCATTCATATTTAATCCATAGCATTTATTTCTCATAAAATAGTTGAGGTTAATATTCAAATAGGGTTTGATGAAACAAAGAATTGATTTTTATGTAATTTAAATTCTAAAACCTCTTCCTCATTTACAAAGCATACACTTTTTAACTTTCCCCATAGTCACACATGTTCAAAACATGCAATGCTATATCCGAAATTATTCTGAAAGACAAGTATATAGAAGACTGGGGGAAATTCCATAAGAGCTTCAAGTTACTGAGAAGGACCTAAGTTCAAAGTGTTTCTTCTCATATTAGGTGGATTTAAAGAAGAAAAATGTGGGTTTAGCATATTTTCTTGAACAATTGTTCATGTGTCTTGGGTTTGGCAAAGTTAAAAGTGCATGTTTTCATTCCCCTTTCTCATAATTTATAAAATCATGTATACTTCAAGGGAAATGTAATCCATATGTCGTGATTCATTTGCACTTAGCTTGTCATAATGTTGTCCATGAAAGTCACCTTCTGCCCAGGAAAACTGGTTGAAATCTTTTTAATATGTCCCCAATTCCTCCCTCTTCTAAGAAGCTACTTTCTTACTTAGCCAAATGGGAAACCTGAAATACTGGAACTTGAAATTTATGCATTTTGGACAAATTATTACTCTATCAAAATTTTCTCTCTTATTTATGTGTGGATTATAATAATACAGCTTCCGGCATTAGACTAAAGACAGACCTCTACAGTTTCTAGCGTTTTAAAATTCAGCCCTTCAGAATAATTTTAGCATAATTTTGTATTTAATAAACATGTTCTTCCAAATAAGAAGTGTGACATCTCCATAGGGAAAATATTAGATCTCTCCACAGACAAACTATAGAGAAGACGGACATAGATTTATGAGTCTCTTTGTCAGCAGTTATTCTTCAGAGCTGAGACACAGCCACCAATAAGGAGTCTAGCATAAAGGGACAGAACAGCAACATTCAGGGACTAACACCCTCCAAAAAGCATACTTCCTTATGCTGCATAGGATTTGTTTCTATGCCCCTCAGATAGAATGAAAGGAAGGAAGAAAGGACAAATAGAAATTAAAATATCTAAGTGTAATTACACGTGATGTACAGGCTCTTGAATACTAATGCCAGAATATTTCAATTGTAAAAATTCTTTAAATACATTGTGAATATATATTATCACTTTACTACCACTTTTTCTAAGCATACTCTTCCAGCTACATAGCACAAATCTTTTACATTGTGGTTGAACAATCCCCATTACCCCAGGTATTTCTAGGACACATTAAGCACGGTAATGTAAAAAGCAGAATGTACTGCACACCTTTTGGGACATTGAGATGCCATTAAAAACCCCGGAAAGAGAAAACTAAGGTCCAGTGTAAGCTAAGATTATGAGAATTCAAGTTTTAAACCAAACCTAAAAGTTCAGCGTACATTTAAATTGATGTTGGACAATCTACCTCCAGGGAAAATGGATGCTTATATTTGCTGTGCTGTGAACTGTTTCAGAGCAGAAATGCTGTATGTTCTCCAGTGAATGTTTATGTGCACATCTGGATATATGCAGAAAGTGAACATAATTAATGGGCTATGTAAAAAATTATTGCATTGGAAATATCACTTTTTGATTCTGGGTGAGTTTGTGGTTACAAAATTAGGTTCTCACTAAGAGTCACACACAAACACACTTCATTCCTCTAACCACCAGCTCCAGTAATAATTGAGGAATTTGCAATCTTGGACCAGATTGACATTGTTGATTAATTTCATCTGGCATCTAAATATGTGTTTCTGAAAGGAGAAACTTAATGTGACATTTGAATATATATTAGAAGTGTCACAGCAATTAGCAGCTTCGAGAAATATAACATTGTGATATGCTATATCAATTATAAAAATGAGTAATTTGCATGTATCAAGCAGTCTCTTACCTAGGTTTTAGATTTCCTAAAACTTTGTAGTATGACCTTTATTTTCTGAGCCATATCCCTATTATATGCTTATTTTTTAATATCAAACATGTGTCAAGACTATGCTTAGTGTAGAATGGAAATGGATGAGGACTCATGGGAAAATCAAACTCTCCCAAACTTGGGTTGTCTTTTGAATTTGTTTTCTGGGAGCATCTCTTGAAATAAGTTTGAAACATTGAATACCTAGACAAACAGGCAAGTAATTTTGGTCCTTAGTATTTCCCTAACTCCCGCCCCACCCCTCCATAAAAAAGCAGGCCTTATAGAGAAGCTGTTTAGATGAGTGTGGTCATTTCATTTCATGCTCTTGGTCACTTATCCCATTATAGATAAATGATACCTTATTCTATAAAAAATGTTGTCATGAACCAGCCCAGAAGGTGGCTATACATATTACAGCCTTACAATGAAGCTTGTCTCCTACTGAATAATGCTAGAAAAAGACTGATTAAAAAATGTTTTTTCTTTGGGTCTTGAATATGGGAAGCATTCATAGCATAGCACTGGAGAACTAGATTATGCCTTCATTTCTTTTAAAAAATACCGAAGTTGTATACATACCTCCATTAGTCCCCAAACTTCCCAAGTATTATTTAAAGTAAACGCACATGAAATAAACTCTAGAAACACTACCGCTGTCCAGAGTTGTATGCTTTTTAATGATTTTTCTACTTTTAAAATGGGTATACTACCACTGTCCAGAGTTGTATTCTTTTTAATTATTTTTCAAATTTTAAAATGGGTATGAGTGTTTGGCCTGTGTGTTTCTAAGTGCACCCATACATGCAATGAAATTGGAGACCAGAAGAGGGTGTTGGGTCCCTTGGAACTGGAGTTAAAGATGATTGTTAGCTACTATGTGGGTGTTGGGAATTCAACCTGGGTCCTTTACAAGAGCAAACAGTGCTCTTAACCTCTGAGCCATCTCTCTAACCTCTAGATTATTTTCTCAAATCATCCAGACAAGTGGTGAAATAGACACAAAAGAACTTGCACACATTAAAACAGCTACCAATTCGAATGTATCATTCACCCATTTAAGTGGAAGTGGAATGAAAGAAATCATTTAAAACACAGATTACAATAGTCTAGAATTAAAAATACTCATACACATGTCTTATTGTTGTTTGTCTAAAGTAAAAATGTTTATCAGATCATTCAGAGGGTTATGAAAAAGTAACTTACTAACATCATTATCTTTATAGCTCTATACCAATAAGCTACACTAAAATATGTCTGAGACACATTTTCTAAATTATGTTTTCCCATTCATCTATATACAGTGTTTCAAAGTGTAAAATCTCATGGGAGTATGTCTATACTTTTTGAGAAAGTAAAAGTTTTGTCTTATTCAATCCACAATTTGGTAGGTTTAACATGTCATATCAGTTAAGAGAATTAATAATTGGAGTATTCATATATAGTTAATATCTAGAACAAGTTGTTTGCAACTGCATCCATTAATTATCATTTTATAATATATTTTAGTCTAGTATGTTTATGGAAATACAATCAATCAATCAGCAGTGCTTCTGAGCTCTAATGTAAGTTCAAGAGTATTTCATTTGTTCAGTTCATCATAGAGTTAAATACCATTACCTAACCTGTTAGACCGTGCTGATTTGTATCTTATTCATTGCTCCTCTGTACATTAGTGGAACTAGTATATTGAAATAGCATTCATTTTTCCTTTAAACTAGAGCTAGGATTTAGACAACCTGCTCATCACCCTTTCCTAAAAGTAAAAAGCACATTCAAAATGAGTAACATCCTACAGGAAGGCCTATGAGCTTCCTTCATTCCTTCATTCCTTCCTCATTCATTCATTCATTCATTCATTCATTCTTAAATATTTGTGTGTGTGTGTGTGTGTGTGTGTGCATCTGTATGTTCTATGTGCACAAATACCTATGGGGAGCAGAACAAAGCCCCTGGAGCTGGAGTTACAAGAGACTGTGAGCCACTTGACTTAGGTTCTGGGAAAAGAATTCAGGTCCTCTGCAAGAGCAACAAGCACTCTTAATTCCTGAGCTACCTCTTTAACCACTACACATTTTCTTCAGTAGTTAAAATATTTTTGACTCTACACACTCAATATTTGAAATCAGTTTGAACACAACCAGAGTAAAACTCCGTCCATCAATTTCATCTTCTTTACTTCTGGTTATTGCACTGTGGGTGGGATTTGAATGATCTATTGTTATATTTTGGTGGATGGGCTAATGAAAGTCCCACCATTAAATTTAAATGGTAGACTTAAGGTCACTTGAGTTCATGTTTTAAAAAAGCTAAATTCTTCCCTGATGTATAAGTGTATATACACAGGAAAAAATTTTACCTAGACACAATGGCACACATAATTCTAGTTCTCTGATTTCCATATGATTTCTACGACTATGACACTATAGCAGTGTTTATGGTTAATAGCTTTTGGTGACATCCCTTCTGCCAAAACATATTTTCATGTTCCAATTCTTTTCCTGTGAAAGATATGAACGATCTGGCATAAAAACCAAACCAGTGATGAAATGAGGTTAGAAAAAAAAGATATGAAAAAAGAATTGGCAGTAGGTGTTGGTAAAAATCATGTTTATTTATTAATAAACTATTAGTAAACATATACCCAGAAGTTTGGAATTTTTTAAATTTTACTGAAAATAAATACTGTGTTTTTATTTGATGTTTCTTTCTGTCAGGGATATCAAATTTGGCATTCTTATTCCCACTTAACCTAAAATATGCTTATATTGTTCATATTTAACCCAAATAAGCTTTATTAAAGAGCTCTTATGTTAGCTGTATATCATGCTTCTTTAAGAGTCTGCACACATAGTAAACTAAGAAGGAATTAGTGCAACTCAATGGGGAGTGCTTGCCTACTACAGGTGAGCCTCCAGGTTCCATCCTTAGGAATGGGGAGAAAAAGAAGAAAGAAAGAAAAAAAGAAAGAAAGAAAGAAAGAAAGAAAGAAAGAGAGAGAGAGAGAGAAAGAAAGAAAGAAAGAAAGAAAGAAAGAAAAGAGGGAGGGGAATTCTTAAACAATATACTGAACTATTAATAAAGCAAATAAATATAAAGATTATGAAATTCTCAAATAGTAAATAAAGATATTTTAAAATGAAGTAACTTTTCTAAAAATGAATAGTAAAACAAAACAAAAAAGAAAAAGAAAACAAAAATAGAAAAAGTAGAAAAGGTTTATATAAAGCTGCAGTGGCTGGGATGATGAAACAGTGGGTAAAATGCTTGCCTCACACTCATGAGGATCTGAATTCAGATCCCAGAACCAATGTAAAGCACCTACCACCTTGCTGCATGTCTGTAATCACAGAGGTGGTTAGGTGGAGAGGTGGAGACAGGAATATACCCAGAGATTCCTAGCCTGGTAGCCTGGAAAAACCAGTGAGCTACAAACTTAGTGACAGGTCTTGTGTCAAAAACTAAGGTGGAGAGTGGTTGCAAAAGACAGCCAATGTGAACCTGTCACCTCCACATGAATGTACACACCAGCACACATGTACACACCAGCACAAACACACAAACACACACACATGCACATGCACACACATGTATATAAGCACACACAAGAAAGTTTGAAAATATATGTTGAAGAAAAGAAATTACTGAAATCCAAGTATTATTTAAGCCCATTTAAATTTTTTTTATATTGAGATTTTTTATTTCATAAAACAATTCTTAATCAAATTTAGACCCCTTCCCCCATCCATACCCCTCCCTGAAAGCCCTTTTTTTTTTAACTTACACCTTATCTAAAGGTTTGGAGATTTTTTGTTTGTTTTGTTTTATTTTGTTTAAGTTCAATAATATCCGGGAAAGATTATATCAACTTAACATCCGCTAAAATTTCAGAGTAGTATCAGGGAATTGCAGAAGCGTACTTAGGAAAATGTGAATACTGGATACTTCATTGTAATCATTTCTTTTTTGTTCAGTCTTATTTTTTATAAATATTTAGAAAAGTGCTTAGAATTCAAAATGCACACTAAATAGTTGTTAACTGACAGGTCCCACATTTTCAGAACTAAAACAGGACTTTGGCTATTATAACAATATTGAACATCTAGTTATTCTTACATGCTTCTGAATATAAAAGGCCTTTTAATACCTTGAAGAGTCAAGATAACAATTGATTTGAACAACAACATTTATGCTATTCATTGACTGTAGCAGTAGTTCTAATTGGCTATATAAAAACACTACATGAACACAAAGACCCACAGGCATGATAATTCTCTAGCACATCACAACCGGTAGCAATTTCTGCATTGATGGAATTTTCTGGGTTTCCATTAGCTGTCATCACTTCCACAAGTGGCCATTTTGATTCATGGACAAGAGAAGCTGCACTTTCCAAGTTATGATTTTAAGAAAAAATAAATCTAAACTGTCATAAATGTGTAGATTTACCTTATCCACAAGGATAGCTTGGGGAAACATCTTTGAAGAATCATTTGGCTGCATTCCTTACAGAGTCTGCAGTATATGATCTTCCTTTTACTTTTAATTGTGCCTTAGCAGATATACACAAGACTGTTCAGAGTGCTCCAATATACTCTAATGACAGCGCTGTTCAGAAAGGTAGGGATTCACTCTCTCACTCTATTCTTGCTGTCTAACAATACACTATTTTAAATATCCCAGAGGGCCAATAAGGACAGAGAGAATCTGAACAACCAGGTCTACAAGTAAATATTCATTTTAAAATAAATTATAATCAGGAAAAATTAAAACACCAAATATGCCGAGATACTTTATTTTATTTTTTGCAGCTATTGTGAAGAGGAGTGTTTCCATGTACTCTTTCTCTGACTGCTTGTTATTGGTATATAGAAAGGCTACAGATTTTTATAGGTTAATTTTTTTTAACCTGCCACTTTACTGTACATGTTAATAATTTCTAGGAGTTTTCGGGTGGAATTTTTGGCATCTCTTAGATATAATATCACATCATCTGCACAAAGGGATAATTTGATCTTTTCTTTTCCAATAATTACTCCTTTAATTTCCTGCTCTTGCCTTATTGCTCTTGCAAGAGTTTCAACCACTATGTTAAAGAGAAATGGAGGTAGTGGACAGCCCTGTCTGGTTCCTGATTTCAATGGGAATGCTTCCAGTTTTTCTCCATTTAGAAAGATGTTGGCTGTAGGTTTGTAAGATATGGCTTTAATTACTTTGAGGTGTGTTCCCTCCAGTCCATTTCCCACTAGGACATTGAAAATAAATGCATGTTGAATTTTGTCAAAGGCCACCTCTGCATATATTGAGATGACTGTGTGGTTCTTGTCTTTGAGCCCATTTATATGATTTATGCCGTTTATTGACTTACATATATTGAACCATCCCTGCATCTCTGGGATAAAGTCGACTTGATCACGGTGGATGATCTTTTTGATGTATGTCTGTATGTGATTTGCAAGTATCTTGTTGAGAATTTTTGCATCTATGTTCATTAAGAATGTGGGTATATAGTTTTCTTTTTTGGTTGTATCTTTACCTGGCTTTTGTATTAGAGTGATGCTGGCTTTATAGAAGGAATTTGGAAGTTTTCCCTCCATTTCTATCTTTTTGAATAAATTAAGAGGCATTGGACGTAGATTTTCTTTAAATGTCTGGTAGAATTCTGCTGTAAATCCATCTGGTCCTGGGCTTTTTCTAGTCAGGAGGTTTTGTATTACTGTTTCAATTTCTTTTTGTGATATGGGTCTGTTTAAGCTGTTAATCTCTTCTTAGTTTAGTTTTGGTGGTTCCCATGACTTTAGGTATCTGTCAATTTCATTTAGACTTTCAAAGACATTAAAGTCCTCTACAATGAAAATTTTAAATTTTTAAAGAAAGAGATTGAGGAAGACATCAGAAGATGGAAGGACCTCCCATGCTCATGGATTGGAAGAATT
>NW_008360329.1:628709-639137 GCF_000622305.1 Nannospalax galili
AAGATTCATATGGAAGCACAAAAGACCTTGGATAGACAAAGCAACCCTGAGCACTAAGAGCAATGCTCAGGGAGATTACTATACCAGATTTTAAGCTGTATTACAGAGCTATAGTCATAAAAACAAAATGGTACTGGCACAAAAATAGACCCATAGATCAATGGAACAAACTTGAAAACTCAAATATGAGTACACGCAATTTCAGCAAGCTGATATTTGACAAAGGGGCCAAGAACATTAACTGGAGGAAAGACAGCATGTTCAGCAAATGGTACTGGCAAAACTGGATCTCCACCTGTAGAAAAATGAAATTAAACCCCTATCTTTCACCGTGCACAAAAGTCAATACCAAATGAATCAAAGACCTCAATGTAAAGCCTGAAACTCTGAAACTGTTAGAAGAAAACATTGGCAAAAACCTAAAAGATATAGGTGTACAAAAGGATTTTCTAAACCGGACATCAGGAAACAATGTCAAGAATCAACAAATGAGACCACATTAAACTAAAAAGCTCCTGTACATCAAAGAGACAACCAAGGAAGCAAACAGAAAACCCACAGAATGGGAGAAAATCTTCACCAGCAACACATCTGATAGAGGTTTAATATCAAGAATATATAATGAACACAAAAATCAGAGAATCAAGACAAGAAATAACCCAATTTGAAGATGGGATAAGGAGCTGAACAGAGAGTTTTCAAAAGAAGAAGTAAAGATGGCTATGAAGCATCTGAAAAGATGTTCAACATCACTAATAATTAGGCAAATGCAAATTAAAACCACTTTAAGATATCATCTTTCCCCAGTCAGACTGGCTACCATCAAGAGAACAAATGATACCAAATGTTGGAGGGGATGTGGGGAAAGGGGAACACTCATCCACTGCTGGTGGGGCTGCAAACTGGTTCAACCCCTATGGAAAGCAGTGTGGAGAACTCCTAAAAAACTACAAATGAATCTACCATTTGACCCAGTTATACCACTACTTGGCATATACCCATAGAACTCATCCTATTGCAGAGACACTTGTACATCCATTTTGTTGCTTCTCTTTTCACAATAGCTTAGAGATGGAAGCAACCTATGTGTCCCTCAATTGATGAGTGGATAATGAAAATGTGGTTCACTTATATGATGGAGTTTTATTCAGCAGTAAAGAAAGATGAAATCATGAAATTTGCACATAATGGATGGAACTAGAGCTGTTATACTAAGTAAAGTAACACAGACTCAGAAAAAAATGGATATATGTTCTCCCTCATATGTGGATCCTAGAACCAAACCCTGATAAGTTTGTATGTATCCAGACATAACTACAAGAACCAGGATAATGGAAAGGAAACAGGGAGGTAAAGGAAAAGAAAGAACCTGAAAAAGAAGAACAGTAGGAAACAGGCCTTAATAAGGGAGATATGGATAAAAAATGGGGTAGTTTAAGGGAGGGGGAGGGAAGGGTATACAAGGAACCTAGGGGATAAAGGGAAAGAAGGAGCTCAAGAGACGTAGGACCATAGGAGAAGGGTATTATTAAGGGAGGAAGGGGGGAAATGGGGGCACCTTAAATGGGGAAAACATGATGGAGGGGTGAGACAATGCAAGAGATAAATAATGCCTAGCTAGTTTTCAAAACCAGAGGGAACCATATTACTCCAACAACCTGCTGAAAATTATACATAGCAGATGAAGAAATATGTCTAGATAAGGTTTATCTGAGAACAACTGGTATTTGCTCAATATTTATCTTCATGACACACAGTAATTAAAAGTACCAGACTGGTGGAACTAACCTTCTTAGATGTTTAACAGACACACTTTAAGGCCTATAATAATTTGGTCAGAGTGACATAAAGGACAGTTTTTGCTCCTTGCCCTCTTAGGTAGACTAGTTCCAGGAGACTCTGAACATCTCTCAAAATGTCCTGTAATTCTGGTGGTTCACCTGTCCTCTTGATCAAGGAGGCTGAGGAGACACCACCAGATGGACTTGAACCAGTGTCCAGTCTACAAAGACAATGGTCAACTCAGAGTAATCATTTCCTCCATGCTTCCAAGCAAAGCCAGCCATGGTAAAGTAGGACCTTTGACTTATATTCACATATATGAAAAGAAAGGAACCAGGGGCTCCTCCCAAGCCCATGTGACCCCTGAGGAACAGATCCTCAAACGACCTTAAGAGTGAAAATAAATTGGTTTATCTGGGGCAACTTTATGGCCTTAAACACCTAAAAGGAATGTATAACCAAAGATTAAAGGGGCCCATATAATTTTTAAGAGTCTGTATATATAGCTAAAGGCTACATAACAAGGAAAATTCCAGATAGGAGATACCTTCATCTGAGTTGTTGGCCAGGGTGGCCAAAGAGACTCCCAGATAGTAACCCAGCATAGAACTGGGAAAATGAACAGGTGACCCCAATCTTATCTAAAGGAATATTGGCAACTGATTGCTGCTAGATGAGGAATAGGTGACCTTCTTAAAACAAAGACCTCTAGATAGGCTGACTACATTCACCAGGTAGACAAGAAGTGGGGAAGGGCTGGGGGTGCTGACAACAGAGGAGACAGTAGCAGGGATATCAGAGTATAAAGGATCTAGTTGGGGGAGGGAGGCTATGGGAGCATGCCATCTGGGAAGTGGATGTATAGTTGAATAAGATGGTTTGGGATGTTCTGTGTGATCACACACACACACACACACACAGAGAGAGAGAGAGAGAGAGAGAGAGAGAGAGAGAGAGAGAGAAATCAACACATTTTTTAAAATGTATTATATTTGAGGAGGAAGCATGGAAGTTTACATCATGTTGATTAGTAGAGGTGATAACCATTACCACTGAACTCTACCCATGGACTTTATAGACATACACAGGTGCAAAGGATCCAATTGCAACCGAATATGACTAGTAATAATCAGATACATACAGATTAGAGATGCATGTGCCAGTATCTGAGTGTTAGTAGCAAAAACAATGAGTCTTTCTGCAAGGAACAATATATTCTAAAAGGAAATGAAGATCTTTTTTAAAAGTTAAAAACTCATTCAATTTTATGTCTTACAGGGCTTATACTGAGTTTAATATTGTACAACCATGTTAATACAGCCACTTGTGAAAGAGATGTACTCTTGCTCTGGAATGTGTTACTGAATATGCTAAAGCTGTAATGAAATGCTTCTTGTAATCATATAGTTATTAAATTTTTTTAATAATACCAAATATGTCTCGTTATCTAAAATTCTCACATTTTCAAAATTAGCCATAATAAATACTTCTATCAGTTTATTTTTCCTTTTTAATGGAAGATTTTTTGTAGAAAATAACATGACAAATATTTAAACATGAGAAATACAGTTTTCCATTCATAATGCCCTATCAACTCTTGCATACCCTGCTTATATCTCAGTTCTAATAAATCCTTAATAATTATCAATGCTGCAGATGACATTATTATATTTTTAGAGCAGAAAATTGTAATGGAATAGCACTTATTTGGAACTGAGCACCATTTTTAATTGGAAAGATTAATCACTAGTAGTCACAATAAAGAGAATACATTCTTGTACATCCCTTTGCTGCCTGGCAAGGACATCCTCTTGGACAGAGAAGCTTAAACACTTTTATGTCCCTAGGCACAAGTCACTGCCAAGAACACTTGGGTATCTTTCTGTTTTTACTAGCCTGGCTGCTCTAACAAGTGTCATAAATTCTGTGCCTTTCCAGGGCAGTGAAGAACTGGGAAATAGATTATCTTCAGGATCCATGTGTCTTTACACAGGGTTTCCTGGAGCAGCTGGGCAATGAGTCTGGAGCTAAGCCCATGGTGGAATACCAGGAAAGACGGTATTACAAAGGAGCTATTTACTATTCAGTTTATAGCTGTCGGTAAATTGGACCTATTTTCTGGGGATAAAACTGATTATTTTGAAAGCCAAATAGGGACTCTTGCCCCTGATGTGTTGGTATATGTGGGATTTCTTTGTATTTGGGAAGATTTGTGATTTCTTCCTCTGTACTCAATATTTGTTATATGTATTTCCTTTCTCCCCCCCCCGACCCCCTTTTTTAACATAGAATATTAGTAACAGCTAGCTCTGGATTTCTTGTTCACCTACTCTTTTGATTGATGTAAAAACAGCTGTATATAATTCTAACATATAAGGACAAGCTTGATTAAAACTTGTCCAATATTCTTTGTGACAAAATTCTCCTAAATGTTTCCAAATAAAATTTTGGGGGCTTTTCTTTCTCGGTCCCTCCCTGTCCTCTTCTCCCTCTCTTCCACACCACACTGCTTCCATTCTGCTCTCCTCTGATTTCTTTTTGTTTATAACATTTAGAGAATTTTTCCTATACAATTTGGGTCCATTGGTTCACAGTTATTATTTACTGCAAAAAAAAAACCACATTCTGATTTATAGAAACAAAGTTCCTTCTTTGAAGTAAAGGTATAATAGAAGTGTAAAGAGAGAAGAGGAAAGAGGAGAGAAATGGAAAAATATCACCTAGGGATTTCTGAATGCTTTGTAGCAAGACTAGTCTTCTCTAATAAACGCTAACTGCTAAATAAGTCAGATAGTCAGATTGGGAGTGAAACTCAATGTCAGGACACATGCTTAGCATTTGTGAGGCACTGGGTTTTCTGTAGAATGCACAGCCCAAAATACTTACTATCTCAAAAATGTGGAGAACCCTTAGCTTAATTTCCTACTTTTGCTCCAAGCATTAGTACAATTATAAGTACTGGGCCAGACCTGGTGACATACAACTTTAAACCCAGGAGAATGGAGACAGTGGCAGGGAGATCTGTGTTAGATGGACACCAGCCTGTCTGATCTACATAATTTTTTTCTGCCTTGCCTCTTAATATGTGGTGACTCTTTATTTGAGAGATATTAATATACCAAGGCTACTAAGAATTTTTCTACAATTTCTCCTAAGTATGTTTCTCAAGTTTCTATGACTTTATAATTTATATTCTAATTTTCACATGCACTGAAAATTTATACCTTTGAATGTTAAATGTATGTGTACTTAGATGTGAGGGTCTTTGTTCTATACAATTTCAGAAGACAATCCTTACAGTGATTTTTTAAAATCTATTTTATTGAGTTTTTGTGCATTTCATATAATATATCTTGATCAAATTGAGACTCCCTGCCCTCCTGCACTCCCTCATAGACCCCCCCGACATATTTCATGCATTCTGTCATATATGTTAAGTCCTATCAAGTCATGCATTTGATCCCAGATGTTCTTCAGCGCAGGCTCACCCACTAGTCTAGTTAGCCTATCTAGAATCTCTCCCTGAAAGAAGATCTACTCTCCCTTACCCAGCAGTAATCAATTGCCAGTATTTCCTAGGCTAATCCTGGGGCCTGTTCCCATTTCCTTCATTCTATGATTAGTTTTTCTTTGATTAAGTTGGTATAGGTCTCATACATGTCACCATTGTTGCAAGTTTATATGAGCAAGTTACCAATGGCCTGAAAGCCTCTGTTTCCTAATGTTCATGCACTAACCCTGGCTCTTACATTTTTTCTGTCCCCTCTTCTTCAGTGATCCCTGAATCATGGATGGGTTTGTTTTAATATAATGTCATATCCAGGGACATGCACTCTGCAGACTCTTATTCATTAAAATTTATCCAGTTGTGTCCTTCTCTGTGAAGCTTTACTGGTGGTAATCGAGGGATATATAAGTATTCTCCTAGCCCCTGTTATACTATGTTCCTTGAGCCTTAGGTGTAGAAGTACCACTGTAGGTGTGTCATTTAAGGCTCAATATCTCTCAGATATATATTTTCTGGGTGTGACTAGTTGTGGAACTCTGTTATAGGCTCCATCTGTTCTAGAAAGAAGCTTCTTTGGTGAGTGGTAAACGGTATACTTCTCAGGGTAGTAGGCTGCTATACTGATCTTTTAAAAATTCGTTTATGCTTTCTTTTAATTTCTTCTTTCTGCATGTAACTTTTGATTCATGTAAATATGGTTAATTTTAGTAAATATACTGACCAAAGTGTAGAGAATAAGAGACTGAGAGTGTGGGTCCCTGGACAGGGCTCCTATATTAAACTTCACAAGCCCAGGGTTCAGGTACCATCACAAAAGAGGGGTTGCAAAGATTGTAAACTCCAGGGGAGGAAGGTATTATCAGAAGGAAACAGAGTCTTATAGACTCCTGAGACCTTGTTCATATGAACTTACAGCAGTGGTGACAGCATGCATAAGACCCATGCAAACTTAATCAGATAAAACCGGTATAGAAGTGAGGAAATGGGCATAAAGCCACAACTTTGGGGAAAAACTGTTGACAGCTGATAGCTGAGTGAGGGAGAGCTGATCTTTAAGGGAGTGATGCTAGACACCGGAACAGGCTCCAGTGGATGCTCTCACACCGAGGAATATTTGGGTACACAAATTTGACTCCGTAGGCATTAATATGTGTGACAAAATGCATGAAATCCTGTGGTTGAGCTATAGGGATTGTGCAGATAGGGAAAGAGGGGCTAAATATGATTAAGATGTATTGTATGAAATCCACAAAATTCAATTAAAAATGCATTTAAAAATAAAAAACAATAAAAATTGGATCTTTAATTTACTATTTAACTCTTTTAAAATATTTTATTTATTATTTTTTATTTTTAGTGTATGAATGTATTGTTTGTATGTCTGTAAATACACCCTTGTCATGCAGTGCCCTCAGAGGTCAGAAGAGGGCGTGGGATTCCCCTGGAACTGGAGTTACCAACTGTTGTTAGCCACCATGTGGGTGCTGGGAATCAAATCCAGGTCCTCTGCAAAAGCAGCCAGTGTTTAACCACTGAACCATCATCTATCCAGCCCCCATTGACTCAATATTAAGACCGAATTGTTTAAAATGTATAATATTTTAACATCTGATATATATGTGTCAGGAACCAGGACTGTCTTTTCTATGTTTTACTGGCTTTACTTTCATGGTAAATAAGTTGATTTTAGAATACTTTTTGCCAAAATGACTCTGTGCCATTTTAATTCAACCTTTGGAAATTATTTAAGGAACACTCATAGCTTTGTAACCCTTAGTCCTTTCTTTTCACAGTGAAGTCTTCCCTTTGATTCATCCTTCCATCGTTTAAGAAAGTTTTTTGGTATCTTCATTCAGGTCAGGTTGAAAATATTTCTTGCTGAAATATTTACTGTGAGTAATATAATTAATACATAGGGACTTGTTTCTTATCAACTACTGAATAGCTTATAAAGGTACTTAGTATGTTTTACAACTAATCTTAAAAATTAAATAATGTTCATAATTTTCAGATTAAATCACTCAATTATTTAAGGGTAAAATCATCTAATGATGATGTTGTCTTATACTTCATATATTATATTTACTATTATGTACAAAATTTTGTTAAATATTTTTGTTATCAGTGTAGCATCTTTCCAATGACTTTGGTGAGAAATATTCTAATTTTCCACTGCTAAATATGATGATGGGTGTGTTGCTAACATATTACAACATTAAATGTATTATATATTCATTTTACCAACTATAATCAGAAAACAGATTTTGAAATTTGAATATTTTCATATTCCTCTGAAGATGATTATATATTAATTATGAGATTATATAGTTAATTAATGTATCAATTAATTTCACATCAGTTAGTGTTGTTGATGACATTATAAACCATGGTCAGATTTGAAATTAAACAAATATGGTAATACATTGAAATAAACCACGTGTTTTCTCAAATAAAATGATCTGTGAGAAATCAAATCCTATATCTTTTCTTTTTGGAAATGTACTCCCATTTGCCCACCTTTGAGGCTTCAACATCCGCCATTCTTCTCTCTACATCTATGACTTTAATATTCCTACAATCCACATAAAATGGAGAACATACCAAATAGTTATTTTTATGCCTGACTTATTTAATACAATATCCTTAAATTTCATCCACATTGTCCCAAACGATATAATTTTCTCCATTTTTTGAGGCTGAATAATATTATATAGAAAGACAGTAATTAGGAAAGGAAACAGATCAATATGTAAAGCTGGTAGTCATTTAGTTAGGTTGAATCAACCATCCCATACTATATATACATATAATAGCATAACTTTGTACACCATTATTATATGCTTAAAATTTATTAAATAAAATAAAAGCAACATGGTACTGCAATTTGAAATATTTACCTTGCAAGTTTGAATAAGTTTCCAGATATAATGTAACCATTTTAATCACCCATATCTATAGATGCTTTGACTGGTCACATAGATCTTAATGTATATCAACATGTCTACTGAGGATTAGCAGTTTTGGTCTATAAAATCCTGTTAGGTCTTCTAATTTAGTTGGAGAATCTTCATAAAGCTTTTAGCAAATGTGTGAATGATATGGTGATAGAAAGGAAATTTGCTTAGTTTGTGCTTATATATTAAACTTATATATTATATTCTTTTGATACATTCTACTTTGCCATGATACATTAGTTCATATTACAAAGTTGCTGACTTCTTTCACATAACTTAGAATTTTGGAGTTTCTACTCATTACAAATGTAGATTTAGAAGGCAATATAGGCATGTGGTATAGGCAACTCTCTAAGAGACCATTTCCATACATGGAGTACAGTAAATTGCACCCCTTGGCTCCCCTCCCTTTGTTTCCTCTTGAGCATGCATGCCCATAGCATTTTCCTCTAGGCAGCCCCAGTAAGGGAAGTAGGGGACCAAGAAGCATAGGATTGATGGGACCTGTCATGTTAGTCCTGCTTTTGTTCTGTAGAATTCATTGAGTCAGAGTTTGCTTCCATCTGTGCAAGATTTTCACACATTTGCACTACCTTGAGCATCTTCTTTGACCCTTCCCCTTCCCATTATTTCCTCAGATATGTAACTGACTTGCTTGTCTGCAAGCTTTTCCTGCCTACTTTTCCTAACTTGTTTCAACTTTTCAGAACTGTTTCCCCAATTAACAACTTGCACTTAATAGAATCGGCTTCCCAGAGCTTCTAAACCAAATCAAGATTTTTTTCATTTTGCTCCTATGTCCAGAATATTTGTTAAATTATATTTGCTTTCCTTAGTGGATCTGAGAGTCTTCCTCTCTTCTAGTATCTTTCAAAAGTTTTCTAGAGTAGGAGAATGAAATTAGACTACAGGCAAAAGTTAAATAAAGAGGAGATATACTGTGGTGGAGTACTTTAAGAATGGAAGGAGGCAGAGGTATTGGGGAGAAGAGGGTACCTGGGGATGATTAGATAAATTGAAGGGTATATGAAAAAACATGGAAACTTATGATCTTATATACCAAATTAATAATAATAAAAAAAAAACAGGAAACAAAAGCTCAGTATAGACATGAGATAGCTCCCTAGGATTTACTAGTCAGAGAGGCCCCAGCAGTCCCCCAAATAACACAGGCCCTTGTGATTGCTTTTGGTTGTCCACCATAACTATATAATGATACCCTATTGCTAAAGACACCATATACTTTGGTGGCATAGCACAGCCATAGAGAAATTAACTTCCTCTCAACTGGTTAAAGTTCATAGGGCTAGAAGGTGGTTTGCAGGCCTCTGTGAGTAGGGAATGGAATGGGGAGACATCAATAATCTTACTCAATGCTGGACCCTTCATGGTATAATACCTGCCTTCCAGAAAAGATGTAGTATTAGATAAACAACTTCCAGATTGGATATTAGGCTTGTTACAAGGAAGGAGTTTATGCTGGGTCCTGTAAACCATTTCAAAGCCTATGGCTACTGAGGTTATATTCACTAAAGGGAAATCCAACTAGTGTCATTTAGCTAAATGATCATGTTGTCAACCTGCCATCTAAATATTTATGTTTGTAACCACAGATCTGTGTTGCTCTCATCCTTGGTCAGAGAAGTGTCTTTTTGGAGTGTGCAGTGATTAATACAGAGACTCAGATTTAATAGTAGTGTATAGAGTAAGTGACTGTGAGTGTTCAGCCTTAAATTGGACATCTATATCAACACTCTTTACCCTTCAGTTTAGGAAACTTCTAAGAAAAGAGGATGGAGGGACTTTAAGAGCCTGTGAATAGAAGACAGTATTGTGACAAACTGTCTTCTGGATATGACAGGGCCTTGGTACTCATGAACTCAAAAAGGTGTCGTTGCCTATAGAAGACCTGAAAAAGATTGTTAGTCAAATTTCCACTATGCATCCAAGGGTGGCTCATATGGACCTGTTCCCAGCTGAGGGGCTCCTGGCAGCTGGAGACCACTAAGAGAGACATAAAAAACTGTTATTTGGAATAATGGCTGCCGGTAAGCTTTCCATGCTCTAATGGATGGCCAGTCACATGTGGCATATGTGCACATATAACCAACGCTGGTTGAACCCATTTGATTATTTTAAAAATTGAGGTATGAAGTTGGGAGGGAGTGTGTTTGTGGTTTCATA
>NW_008360329.1:639203-661752 GCF_000622305.1 Nannospalax galili
ATTAAAGCATTATATAGTGTAAAAGAGTTTTTTAATTATTGAAACTTTTGTTTACCTAGAAAATCACTAGCTCCTTTGGGTTATTACGTATTTTTTAATATATGGTCCTCAGATGATCTATAGTTGTATTATTTTATTCTTAATCTTACATATATGCAGTTTAGTTATATTAAGTCATGATACATTACATTTGCTCTTTAGTGCTTGATTTTAACTTCTCCCTTTTTTCTCTCTTTTTAAGACAGGGTCTCCCTGTAGCTCCATCTGAACTGGAACTTGCTATGTAGACCAGGCTGGCCTCAATCTCACAGAGATCCTCCGACCTCTACCCGCCATGTGCTAGGACTAAAGGCATTCACCTCCACTCCCAGTTTTAACATTCCCTTTTTATTTATGTTTTATCTCTGTAAGTTTCTTCATATGTGTTTGCTCATATACAAATAGATAAACCTGTGAGAAAATGAATTACAGTGTTTGCCTCAGAGCAAATGAAGGCAACGGCTTTCCTTTCCAAATAATAAGAAGATGAGAAAGATGAGATGTCTGGGAAGAATTCTAACTCTGAATTCCAGCAAGGGCTTGCAAGGTGAGGAAGATGGGTAAGAGAGAGAGTCTGATTTCTAGTGTGACCAGAAAGTAGACAACCCACAAGGGACATTAGCATCTGAGCACTTCCTTTCTGTTTTTGTCCTTCTTCTTTTTTCTTTTTCTGCCTTTCCTTTTCTTTCTTTTCTATTTGGTGTTTGTGGGGTGTGTGTGTGTGTGTGTGTGTGTGTGTGTGTGTGTGTGTCTATCTGTCTGTGTGTCTGTGTGTGCTTTTGTGGGCATTTGTGTGTGGATCTCTGTGACCATGCATGCATGTGTGGAAATGTCAAGAGTCTTTTCTCTTCTTTATGGCTCTCCACCTTATTTTTGGAGACAGGGCCCCCACTGAACCTCAGACTCACAGATTAGCTAGACTGGTTGGTGAATGAATGGCAGAAATCTGCTTGTCTCTGTCCTTCTCCAACATTGGGGTTACAGACAAATGCACCTGGCTTTAATGTGGTTGCTAGGATTCAAATTTGGGAGCCCATGTTGTGCAACAAACACTTTTATCCAAGGAGCCACCTCCCAGCCCTGGAAACCTTTACTTTCAACAACAGTTAATTATGAAAGATTTACATAATAATAAACACCAATCATCATGGACTTTATAAAGTTCTGATTTTTGTTTGTTCATATAGCTAAGAATATCATTTAATGTCTTTCAATTCATTATAATAATCTTGTATTCAGTTCATTTAACCCATCCAAAGAAAGGAATATTCTTTCATATATTCATAGAATTTAATGGAAAATTATGTTATTTTACTTATCTTGTGCTTTCTGGTTGGTGTAGGATGATCTAAAGAGTATGATGCTATGAACTGGAAAATGTATTGTGTTTTTCTGAAACTATCTTATAATCAAACAGAATGCACATTTAATGCTACAATAATTTTCATATAAAGGAATTTATTTCCTTTGTGTTTGTTCCACAAATCGCCTAACTCTGTAAAGAATAATTTCTGAAGAAATGTAAGAGAAATAACAAATACTGACATTTGTCTCATAAGGACAGAGAAATCATGTTAGTATTTCCAGTTTCTGCATCACAAAACCAGACGTGGAGGTAATTATTCTGAAGCAGCAGCTCACCTCTGGCTGGCATACGCATTCATGCAGAGGAAGGCGTTTGAAGCTATTTCAGACTGAGTCACCATGGGAGATGCTTTGAGTCAGCTGAGCCTCTGGATGCCACTTCTTTCATTTACCTTTGGGTTCTTTATCTTTGAATATTAATCCATGTTTGAAGATTTCCATATGCTCTCTGTGCTATCAGTTTTCTTTAAGCAAGAAAAATGTAGTTTGTTCTTACTTTTCCAACTTAGCTAGTACTTATTTATCCAATGCATCTGCAAAGTTTTGCGTCTTGTAGGCATGCTTTGAGATCAGCCCTCTGAGTAAGTAGACTAGGTGGTACTCTAAGATGTTCCTTTACTGACTCTGTCTCAAAGACAGCTCTTCAAACTGTTAAACTTCCCTTTGTGATTATGAGAAAAGATCATAAATGTTTATATTTTTATCATTTATTTTGTGTGCTTGTGTGTGTAAGTTTGCAAGCAGGCCAGTCATGTGATGACAAAGGCCAGAGTGCAGCTTCCAGAGTCTATTCCCTCCTTCCACTATATAAGTTCCAGGCATCAAACTCAGGTTGCAAGCTTGGTGGCAGGTACCTTTGCCCCCTGAGTCATTTTTCAGGCTAGAGAAAAAGATTCAAATGACATTTTCTTATAGATTACTTTGGTAAGTTGAGGGATTGTAGGTACAGTATTTAGTTCATGTGGCCTAAGCTCCCAGTAAATTTCAGTTATTCTTTCTATGAATATTTTCATTGTCTCTGAAGAGCTAGAGTAATGGATGCTTAGTAATTGCTCAAAGATCATTGATAGGTGATCTGAGGTTTGTGCAGGTTTCATCTCATTCAGCCAGGAGTGAAAAGGAAACCTCTCTGTCTTTAAAACTGGAATGAGCTTACTCAGGAACATGGTATCCAGAAGTTGGGGTAATTGCAGCCACGGTTTGAGATCTTGAATGATGAGTTTCCAAGGGGGAAATATTTTCTGAAATTTTCATTTTTTCTTGATTGGAGGAACACTTAAGCAAGTCATGTTTCTGAAAAGTGGTATAACAATTCATTCAAGATGAGGTGCTGCGAAATCATGAGTTGATTTGGAAATTACAAAACTCACAGATAGGCCTAGTGATGGCATCTTCAAATAATGAGCACAAAATCACACTGAAGTGCGTACATCGTCAAAGAGCGATGAGGAATTAGAAGCTAGGTACACACAATTGTCTTCAACCAACTCTGTGGTGATAAAAAAAGAGCCATTATCTAGAGAGAGGAGGCTTCCTTATTAATGAATGATCTCAGTAGAATCCATGTAGATTTTCTTCTAAAGAGGCTTGAGTGTTTGTGTGTTGTGAACAAGTGGTAATTTTTGAGAATTGCTAGTTTAAGGCAGAAAAAGATAGATAAGTATCTGTCTCTCTTTTCATAATCAAAATAATAATCTGCAACAAGGCTGTTAATTCTGAAGATGAAACTCAAAGAGACATTGAATAAAGCAAAACTTGTGCATTTTTGGCATTGTTTTTTATTGATCTTTGGTAATTAAATGGTGTCTCATCAGTTCCTATTGACTGGGTTTTTCTTTCATAGTTTCCCTTTCATTCCATGCCATGATGAACCAGAAATAATTGGCTCTTAAAGCTATTTGCCATTAATGGATCAGTAATTAGGATTTTTTTCCTTTTAATTTTTGAATTGAATTTTTGTGTATTTCATACAAGCATCTTAATCATTTTTCTATTCCCTCTTTGATCCCCCTTTCCATAGCCCTCCCCTTTCCCCAGATTTCAATCATCTTGTCATTTACATTAAGGCCTATCAAGTCAAGTTAGTGTACTCAGACATCCCTCAGTGCAAGTTCATCCACAGGGGTCTAGTCAGCCTATCTAGAGTCACTCCCTTAAAGAAGATCAGCTCTTCCTCACCCAGCAGTAATCAGTTGTCAATAGCTCTTTGGCTAATTGACAAAGAGATTGGAACCTTCTTCCCATTTCCCCAGTTCTATGCTGGGTTTTGACTGCTTGAGTTTGTATGGGTCTTGTGAATGCTGTCACTGTTGCCATAAGTGTCTATGAGCAAGGTCCTAGGATGTATGGTCAAATGAGCAAGGTCCTAGGAGTCTGTAAAACTGTATTTCCATATGATAATACACCACCTCCTCTGGTTCTGCAGACAATATTTCTGCTGTGGCTGTTTGTGGCTTTTCGTGTTCATTCTCCTCTGCTGCATGAGGGAGTTTTGTTGATGAGAGATGAGAGCTACATTAGAATTCTCTCTTGTTCCACTGTGTTCTGTGAGTATAGAGGTTCATTGTAGATGTGCCATTTAGAGTTGCACATTTAATAGACACTGTGTGTGACCAGTTGTGGAACTCTGTAATGGTTTCCGTCTGTTGCAAAAGAAGCTCCTTTGATAAATGCAATTTCTTACTATATGCTACATATGAATCCTTATATTTACAAACAAGTACGCCAGTCACCACTCATCAAAGAAGCTCCTTTTGCAACAAATGGGGGCTATTACGTACTTCCACAGCCTGTAACTGGGAATTTCTTATGTCCTATGAACACTCATGGGAAATGGAAGAATGACAGGCTTCTGAGCTGGGTACCTCTTCAGCCACTTCTGATGCTTAGAAAGGGTTACACTCAGGACACACTGGGAGGTGTTTAAATCCTGTCATTCTTAGCTTCATCAAGGATTCTCATGTTTAGGTGAATTTTACCACCATTCCTATCAGATTATATTTAATATGGAAAATCATATTTTAGATTCACTAAGTTTATTTCTGAACACATCTTAATATAGATTTGTTTTTGTTTTTTTTTTTTTACTTATCACATCTTGAAGAATTTTCTCAAGCCTCTCTCATTCTCACCTACTCATATTTAACAATGTAATGGTTTTGGTCTGAGTCAAATAATTAGGTTCAAAATAGGATATGCAAGTAAAACCACATTCATAAAAATCACCTTGTATTTGCTTACTATAGTCATTTATCCTCAATTATTATTTTATCAACAAGCTATTCATACTTTTGTGAGAGAGAATGAAATGTCTTTTGAGAAATTTGTTAAGTTGCATAGCTTATGAAATTATGCATTACAGATGCATTTGATTAAAAGTAAAAAATTATCAAAAGAGATTATTAATTCTTAATGCCAAATTATAGATACTTTCATACAAATGTGATCTCAAACTATGAGTTTTGTCACAGTGTAAGACAGTAGGAAACCATCATTGATTAAATATTATGGACTTAATCTTCATGATAGCTTGTGTACTCTTTTTCATGAAGACATTAAAATAATTTTATATAAATGAAAGCTTCTAATATCATTTGCTGTTGAGCAAAAAAATGCATTTTCTATGCACTTGTAAGTTAATTGCACTGTTCCTACAACAAAACAACTCAAATTTTCCAGTTTTGAATTCTCTTGGAACAATTTTGTAATTTTCATTGAATTATTAAATTATTTTATGTATACATTCAGATTGCATTTCATAAGATTGATGTTTATGATTTTTCAAGTGATGTATTTTTTATCTTGCAATGTTATATTCTGCAAAGCATCATGACCCCTAGTTAGTGAAATATTATATCTCAAGGAAGATGAGCTTAAGCTCCTGCAAGCCACAAGTGACCACATTTTCAACAAGTGATCAATAATTTTGCATATGTCTCTCTATAAATATCTCTTATTTGATTCACTTTATTGATTTACTAAATGTAAAATCATGCTCAACATCCCTATAGGTCATGGCTAGAAAGCAAAGCTATCTAATAAATATGTTTTATCTATAAAACATGATAGGAATTTTTAGCTTAGAGTTATCGTATAACCCTTCAGCTGTACACTAGGGCAACTTTAAACAATGAAATAAACAACAAAGTGGGCCAAAATGAAAAAAAGTGGTCCTGAATACACAATGAAAAGGGTATTTGTTTACAATATGAGAGCTGTCTCAAAAAAGAGAGATTTTCTTCTTGTTAATGACCTAGCCATGTATGTGGGGTTGTGTGTACAGGTTTAACATTTTGCCCTTGAATGAGTGCAAAATTGTTATCAGTATTGCTTTTGAGGATAATAAATGCACTTATCAGGTAAATAAATATAGTGGGGTGGTTTGAATGAAAATGTCCCCCACAGTCTCCAAGAATTTGAACATTTTGTCTGAAAGTCCGTGGTGATATTTTGGGAGGTCTTAGAAGGTGTGGCCATGCTGGAGGAAGCACTGCACTGGGGAAGCGCTTAGAGAGTTCTTAAGTCTTGTTGCATCCTGTGTTGCTCTCTTGCTTCCTGTGCCTGCTTGAAGATGTCAGAGCTTAGCTTCTGCTCCTCCAGCCACCTCTGCCACCATGACTCTCTGCTGTGATGGACTCCTGCCCCTTGGAACTGTAAATGCTAATAAACTCTTCCACATATAAGTTGTTTTGGTTAGTGTTTCTTTACAGCAACAGAAAAGTGACTAATACATATAGAAACCAAAAATAATAGGATTTGGTTATATTTGCAAATACTCTTTGTTTTAAATCTTTTTGAGTTGGGATCTCTCTGTAGTACCAGCTACCCTGAAACTCACTATGTAATGTAGAACTGGTTGGCCTTAAACTCACAGAGCTCCACCTGCATCTGCCTCCCAAGAGCTGGGACTAAAGGGGTGCATCACCAATCCCAGGATATTTGCATACACTCTTGTCAAATTAAAAACATTACTTTAAACAAAATTATTGTACATATTCTAAAACAAGAAAAGTAAAACAAAAAAGAAAAAATCTGTTTATAAATAAAATTTCTCCTCAAATAATAGAAGAAACAATATTTTAAAAATGTGTCCTAGGATAAAGTAATATCTTTAGCATAACTCAAAAGTATTCAATTTTAAAAGAAAAAAATGCATTGACTTTACCTTATATTTGTTTAGATATTTAGGAAAATATGTATACCTACAAAATGAAAAAATGGATGCTCTGAGTAATTTTATTAACAGAATTCTCAAATTATATAAGCTCAGTGGTACAGGTATGTAAATGGAAAAGGATACTGTGTTGTTTCTGGGTTTTTATAAAGGAAAAAAAATGTTTGTACTTTCTATGATTAAAATGTACAAGAATTACTCTGTGGAAACAAGACTAAGGCTAGTCCACTAAGAGGGACAGTTTAAAATTTTACCAATGTTGATATGACATATAAATAGCAATAAGGAGAATGCCTGTTTTTCCTTTGAGTAACAGCTAAAATATTTACCTATTGACATTTGAACTGTTTATACATCTATTGGAACACAGCATATCATTGAGTTTAAATTTTGTATATTGATTTATGAAATGACTTTAAACTAGAAAAGCTAATGCAGGGAAACCTGAGTTCAGTGTAGGTATTTTAAATACTAGGAGTATTTGAAAGAAAATTTCCAAGCCACAATATATTGACCACCCAAGATGACTACATATCTACTTACTTACTCCTGATCCCTTACCATAATTCCATAGCAAGTTTCTCATAACAATTTTTCTGAATGGCCAACCAAAGTATTATACAGAAACTAAATTAAGAAATGAAAAGAAGACCAACAATAATCATTCTAGAATGGAGGAAATATAACTTTTCTTTTGTTAGGTCATATCTTAAAAGTGTGTTAAGCCTAGTGAAATGGAAATATGCCCTGTGAGACCAGAGAACTCTTGAGAAGAGACAGGAGAGCTACCCATGTGTGAAGTTTTGAGGACTTTTTCAGATTTTATAGTTTCCCACAGAAAACAATAAAGTTCTTATTAAAGCAGAAATGTTGGGATAGAAAACAGGCAAATCTTGTGTGTTTTGTTCTCAATATAGCTGTGCTGACTGCAAAGTGATTATAGCAAAGTCACAGGTCTCCTGAAACACCTTAGGAAGAGAGGCCCCTTGCAGACTCCTCTCTCGGGCTAGTCACCTGTCTAACTTGTGCATGAAGTGGTGAAAGTGCACACACAGTGGACGCTTTGTTTGCCAAAGCCCTTTCTTCAGTTCCCTTTACAATTAGAAACATGAAGTGAAATTGAATGAAGCAACTATTTAATAACTTGGCATTTGGCTCTTCATGTCCTTAAACAAAGTTTGACTAAGAATCACATGAAATCACAAAACAACAACAAAAATAAAACACAAAATTAAACAAACCAAAAAAAGCATTAGGGAAAGCAGTGAAATAAAGTACATTTAAGTAATGGGAGATAATTTGTACCTGCTAAAACCAAACCATAACAAAAAATGTTCTATTTCAAATTTATGCTGCTACTGTAACATACTATATTACTTGAAATATTAGGAAGAGAGTACTGTGTTTCATATCTCATTTCTCTTTTCTCTATTTACAGTCTAAACAAAAGAGAGACAGTGAGGGAGATAACGATGTGTGTGTGTGTATGTGTGCGCATGCATGTGTAGGCCTGTGTATCTGCTTGTGTGTGCATGTGTGCATGCATGTGCATGCCTATGTGTGTGTGCATGCATCTGTGGGAATTTGTGTGTACACACACCTGTTTGTGTGTTCATGTGTACATGGTGCTTGTATATATATATATGTGTGTGTGTGTGTGTGTGTGTGTGTGTGTGTAATATCACACATATCAATCCATCTTTAAAACTAGAATATTTATTTCCCTATGGGAGTTAAGTGTGACTCCTAATAATATTTATGAATGTCATTACTTTTATACCCTGTTACTTTCTTTTTCTCTATCACTTCTCTTGTTTCTTTTTATCTAATTCATATAAATTCACAAAACTGAGTCACTATATTCAGCTAAATTTAACTTTTACAAAATGGAAATTAAAGCTTGAAAAATACCTACATGATCAGATTATAAATGAAATTTAGTAAACTAGGGAAAGGCTGTGGGAAATTTCAGCATGTGAGCATTATTTATTAGAACTAAGGAGGATGGTGAGAAACACATTGAAAACAAATGACTAGTTCATTTAATAGCCAACATTTTCCCACTTTAATAGGAATAATAAAAGGTAATCTGTCGAGTTTTGTACATGCAAATGGAATACTGTGTTGGAAGACCAATCCTTGTCTTAAGTATAAACATTCAATTTATAAATGACTTTTTCCTCATGTATTCACACACAAAAAAATGGCTTTTAGTGCCCCCTTTCCCTTCAGTCTCTCATTTTCCTCATTCCTATTGACATTTTTGTCTATTAATTCCTTCTTCCCATTCTAAGGATTAGGTACCTGACCAGTATTTTTTGATGATGTATAACAATGCAACTTTTTAATAAACAAGAAAAATTCCATTAAGCGTAATAGTATTAAAAAGAAATTGAGGTTTGGGTTCAGAGATCAACAGAGAACTGGTTACAAGTGAGAGCTGAAGGACTGGGTGCAGGATGGGCCATGTGAAGGAACCACATCTGTGTTGGTGCAGGTAGAGAATTTGCCCTCTAAGAGCGCTGATCAATGCATCCATCACCAAGCACTTTGATGAATGGGAGTATAACTACACCTCCTTCCAGTGATGGCAGAAAGAGTTTATATTGTGAAAATAACAGATAAGGCAGGTGTATCTTTGTGAGTTCGAGGCCAGCCTGGTCTACATAGTGAGTTCCAGGACAGCAGAGGCAACAGGGAGACCCTGTCTCAAAATAAATAACTAAATAAATAACAGATAAGAGTTTGACTCTTGCATGCTATCCAGTATCATGTTTACTCCTGAGTTCACCTGTGTGCAGCACTCAGGAAAACAACTGCAGAATGATGTAGGTAAAGTAGAACATCCAGAGCACAGTGATGTGGAATTGAGGAATGGAAACTACCCACTTAATATCACAGTGATGTAGACTACAGAGACATCCTTTCCATTCCCTCAGATGCTGATATTTAATGTTAGAAAAAGTAAAAGTAAAAATCCTGTGCTCTACTTTAGCTTGATGATTTCATGGAAATGGACCTAAAGTAAGACAACTCTAAAAATATCTGCATGCCGCCAAACTCATCTAGCATGATACATTTGTCAAAAGTGAAATTTTCAGGCTACATTTCATATGGGTCTAAAATATCATTAACCCTTCAAATTTCAAAACACCCTACACTCTGCTTTCTTACTTTCCTATAAAATTAACAATCTTTGTACCCTCTCATGTTTAAAAGATATAGTTGCATATTTCAAGTAGATCAAAATGGTAGAATGTCAAGTTGTAATCAGAATTAAAAAGTGAATAATAAACTGTGTGGGATATATTTAAGTAAACAGAATTGGCCTGAGAACAAGATCTTTCGGATGTTGTCACAATTCTATTACCAATTAATGAGATACTTGCAACTTTGAAGTTATTTTCTTGACAGTAAAATAAAGTGTTCTTCCAGAAGTGCCTATACATTTTTTTTGAGTCAAGGTCTCCTGTAGTGCCAGCTGGACTGGAACTTGCTGTGTAGACCAGTCTGGCCTGGCCTCAGTTTCACAGAGATCTGCCTGCCTCTGCTTCAGGAGTGCTACACTTAAGATGTATGCTACCATGCCCCAAATCGTTTTTCTATCACTAATACATCAAATATCTTTAGAGTTCTTAAACTGATCTCTAAAAACAAAAACTTAACCTCTAATTGCTATAATGGCTTTGTTTAATGGCACATTTTATCATTCCAGGATCGATATTTTAAACAAATCTTTAAATTCATACTTTTATATTTCATCAATATTCTCCCATTTATTCTCACAATATATACATACTTCATTCCATTGTTATTGATGAAGAAAACAGACTGGTTACTGTGGTGTCTTGAGGTGTATTGTCTTAGAAGTAATCCCAAATATTGATACTTGGTTTGAATAAATATGACCCTTTTTGAAAATATGGTTTTTAAAAGTATGATTTAAAGTTTGCTCATAGCAGTTAAGGTTGGGTTCTTATACAGCATCACTGGTGTAGAGATGCAGGCACGTGTGTGCGTGTGGATGCATGCGCATGCACACACACACACACACACACACAGTGTGCGTGGAGATGGAGATTTGTCTGATGACCCACAAGTAAAGGAAAATCAAGATTCAAGCATCCACAAGGGACTAGGAAACAGGAAATCAAACACATTCTTGCTCAGAACGTCCATCAAGAGCCCATTTCTCCTGACCTCTTGATTTCTTATTTCCAAACTCCACACCTATAAGAAAATAAATTCGCTTTTATTTAAAGCTACCCTGTTTGTGTACTATGTCAACAGTAGCTCTAAGATCAATGGCATTTTCAGACCAGTTGAAAGACTAAAGTATCACTTTCCTATGGTTTGCCTCCTTGCCATTCACGATAGTGCTGGTAAAATAAAGATTGGTAAAACAGGTACACAATAGTAAGTCTATAATAGTATCTTTAGTAATATCGCTGTTGCACATAAAAAGGCACCCAAGAATTAGCATATAGATAAACTATTCCTATACTACATACGAATTTTAAAGAAAGACATTTCAGAGTCAGCATTTTCTTTAGTGTATAGCTTTCCTTTGGAGCAGTTATTCTAAGGATACCGAGTTTTTAAAAACCAGGTTACCTTGAACTAGAACTTTTTTTCCCTTAGAAAATATGATCATTGAGGGATTTTTCCCTTAGAAGATAGAATAATTGACTCTTCTTAAGAATCTCATCACTCTATTTTATTGTCATTTTTGCTTTTATTGGTCTTTCTGTGAGTTCTTATCTTGGTTGGAAACATGTTGAGGAAGTAAATGATAAATAGAATACAAGGAACAAAATATAAAACTAACAGTTTATCCAAATAAAACCTTAACTTCTCCAATTTAGCAAATTAGAGAAAATAACAGGGCTATACTTGTTATTCTGTGTGTATTGTATATTGCCACTGTGATTGTCTTCATAAGCAGAAGGTGACAGGGTCTCAAGTTTATATTTAATTTGCCAGTATTCTGGAATATTATTTTACTGTAATATCTGAGAATAGGAAGAGTATTATAAATTAGAGAAGAATGAGATATTTCCAACTTTTTAAAATTGTTGTTTAGTAAGTATGTTGTTTCTGTTTGGGTGTCTAATTTGCCAAAAAGCAAGTCACTGCTTTACTGAAAGAAGGACTAAACATTTCTCTGCCTTGTATGTTATAGAAATTAAGGATGGTTTGTACTCTGAGTTATCAGGGGTTCTGAATTTCCAGTCCTTTGAGTACATTTTACACCTGAGACAATACAAGCATAAGAACGAAGCCTTTAATTAACTGGGTGGAAGTTTTAGTGCTTAGGATAATACCTAGAGTTCAGTAGAGATGATGCCTTTCACCAAAGTTTGTCTTAGAAAATAAAACACTTTTTGAGATTCAAAAGAAACCTCAAATATGTGTAACACGTAAGAGCACTAGACTTCCTTCCCTGTTTAACAAAAACAAAGTGCATGTACATGATCTTATTTTTTTCATACATTAACTAAATTATAGCTAGGCACAGAATATGACATCAAAGTTACATAAATCTGGGAGCAATTGAAAATATGTCTGTCAGACTAGCGGCAGGTAAGGAAATAATTCACACTTGTAGCATGATTTTAGAAACAATGTCTGCAGTAGCACATAAGAAAACGTTAACATTAGTGACTTGAACTAGACATTTAACTATGCTATTAACTCTAAAGAAAAATTACAATACTGCTACAGTTTTCTATTCTCTAGAAATTCTTTAAGCATCAATTGTTTAACAACAACAAATCATGATCTCATCTACAAAGTGCTCTTTGTATACTAGTGTTGCCACGGGTTTCCAGATCATAGTGAGAGTCATCAAGATGTTATCATCTTCCCTGCCTTACTTTACATACCATATTCCTAAGGGACATGATCAGAAGAACATCTTGCATTTCTAATCTTAACATTTTATATGAAAAAGTCCACTGTAATTCCCTCCAGAGCACTTAACGGAATAATAAAGAGTATCCTGTATCATCTTTTATTACTGTAGTTATAAGCAATTTATATACAGATGTGTAGGACAAACCTTTTTTAAGAAAATATATGAGGAAATATGCCAAAATTCTAATGTATCTAGACATAACACAGCTCTTATTGAATAGAGCCACAATGTTTCTTTGTCTGAAAGCAGATGACTGGGGCAACCTGTGATAGTGACTGATCATGAAAGAAATCTCAGAGGCTCAGGGACCCACACAAGATCCAGGAGGAAGTCATGCTACTGAGAGAATAAGAAACTTAAGCGGGAAAGTTGTGAAATGTTGTCAGTATAGGTCATCTAGTTCATTATCTGGCATCTGCAGGTAAAGTTGCTTCTTAATCAAAAGAAGGAGTCATTACCAATATTAATCCAAACCAAGAGGTTGGAAAAAATTAGTCCAATAACACAAACATAAGTTTAAATTTAATTCCGTCATCTTCAATGGTTTAGTTTTATACCAAATAATGAAGAGATGTTCTTGCATATTTGGGTGATTTTACTAAGTATATTCATAACTGAGAACAAAATTGAAGTGACACAATCTGAATATTAAAATGCAAAAGATATAATGCCCTTCAAAGTCATAATACCACGGGAATGGATTAATTGCCATCATCTGACCAAAGAACATATCAAAAATTAAGAGAATTATACTGTGTAGAGAGATGACTTCAGGTTTTAAACAATTATTCTCAGAACTAAAGATGTTGATGATGTTGATGTTGAAGCAGTTCAGCAAGCAGAAATATGATTAAGCCCAAATGATATTAAACTCAATTTGATATTACCTGAATCTGGAAAAATTCAGATGATAGATACAATTGAACAAGCGCTTTCAGACGTAACACACATAAAGGACACAGTTGAAGAGCCATCAGATGCAGTACATCATTAGGAGGCTAAACAAGTAAGTGTTAATGAATTGCTACTCCATCTCATGACTCACTGTACAGCAAGTCACCCTCTGTCTGCAGTATCACAGCCATTGTTGTTGACAGAAGAGAAAGTGGTATTTTCCCTGTCTCCTGGAATTTGGGGGGAAGAATGAGGTGAATATGATCAAAATACAGTGTATGAAATTCTCAAAGAACTGCTAAGGAGCTCAGAAAGTAACCAACTGTGACTAGTAATAATCAGATATATAGAAATTAGAAAAGCATATGCATCTTAGTGTCAGTTGTATTAAAAATGATTTTTTTTCTGTATGAGACTGTGTATTTTAATAATGAAATAGAGATCTTTTTCAAAGTTTAAAACCTCATTTAATTTTATGTCTTACAGGATTTATATGGAGTACAATATAGTATAACTGTATTAGTTCAAGTATAAACCTAATAATTTACTGCCAATTTTGAAAGAGAAGCACCTTAGCTCTGGAAATTGTTATTGAATATGTCAATGCTGTTGTAATGAAATGCCTCTTCTAATCATTTGGTTATGAAATAAAAAATTTAAAAAATAATAATAATTAGTAGATGTGAAAAGCATTACCATTGAAATCTGCTTGTTGACTTTATATCCATGCACAGATGCCATGAAGCTCAGAAATTAACTGACTGTCACTAGTAGTAATCAGGTATATAGAGATTAGAAACGCATGTGCAAACATCTTAATGTCAATTGCATTAAAAGTGAATCTTCCTGCCGGGCATGGTGGCACACGCCTTTAATTCCAGCACTCAGGAGGCAGAGGCAGGTGGATCTCTGTTCAAGGCCAGCCTGGTCTACAAAGTGAGTTCCAGGCCAGCTGAGGCTACAAGGAGACCATGTCTCAAAAAAAAATGTAATACACACACATAAATAAATAAATAAATAAATAAATAAATAAATAAATAAATAAATAAATAAATAAATACAAAGGACTTTCAGGAACTCCTAAGAGTATAAACAGGCAAAAGAGGAAGGAAGAGAGGGAGAGGAGGAGTGAGATTGGGGTACGAGATAAAGATGTGAGAAGAGAAGCAGAGCCCTAGTAGGGGCCTGGCTCCACAGCACTATCAGCTGCCAGGGGTGGGGGCCTGGCACCACAGAACTATCAGCTACTGCTGAGCCATAAGTCTCCTTTGCACCCAGGAGTTCAAGTAAACTCAGAAGTCACTTCAACCCAACATTGAGTGGTTCCTGCTCCTAAGTACAAATGGTTCCACCCTTCATCCTCCTTCTATTATGAACATAGGAAAGAATTTAAGTTTTTAGCTTCAAAATACCTGGATTGGAATTCTGGTTTCGCTATATATTAACCATGTACTTGGAAAACATCAGTTTTCCTCTGCAAAAGGTAGGCAATGATCACATGTGTTTAGTGTTTAAAAGATAAACAAGGAATTAATTCTTCAAAATTAGGAGGGTTTACTAGACGCTGCTCAAGACCTTTTTTTTTTTTAATCATTGGGGAAGTATCTGGCACACAGTATGGTGTGAACTTCAACCTGCAGATGATAAAATAAATACCATTTTCTTGATAACAGTACAAAATAATGAATAAAAGTGGGATTTTTTTTAAGAGAAGTGCCTCTTTGCTCACTTATCAGTTTAAAAAGCTATTTTGATCATTCCCAGTGGTTCACTTTCCATAAGCTATTACCAATACAGTACTTAAAATGGCTCTTTAAGTTCTTTATGTAACAAAAATGTTTTTAATAGTACTTATGTTAGTGGCAAATTTTCCAAAGAAACTTCGGAGAAGATATCAAATAAATAATGCGTAATTAGTGCTGAAACGTTGCAAATGATACCATTTCCTGAAGGCTTTCATTCATGGAACTGCCACATGTTAGCTTACCTGTCTTTATTTTGTCTTTTATATTGACTTTTCCATTTCAGGATTTTTATGAGCTGAAATTTTTTCAGGCCCACACAAAGCATCATGATAAACGGAAAATCAAATTTAACCAACCCCTATAGAAAAAAGTATGAATATTTTCCCAAAGCAGTTCTCTGTTCATTATCTTTTAGATAAAAGACAGCAGATACAGAAACTTTCATTTTAAATAACATGTGAGGTGCTGGAGAGATGGCTTAGCAGTTAAGAGTACTGACTGCTCTTGCAGAGGACCTGGGTTTGATTCTCAGCACCCATATGGCAGATATAAAGCGTCCTTAACACCAGTTCCAGGGGAATCTGAAGCCCTCTTCTGACCTCTGCAGTATTGTATGACACGTGTGCACTCACATACATGCAGGCAATACATTCATACACATAAAATGAAAATAATAAATTATTAAAAATCAATCAATAAATAACATGTGAATTCACTGACAGACTAAAATTTAGAAAAAACAAGAAATGAAGAGACTTAATTAAAGGATAATAAATATCTTGTGGGGGTAAGTTTTATGACCTTTCCTTGAATTTGCGGAAAAGTTGATGGATTTCTGATAACATATAAGGTAGGCTGACAAGATATTTATACCCCCCCCAAAAATAAACGAAAGAAGTAAATTAAAAAATAGCAACTTCCAGCTAGTTTTGAAATGATGTGTTTCACAGGTAAGAACTTAAGGCAAGTATATATGGACTAGCTTTTAAATTTCACTACTGTGCCACCAGGCAAAAGAAGAGAAAGTTCATATGAACGATATACCGAACCTCCCAGTTAGGTACATGTACTTACGAAATCGCTGTCCTAAATTTTACCTTGGATTTGATCTGTTTAGCCAAGATATACTTAGCCATAAATAATTCTTAGCTCTGTTTTATGTGCGTGAAGAGTGTTATCAATTATCTTATGCTTTTAATTTTCAATTAAAATGCAGAGAATGGTACCTCTGCCTTCTTCTTAGCTGTCACAAGGAAGATGAAAAGGCTGTTGTGAAGAGTCTTGGTCACTCTATTGGAATCAAACCCGGCCTTCCCAAGTTCACATGCCAAAGGCTGATTTTGAAAGGGTTGTGTCTCTCTCTGCCAGCTCTATTATTCTGCAATCTGGATCTGAATTTATAATTCAAACGTATTTTACATGATAATTTTCCAGATGAGCTTCTAGAATTCTTTGCAACACCCCCATGGTGGCAAACACATTGAAAGTCGTGACTACCATCCTCATGACAGAGACAAAACTCAACAATCTGAAAATCTGGAACCATGGTGGTAAAGGTAGGTAAAGGACAGAAGGAGCTCAAGAGAGACGGATAGTAGGACAGGCATTAAGGGAAGTGGGATGGAGAAAATTGGGGAATATATTAAATGACAAAGGACTAGGGAAGGCTATACAGAGAGTGAGAGTGGAGAGGTAAGTAACCCTTAGGTGTTGTTAAAAAAACAGCAGGAAAATATAAATTTGAACGTCTACTGAAAAATACATACAATATATTACTGCATGTGTATAGCTGAAGGCTATATAACAAAAAACAAAGTGGCAGGCAGGTGAAATCTACATTCAAGTTGTTGGTCAGGGTAATCCAAGAGACTCCCCAAATGGCTTTTTTTTTTAATTGCCCTTGCTTGCCTCCCAGAACTCGAAGATAAAACCTTATTGCTGAACACAGGAAGAACTTGGAACATAAGACTTAGAACAACTGACCTGAAAGTCTCCTCCTTGACAACTACCTCTCATATTATCACAAGATACTATGTAGACTACGAAGGAAAGAAATAACTAATGATCTCATCCAGCTGTAAAATCTATGAAGCACAACAAATGACCAGCCCAACAAATAATCTCAACTGTCTGTGAGATGTGCAGCCCTAAGTGGCACATTTACATTCAACCTCTATAACCAAGGTTCAGGGAACATAGTGGAGCAGGGGACAGAAGTAAGTTTAATGTAGTTTTCTACACTCATCAGGGAAGCTTCCTTGTACAACAGATAGTGATTAACTCAGAAAGCCACAACTGGTCAAAGTGCAAAGAATAAGAGATTGCAGAGGATTTATCTCTGAATAAGACAGCTATATCAAACATCTGCCACCCGAGAAAAGGAACCATTGCAGAGGAAAGGCAGAAAGATTGCAAGAGCCAGAGGTAGTTGATGACCCCAAGGAAACAGAGTTTTCCACACAGCTGGGAGGTTAGTCATGAGCTTACAGCAATGGTAACAACCTGCATAAGACCTATGTAATCTCACACCAGAGGAAATCCTAGCATAGAAATAGGGAACTGTATAATAAGTCCCAACCTTAGCTTAGAAACTATTGGCAACTGATAACTATTAGGAGAGGGAGAGTCTGTTTTCTTTAAGGGATGTGACACCAGATAGATTAAGGAGGCTCCAGTGAATGTATATACACTGAAGGACATTAAGAGACACAAAATTGACTCAATATACTATGAAAGAGTCTATAAAAGCAGGGGGCATGGGAGGGGTGCAGAGAAGGTAAGGGTCTAAATATGATTAAGTTGTAATGTATGACATACACAGACACTCAATGAAAAATAAAATATATATTATAAAAAAAATGATTTTGGTTGTGGATTTCAATTCTTCCAAGAATGATGAAATTCTAGATGTATGGGAGAGAATGTAATTGCTTCTGAACAATGGATGCTTTCAGGCGCTGAGGCTTAATCTTTTAGAATTCAATAGAAAACTGTGCTCAGACTACCTGTGGAAATGGGGAACAGATATCATATGTTTGCTAATAATCTGTTATTTGTATGTCATGGAATTATATAATCTTTCCTATGAAATAGCATAGGATGTCAGGATGTTTTCTAATATGACAGCTAGTACAAAGATTAATGTGCATAAAGCACTGGAAATGGTGAACCAAATAAGGAAGTGTAAGGTGATTACATTTATATCTAGGTAAATGAGGAAAAATCTAATCATTTATCATAATTCCATTTAAGATAAGGAATAAAAATACCAATAGTTTTTGTCGTGTTGATATTGTTGTACAATGAACTAAAAGACTCCAAAATTTTCTATTTTCTGAAAATTAAGAAAAGTCCAGTTAAGGAGTATGTCCAGGGTTTCCTCCTGAAATTCTTTAACTGACAAAGTAGATTGCTTTTGTTCACTTACTTAATTCATAGTTTTTAAAATAGGGTTTCTAGAAGAAGAAATCAACGCCAGCCTCGAAGTAGCATTGGAATTTTAAATAAAATAGAACAGAGAAAAATGAATAAAGTTGATATTCTGGGATACTGACAGAATAGTCTAATGTAGAATTTTGCATAAATCTTAGGGCAGCATGTAAATTACAATTGGAAAGGAAAGTCTGGACTGGTAAAATGGCCCTACAGACAAAGGCTCTTGCTGCCTAATATGACCTGATTTAGATTCCACATGGTGGAAGAGAAAATTAAGTCATGCATGTTGTTCTCTGACCTCCACACAGGTAGAGAGAGAGAGAAAATACATAAATAAATAATAAAAATTTTAAAGAGAAAAAGAAAAAGCAATGTAGCTTACTGCACATTAAAGAAGCTACTGAAAGCCATTGATAGCTCACCAGAGAAAAGCCAACTAGAGACTACATTCTAGATTTTTTGTCTTTCAAGTTTCCACTGAGTCAGTGAAGCTGATAGATGGGATCCATTGAAATCTGCTTGCTAGTTTTCCTCTTATTAGGTATAAATTACCCAGATTATGTGATATGATTTTGAATTACAACCATTATTTTAACTGAGCTTGACAAATTTGTTTATGATTACTAATTATTAGTAAGGAAACTGAGACACATCAATACCTGATCATATTCTGTTAAATGACACACAACTAATCTGTTTATTTCATATGGCATTTATCTAAAGGCTCTCCAATAGGCATCTGTGACTTATTTCTACGATTTTTTATTCTCTACGATATTATCTCAAAGTGTATTCATGCTACTCAGTAAACTATATAGATTAGGATAATCTAAGAATCATTTGTCTGCCTGACACAAATCCAAACCGCAGCAAAGTTAAGTCATCAACCATTCCCACAAAAATACCTGGTTCTTCATGCTGCATTTCCTCATTTGAAACTGTGTGTACACATATCTTACTATGATTATTCAAAATGACGGAAATAGACTCACAATTTGTATACACTTTAACTTGTATATGTGGAATATTTATCTTTTCATACACGTTTAGCATGGCTTTCTTATTAATTATTCTTTTGAAATTTTTCTTAAACGAAATGGGAAGTACATGGGTAATTAATTCATGTCGTTGAGATGGTACTTTCATTAATTTCTAAGGTGTTGTATATGTTTGCAGAAGTTACCTAATTAGTCCAAGTAGTCACTTAAAACAGTATCATTATCAACAAACCCTAATGAATGGGATGATGTGCTTCTTCAGAAGTTACTGATGGAGAAATATTAGGTCCTGAATGCTTATTGCATAGTCACCACTCTCTGGTAGCTTTTCCTGGAAGGCTGTATCTTCCCCTCTTTCCCCTTCCTCCTAATTTCTCCCCATATGACTCAATCCCAATCACAGGACACTCCCTGTAAAGGAGTCCTGCAAAAACTGTCACTTCTCATAATGGGGAAAACAACCCTACACCTCTGCACCTGCCCAAAATGACAAAACCTCAGCCCCCAAATTCCTTCCCTGAATAAAGAAAAACATAAAAAACATGAGTCTGTAAGGGGAAGTATATTATCCTCTGGATGGGCTCTCCAGTAGGAGGAAGTGCCCACCTACTCTGACCCTTGGCTGTGGATGGGAGTACCCTCTTGGGTTAATTCTCTAATAAATCTGCTTGCTCTGTAGAAGGTGTTTTCCCTTTTCTTCCTTGCTTTGCTGTTTCCCTATTGATGGTGCTGAAATCTGAGAGAAAATTTTCTCCTCTCTTTCACTCCCTCCCTCCCTCCCTCCCTCCCTCTCTCTCTCCCTCCATCTTTCTTCCAACTTCATTTCCTGCCACTTCCACTCCTGGAATTCAGGACTTGGATCATCCCCAGAACCCACTCTGACCAAATGTTATCAGGTAAGTAACCTAGGGCCTTGGCCCTTGTTGCTACTTAGGCCAGATTCTTCTATCAAGTTTCTTATTGACTGTCCAGGAAACTCCTGTTGCCAACCTTCGATCCACATTTTTATCATGCCCCTCTGACTTTCTGACACTCAGACCTCCAGAGCAAGGGCCATCACTTCCTTGCCTGTCCTTTCCACCCAACACAAACCATCCTCATCATATGTAGGATAAACACCTCTTGTCTACCTAAATGGCACCCCAAAGACAGACATTCCACACACTTTGTACTACACATCTATCAGATATCCCTCAGAGATCTGTCTTGGGGAACACACTAGTGGAAGGCCTGAGATTCCAGCCTCTGGCCTATCTGTACTAAGCTTTTGTCTCAGAGGAAGCTCTGATTCAAACCCCAGCCTCCACCACCCTACTGGGCTTCCTTGTTCTGTGGCATGGGCTGGCAAATCTCCAAGGTCACTGGTGACACCCCAGTGTCTCTTCAATAACTTCATAGCCTTGGAACTCCAATCTCACTTTAAACAAAAGTTTGATTTTAAATGAAAGAAACTTATTACCTGTCGACCTTTGTCTGACTATATACAAATTAGGTAACAGTAACCAGTCACCTAAATTTGGCACCTTTGATCCTTTAGGAATGAATCGTACTCCAAATACTCATTAGCAACAGACTTTGGGGGATGTCTGGAATTTACACATATGTATGCCTTCCAACCAACTGATCAGGTACCTGCACCCCAGCCTTCCTACTTTTTCTATTCTCCATGATTTCTAGGAGAAGACTGCAGTTTTTACCAACAGGTCTAGAGTGGTCTGAGAGGGAATTAAACAAATAAACAAAAAAAAAATAAACAAACACCTTAAGGAATAAGCATCCTTCTCTGCAGGAAAGAACACCTCACAAGTGATTTTCTCTCACCCTTGGACCCTCTCTCTGCTCTTATCCCACCAACTGTAATTGGTCTGCTACTCACCCTTTCAAGTCTATTACAGAAATTCTTGATTAAAAGGGTCACAGGAAGTCTTCAAGTCACCACTAGTGACCACAAGAAGACATACTCCTCTTAAGGGGTATGTCTCTCCACTGTCAAGAAGCAGTCAGATATGACAGCAATGTCCCCACACCCACTATATTCCTTGGAGAATCCTGAATCCTATTAGGTCTAACACACATACCACTTCCTGGCAGCTTTCCTGGAAGGCTATGTCTCATAGGCCCCTGATATGACTCAGTTCTAATCACGGGCCTGTACCAGAGTCCCGCATGACTGACTTTCTTCATAGGGAAAACCCACCCTGCTCTTGCTTGAGATGACACAACCTCAGCTCCAAACCCCCTTCTCCTTCCCTGAGGGGAGAAAAATATAAAAACCCTGAGTTTGTAAGGGAGGATGTGCTCTCCTTTGGATCCTGGTGCAGGAAGAAGTGCCCACCTCCTACAGCCCCCTGGCCATGTGCTCTGTGGCAGGTGCTGTCTCAGGTTTATTCTATATTAAATCTGCTAGCTCTGAGGAGGGTAGGTTTCTCATGGTCTCCTTGCTTTCTCTTTCCTTATAGCTACCACATGATTTTCTTTGAAATGTCCAATTGTCAACACATAAAAAATTATGAAGCAGGAATAGAACCAATGATGTAAAATCCATACACAGGGAGCATAAAAATTAAGGAACATTCAGAGGGCATATGTGTTGGATTTACTAGACAAAACACTTATATCACCTGATTGAAACTCTGTTTAAGATTTTCCAGGAATATTTTCATATGCTTATAATCTCAACACTAAAGAAGCTGAGTCAGGAAGATCACAAGTTCAAACCAAGACTGGGCTATATAGTAAAACTCTGTCTCAAAAAATCAGTAATTCAAAGACAGCCTGGATTATAATATAGTCATATAATTTGCATGGAAATACAATAGAGAAAAGCAGCCTTTTACAAAAAGCAAGTATCTACCTTTTTTTAAAGGAAAACCAACTATAAATATAATAAATTATTAATAAATATATAAATTTAATATAATATTAAATTTCACTTAAGGCATTCACACTTCTGAGGATTTGATTACATGTTACTTGCAAAAAA
>NW_008360329.1:662958-673144 GCF_000622305.1 Nannospalax galili
CTTAAGGCATTCACACTTCTGAGGATTTGATTACATATTACTTGCAAAAAACACATTTTTCTACTCTGTAATTTCTTTTTCTTTTCTTAATATGTTATTATTTTAACTTTATTTTATGTGTATGAGTGTATTGCAAATATATAAGTGTACCTGTGTTGTGCAATGCCCACGGAGATCAGAGGAGGGTGTTGGATCCCCTAGAACTGGAATTGCAGATGGTTGTTTGCCACAATGTGGGTGTTCGGATTCAAACCTTTTTTCTACTCTGTAATTTCTTTTTCTTTTCTTAATATGTTATTATTTTAACTTTATTTTATGTGTATGAGTGTATTGCAAATATATAAGTGTACCTGTGTTGTGCAATGCCCACGGAGATCAGAGGAGGGTGTTGGATCCCCTAGAACTGGAATTGCAGATGGTTGTTTGCCACAATGTGGGTGTTCGGATTCAAACCTGGATCCTCTGCAAGAGCAGCTCCCTTTGTAATTTCTTTAAAAAAAAACATTTTTACTTATTCTTTGAGAACTTTTTTGAGTTTGTTTTGATCATATTCACATTCCCTCCCCATATCCATAATTTGATAAAAAAATTAGAAATTCTGACACACTCTATGTAAAGCACTACTCTATTCACTTTTAATAAAGCGATTGTTTTGTCCAAGTTCAGTCAGTAAAGGAATGTGAAAGAATGCATTACTCAACATGTATATTGTAGGACTAGATGTCAAGGATTAGCAAAATATTTGTCTTCCACAAGGGGAACTTTATTACATATTACTATAGATTTTGAGGGAAAATATTATATGTTGTAATTCCATAGATTAATTGATTTGGCAAGTAATTTTTAAGTATTATCTCTCTATCTGTATATTTTACATGTTGATACATGTGTATATTGATATGGTAGAAGCTTAAAACGCTAACATATAAGGCATTCAAATTATAGAAAATAATTGTTTCTTTGTATGGATTATTCATAAACTATATATGATGAAATGAGAATCCATTCTACTTTCTGTCTGGGATATCAGGGAACATAAAAAAATGTTAATTTTGAGTAAATTAGGTGAAACTGTTTCATAACGGGTTGCATTTCACCAAGCAATCTATGAGAAATAAAAGTACCTCATATGTAAATGTCAAAGTATAGCTAGACAACTTTCATGTTTTAGTATTTAGATACCAATCATTAGCAGGATAGGAAACAAAATTGAAGAAAAAAACATTTACTGTATTACAGTTTGTTTCCAAATAATTTTCGTGATGATTGATAGGTAAACAATAACATCTTACTTGTGAAATCAAGGTTATTGACTCAATTTTACCTCTCTGACTTTGAGTCATGATTACTCACACAGGACAACGAACATGAACAATCCCAAGGAATATGTAGTGTGTGCTTGTTTCCCTGAATCAGTGTTCAGACTGCTTGGCAGAACAGAGCAGAGGGACAGATGTGATAGACTCAGATTCCTGCAAGAAATTAGCATTATTTCATGTTTGTTGCCATTCTGTGTTGGATAACAGATTACCCCAAATCAACTGAAGCATTACTCATAAGCTATTGACAGCTCTGTGTGTTGGAAGTCCAGGCCAAGCATGGCAGAGTTATAAGCTCAGACTTCTTGAAATCTAAAATCAGTATCAGTTACACTTAACACTGAACAGAAGGTTAAGACAGCTCTGCTTGTATGTTCATTTTATGGCAAAATTTGTTTCCTCATCATTGCAGGCCTGAGATACCCTGCATTTGCTGACTGTGTGATATGAGCTACTCTTAGTTCAGAGGCCACTCTAGGATCCTTGAAACATGACCTTCTCTATCTTCACTGCTAGTCAAAAGAAATGATTTCCTGTAAATCCTCCCTCACCCCATCCTTCAAATCCCTCTGTCTTTGAATCTTTGACTTAGATAAAACTCTAGTTTCTTTAAAGACTCTCCAAATTAAATTAGTCACAATAAAGTTGTCATCTTTGTACTAAAATCTACGAGATCAAGAAACATCATCTCAGCACCAAAATCTAACAGATTTACAGTTCCAGGGATTATACATGATAAATTGATGAAGATGTGGGATTTTTTAACTTTGCATGAAAATTCTGTCAGCAGAACTCTTTGTACAACTCATATAATCTCTCAAAGACAATTTTCCTCCAAATATTATAAGAATACTCAATTCATGGGATGGTTTTGAATGCCTCTGATATGTAAATTTTGAAAGTATTTAACATATTATCCAACAAAAATGACCATATAATAAATAACAGTTATTACATTAGCTGTGATTTTATTTAGAAAAATAAAGAATGAGCAATGTAAAATTTTAGCATTGAGAATTACTCGGTTTAGCTGCATACATTTTGTTAGCTAGAATGAAAATGTTCTCACAATTAGAACCTTCAGTAAGAAATAATCTCACACGATTTAATCTTAAGTTTTTTCTAAAACTGAAACTTCCTGATTGGAACTAGAAATAAATAAAAAAAAAAGATTCCCAACACCCACTTTAATCACCCTATTAATGCTCAAGAGAGTTTAGTTTAAATCTAATTCCATTCATTTTAATTCCTCATTAAGCCAAATGGTGTTCCATCTGCAGCATAATTGAACATATTCTTAATGAGAAAATAGTAATCATTGAATTCACCATTTACACACTGGGAATGGATTCCAAATTATTCTTCATCTTGCCTGCTAAATCAGGCCAAGATTGCTGGGTTAGCTACTACTGAGAAATTATTGGGTTGATTTCCAACAAGTCAGTGAAAAAGTATGATGTACCAAAATGTCCATATGCTAGTTAAAACTGCAGGGGAAAAGCATATGGCAGAAAGTTTACTCACTTAAAAATAGATAATTATTTTTACATAAATATGATGTATGGATGCAGCTTTAGAAGATTTGAAAACAATAACAGATGCTCCAACATTCAAATATGTTCCTTGTGCAAAAAGGTCTACAAATTAATTATGGGGGAGAGAGAGGAAAGAATAATTACAATGTTGTAAATAATGGGAGGATATTTTATTTCTAACCTTAGATACTAATCACTTAAAATTTGAACAATTAAAGGAGAACTTTTAAAAGAGCTGGAGGCAAAATGCAAAGTAATTTGGGATTCTACAATTGCTTTGGACAGGAGGTCAGCAGTTGTAAAAGGAAGTGGGAACGATATATGCCCTCTCTCTTTTATTTTTATGATATTAATTTCTGACTTCTTAGGAATTTCTAAGTAATTAAATGTGATTCATTGGCTTTGAATATAGTACTTCACAGATGAAAACTTTATTATATTATGTTACTGTGACAAGTCAAATGCTTTTTAAAAGAAAAAGTTTCTAGTATTAAAATGTATTTCCAGTGTGAATACACAGTTAAGTTTCAATGCTGAACAAGGCTCTTTTTCCTTTATTTCTTTATACACAGGTCCCACTGGACTGTCGATATAGCATTTTGCCAGTTCCTTAGCTTTATATTCCTTCTCTGGACTTGCAAATAGTGACAGAACTTATATTTTCTTCTTCAAAAAGTGCAGTTCAAAGTGTTGTAGCAACTTGAGAAATACTCAGACTATCATTTAAAGATCTTAAAGAGTATAATGTATTTAAATGACATTATTATGAAAATATCAGCACTAAAAAAATTAAAGTTTCTAGTGGAGAAATTAGACATAAATGGACTCCTTAGGTAGAAAAAATAAAAGGTAATTACATTTTGACTCAAAATAGTTTCGATGTGACATCTCAAACATAAGAATCACGTATACTAATTTTCCATCCTTAGTTTTCCTTGTTTGTGTCCTGCCTTCATCTAGAGTAGAATTACAATATGTATAGATGGTTTTAATTTTTCTCAAATGCTTCCAAATCTGTAGTTTCAGAGGAAATAACAAGACATAATTACATAAAATGTGAATGGAAACTTTTATTGCTTTGGAAAGCCTGGGTCAGGCATTTCTCAGAGGATCCAAAGAAAAGAAACCCAATGCCAAGCAAATTAACACTCTTCAGCTTAATCCTCTTACTAAGCATACAGAATTCTGTGTGCCACATGTCTTCATTGGAAATTCAAAGTATACAGAGACTTGACTTTTTACAAAAGCAACCGTGGCTGTTTTGAATAAAGTAAGAAGAAACACCAAATCTAACAAATTGCTTGTAAATTTTTTATTATTTTGTTACAGTTCTCAAATTTAATTAGGAAATCAGAATGAAAAATTAAATGCAAACTTTGCACTACTTATTTCATTTGAAATTCTATATTATTTGCAAGGTACATAAAAGTGAGAAATAGAAGTCAGGCATGGTGGCGCATGCCTTTAATCCCAACACTCGGGAGGCAGAGGCAAAGGCAGGCAGATCTATGTGAGTTCAAGGCCAATCTGGTGTACAGAGTGAGTTCCAGGTCAGCTGTGGCTACAGGAAGGACCTGTCTCAATAAGACCAAAAAAAAAAAAAAAAAAAAGAGAGAGAGAAAGAGAGAGAGAGAAATATAATAATATTTAGAAATGATAAACATGATAATATATTTTCAAGAAAATGTATTTATAATTATTTTAATACTTTTTATTGATTCTTTTGAATTTCTCAGAATGTATTTTAATGTTATGCAGATATGCAGATTAACCCCACTTCATTAACTCCTTCACTTCATGTCCTCTACTATTTTTTCTTAAGGCATATTTAATTTAATTTGTGTGCAATATTTTTGTTTGCAGGTCTATCCCTTGGAGTGTGATCAGTCTAACCAGTATCACATCCTCAATGAACATTGACTCTCCCTCTCCCTGCAGCTATGAATTGGCCGTAATTGCAAATTTGTGGTAGGCTTTGTGCTCATCTCCATCTCCATGCTGGGATTTTGTCTGGCTTGACCTGGCACAGGTCTTGTACACGCTGTCACAAGTTCTGTGAGTTCATATATGAAAACTGCCTACTTTGTCCAGAAAATACAAATTCTTTGAATTCAACCACTAAGTCCTACTGTTACAATCTTCCTACTCAGTCTTCTACAGTGATCCTTGAGCCTTGGGAGGGGAGGGTTTGATATCGATGTTCCATTTAGAGTTTGCAGTCTCTTCTCTGCATGTTGCCCAGTATCTGTGTTAAATGCCATCTGTTGCAAAAGAAGTTTCTCTGGTGATAATTGAGAGATGCATTAATCTGTGGGTATAAAAAGTCATTAGGCATTGGTTAAATACTATATCAATTTAAGAAAATAATAGTAGTAGGTTCTCGCCTATAGTATATAACTTGTTTAGCCACAGGTTCTTGACCCTAATAACAGTGCCAAGATATGAGCTCCATCTTATGAAACAGGCCTTAAATCAAATTAGAAAGTGGTTGATTACTCCCATGACATTTGTGTCACTACTACATTAGTAGACATTATTGCAGCCCACAGTATTTACAGCTGGGTAAGACTGTTGAATTTTTTTCCCCTTGGTAGCATGCACAGTACTTTCCAGGACAATGTTTGCTAGCCAGTAGAAATATTTGTATTTGCATTAGTAGAGGTAAATGTTTTAAATGGATAAAAATATAATGTAAAGGGGCTGGAGAGATGGCTCAGTGGTTAAGAACACTGGTTGTTCTTGCAGAAAACCCTGGTTCGAATCCCAGCACCCATACAGCAGCTAACAACTGTCTGTACCTCCAGTCACAGGGGATCTGACAGCCTCTTCTGACCTCCACAGGCATTGCATGACCCAGGTGCACTTACCTACATCCAGGCAATACACACATACACATATGAATAATAAATAATTTTTTAAGTTTAGAAAATAAAATGTAGAGATTAAAATGGATAATCGTACAAGTTAAGAAAATTTGAATGCTTTAATTATCACCCAATCTGAAAAAGTAAAAGTTTATTTTGTTCGTGCTATTTGTCACATCTTATTGTATTGTATTCCTGAAATATAGCAACACTCAAAATCATAAATTTTGAACTTTGCCACTAACATTGCATAGGCTTAGGCTATGTACAACACTATATATAAATACATAAATTTAAAAATAAATACATAACATTATAGATTATAAACATTATAAACTTGTATTTACTGTGGAAAACTTAAGCAGATACTTTAATTGAAAATGTTCTTGCTTTTTACTTGTGATCCCTCTTCTAATTTGACAGTAATAAAATAGTACCCAACTTGTAAACCAGCCCTTATCCCACATAATCATTTCATCCTCACTTTATCTGCTTCACACAATGGTACTATTCATCTTAATATATATTGATTTGAATTTATGGTCTCTAAGCCATGGATCCCATGTATAATTCCCAAGGGAAGGTTATCTTATTTATCCAACTTCTCCCTCATCTAAATAAAATTAATATTTGTATCATTTGTCTTCTCAGAAGTCCAGCCTACCACATTCCAATGCATCCTTCTCCCAATGACATGGTCACAGTGGATCTAGTCAGGTATCTCCCTTGGATGGTTTTTAACTAAAGCTTGCTCTTCACCTAAAGTTTCACTTTTTTCCCTTGTTGTGTTTGGTTATTTCATCTTTATTTTGAAGTTAGCAATTTAAGCTTGTTTCTCTTTGTCATATTCTTCCCTGAAGTTCTGCATGGTAGCATGATCGACTGTGAATGGCAGGCAAGCCTTATATCATCCTCCTGTGCTTTGCCACTGATTAGGTATACTGGCAGGTAAAAAGAAGAAAAAAATTTCCAAACTTAGGAAAAAGACCACACACACAGTGAACCTGACCATGAAAGAATAATATTTATTAAAATGTGAATAATACCATTTTCTTATTTTATCCTAGTTCAATGGCTTAAAACAATTTTCTTCTTATAATGAAGTGTGTCATTTTTTCATTGCTTTAAATAAATCCTAATCAAGTTTTGGGTCAGAACTCATACATAGTCCTTTAAAGATTCCTTTAATTGAGAAATTTGAAAGGAATTGGGCAAAGAACAGTTTGTGTCAGTGAAGAATGAGTATTATAGCATTTATATTTATGTTTCTGTGTCTTTAGTGTCTATGCCCTATGTTCTCTTAGAGTGCAAATGTTCACTCTCCTACTTGTGATTCTTGAATAAAAGACAGATTGTTTTGTATTTTACTACTCTTTTCTTTTTTCTTTCCCAAGCTTCTTGTCTGTGGGAAGCAAGTCCAAAATTATTTGCACTAAAGATTACAGACCAGCTGTGTTAATGAAAGCATTTGTTTTTATTTATTTTCTGTGCACATACCTAGGAAACTATGCAATGGCTATGCATTTATAAGTCAAATGAATGGATATCATAAATAAACAGAGGCATAAAATCAGTTAGGACCTAGAATTTGTAGTTAAAGGGATGCTGTAAACTATACAAAGAGACAGGAAATTCCGGCTTGCATCTCTTGGGGAAATAACATATCATCACTAGCTTTTAGTTTGATATCATTGCCTATTTAATACCTAATAAGTGAACTTTTTGCACTTTAAATAGACTAGTAGCAAGCATATTTCTGCTTGCACAGTTACAATATGTCCTACTGTGCTCTTTGAGGAAGAGTTGAAAATACCAAGGTGCTATGACATTGCTACATTTAATTAATTATTTATTTCTATTTATTTCTATTGCTTAAGAATTTCATGCATATGTATATAATATGTTTTGATCAAATCTTTTGCAATCCCTTCCCTTCAATTTCTCCCCTTTCTCTAACCAATTTTTCTCCTCGGATTTCATGTGGTTGTTTTTTTATTAATTTTGAAACTCTCATATGTATTTATTTATATTATTTTGACCCATCTAAGTCGCCCTGACACACCTCCATTCCCCACTTCAAGTGCTTTGTATTTAAACTCACTGAGCTTGTTTAATGCTACCTGTATGGGGATGGGTGTAGGGCCATCTATGGGAGCATGGGTACCCTCTCTCAGAACACATCTCTGAAGAAAACTGCCTCTCACTCTGCCAGCAGACATCACTTGCCATTAGCTCCTCAGGTAGAGGACGAGCTTCTGAGCCCTTCTCCATTCCATGCTAGGATTTGCACTGATATTTAAATTGCCCAAAGGAGTTAGTAAACAATATTTCAAAAATAAATAGTGAAAACACAAAGATAATAGTACTAATTATCGTAATTTTAAATGGGACCCATCCTCCAAATTTAAAAAATACATTTAAATGTGAGATAGGAATTTCTAGTTTCAGTTATGACACATAAAGAAGTATGATTTCATTTATGCCACCAAATCAAGACAAAGCGGAACAAGAAAAGCTATAGATTTCCTTGGATCCCTTAGAAAGTTGAAGTAGCTGAGAAAACTATCTTCTAAAGAAGCAAGTGAGTCCTCTGCATTCCTAGGGCAGAAGCCAATGGAGTTAAGAATCGATTACAATACAGTAATAATTTTGATGCAGGCTTTATGTGAGCTAGCTCCTAAGTGAAAAACTCATGAGTGCTGCAGTTTGGGGGTCAAAATATCATTACAGTGTATGTCCATAAAGTTGCTGTTATGAATCCAGGGTTAAGTAATCACTGTGAAATATAACAGGACATTCTCTGCAGTGAATTCCTAAGTTCCAAGAACATTATAGCAGATTTTTACCCTCTCTCACAGAAAGTGCTGTTCTTGCTCAAGCCTTGTTTCTTTTTTTTTTAATTTTTCTTTTTCTTTTTTAAAATTTTTGTTTTATTTTTAATGGGTATGAGTGTATTGCCTGCATGTGTGTAAGTGCACCCGTGTCATGAAATGGTCATGGAGGTCAGAAGAAGGTGTATTATCCCCTTCTGGGGATCTGGAACTGGCTTAGAGATGGTTGTTAGTTGCCATGTGGGTGCTGGGGATCGAACCTGGGTTTTCTGAAAGAGCAGTCACTGCTCTTTAACGGCTGAGCTTTCTTTCCAGCCTTCTGTTTCTCTTTCTGAATCTCCAGAGGACAATGGTAGTTCCACAATACTGGAGAAATATTTTTGAAAGTTGGTTTGGGGACACATGATTCCCCTGAAAACTGAGATTTAATTTGTGTATAGAGCTTTCCCATACCCTCAAATTGTAATCAGTCCAACATGAATCTCATGTCAATAAAGGAAGACTAGAATGTAAGTGGGAGAAAGGTATAGAGTATAAGGGAGGAACAACTGAGTTGCTTATTACTATAGCATGTGTAATTTTTGTATAGGTTTTTTAGGATGAAAAGGTACCAGTAAAACACATGTAACCATAAATCTCCCACAGGGCATCCTGGAATCATTATCATTGTACTTAGTTTCAATTTACTCCTCATACTTGGAACCTAGTTCATCTCCTTCATTGTACATAAGGAATATATTAGCTATTATCAAATTCTAATAAGTGGGGACTCCCCCAAATAAAGGGTAATAAGACATCCATAGCAGACATGAAACAACCCACAGCAGAGCTGTATAAAAGCAAGTCCTCATATTAACGATGCTTACCCTCAGTTCCTAATATCTACAGCAAGTCATTGTATAAAAAAAAATTTACAAGCCTTTCCAAAAGGAAAGAAAAAGCAAGATACTTTGAGAAATTAATGCTTCAGAATCAGATTCAGATATAACACATATGCTGGAATTTTCAGAATGGAAACTTGAAGTAATCATGATTAATATGTTAAGGACCCTAATGGAAAAATTAGACAATAAGCAAAAACAGATGGGAAATAAAATGGAAGGCAGAAAAACTATGAAATGAAACAAATGAAATGTTTGAAATAAAAAAAAATCCATTGTAGCAGAAGTGAAAAAAATGCTTTATTTGAACTGTGTAGACTGGACAAAGAAGAGGAAAATGTGCAGGTTAAAGATAGGTCAGGACAAATTCTCCAGGCTGAAGTAGAAAGAGAAAACAATGGATGAAGCAAAGAAACTGAAAGGGACATGGATCCACAATGGGATCAAATCCAAAAGTTGCAGTGCATGTGTAATTGGAAAAGGGGGGAAGGAAAAGGGAAAGAGAAGACACACTTGTAGCAGAAATGCCAAAGAGCATTCTGTAATAATGGGACCTAGCAAACAACAGATCCAGGAAACTATAAGGGCACTAATTAAGATAAATAATAAAAGAATGAATGCAGTTTGGGGGATAGATGATAGATAGATAGATGATAGATAGTTAGATAGATAGATAGATGGATGGATGGATAGATAGATAGATAGATAGATAGATAGATAGATAGATAGATAGATGATAGATGGATGGATGATAAA
>NW_008360329.1:673642-690652 GCF_000622305.1 Nannospalax galili
TAGATAGATAGATAGATAGATGATAGAGAGATATAGAGATAGATAGATAGATAGATAGATAGATAGATAGATAGATAGATAGATAAAATAGATAGACAGATGATAGAGAGTCTTATTGCAGTGAACCAAAGTCATAGAACTTAGCAAGCAGAAAGCCCTGGGTTCAATCCATGACCAGCATAAAATAGATGTGGTGGTATACATCTGTAATCTTAGCATTTGGGAGGTAATGGTAAAGGAAGAATGAGGATCAGAAGTTCAAAATTATCCACATCTATGTATAGAGTGTGAGGAAAGCCTGGGCTACACAAAACCATCTTTAAACAAACAGACACACGGATAAATAAATAAATCAGAAAGAAAAGAGGAGAGAAAAGATTAAAAAAAAAACAAAAGAAAAGCATGAAGGAATTTTTGGGGTTAAGATCCTAAGGAATCTAATCTGTAGAAGAAAAAAGTAGGAAATAAGGGAATGAGAAAATGTCTCAGAAGGCAAAAATCCTTACCTAGCAAACCTGATCATCTGAATGACCTGAAGTCAATACCCTGTGCAGTGGTATGCAAGTGAAATATCAAGACTCTTATGGCTAGATAGAAGGTAGAGTTAGAAATATTGCCCAGAAGCTCATGGGCCAATTGCCCTTGGTAAAGCAACAGAGACAAGAGAGAACTTGCCTCATTGCCTCAACAATGTGCAAAGTGAGAATCAACTCCAGAAAGTTTTCTTCTGAACTCTACCTGGGTACCTCAGCATGCATCACACACACACACACACACACACACACACACACACACACACACAGTGAAAAGAATTAAAGCAAACTTCTTAGTAAAACTGAATTTAAATTGTAAACTCTATGGCTAGGACTAACAGTGCAGGTCTATAATCCCAACTAGTCAAGAGACTAAGGCCTGCCTAGACTACAGAGTAAGTTTAAGGCAACCCTGGGAAAGTTAGAAAGACCTAGCATATGGGATGTCCTAAGATCTGTTCTCAGTACAGCATTTTTTTAAGGTTGGAATAAAAAATAGATTTTTAAATTTTAATCCATCTTAAAAGTTCAGTTGTATATGGATATATAAATTGAGTAATACAAACACCATGATGTGTAGAAGTCACTATTAATAAGATTTCTATTATATAGTCACGATTTTTTTTTAATTAGAAGAAGCATTTCATTACAACAGCACGATTTTTAGAGATTACAAATTAACAGATTTAGTAGTAATAGGAAATGTTCTAGTTAGAAAACTTTAGATACCTGTAGTATAGTACACAGGGTTATTGTTTTCTTTTTTAATTAAAGTTTTGAGGATATGATACAATATATTTTTCCTCTCCTGTTTGCCCCCAACACTTTTTTTTAGTTTATTAGTGAAATTTATTATGAATGAAGATTGTGGCTTTACAAAATAACTCTAAATACAAATCAGAAGGTAGTGCAAAGTTTCTGACTCCTATGTGGAACCTCTACTGATGGAAACACTGAACCACAATGAATTGTGGTATCAGATTATGTACATGAAATAGTCTTTCGTATCTCACCTCACCACAATCAGTTATAGCTCCCAAACTCTAGAAACGGGAGACTGAATAGCAACGAGCAAGGGTGAAACACAGCACTCTGGTCATAGCAGAAGGATCATGGCACTCTCCCATACCACCACTACCACTGGAGCCCATATACTCTGTCATCTGTGTTACTGCTCACTGTGTTGTCAGAACCCCCAGCCATTCCCCAATGCAAGTCCATCCACTGAGTTTAGTCAGCCTATCTAGAGTCCCTTGTTTTAGGAAGATCAGCTCTTTATCTAGCAGCAATCAGTTGCCAACATTCCTTTAGATAAGATTAGCATCTGCTGTTCAAAAAATTAAAGTATTTCTAATCATTAAAAATTTTACTAAAACTCTAGAGCAAACAAAATAATTCACTATGCCAACAGAAGGGATAAAAGACCTAGATTCTTAGCTCAAAAGGGAAAGAATGAAAAACAAAGAACCTGCAAATTCAAGAAACAATTGTGAACAGATGTATTCAATAATTTCCTTATCTGTAAATTAACTATATATACTAGTTAAATGAGATTGGAGAAAATAATAGCCTGAAATAAATTCATGAGATGGACCTTATTTTTTTAAAAACAAACTATTTCTGTTTCTTTTTTTCTCTTTTGTAATTTTTAAGTTCAATTTTTGTAGATTTAATACAGAACATCTTCATCATCTTTAAACTGCTTTCCCATAGGCACTCTCCCAGAGACCTCTCCCATTTGATTTCATGCATTCTTGTCATTTGTGGTAAACTCTATTAAGTCAAGTTTGTGTACCCAGATGTTTCTCAGTGCAAGTTTGTTCACTGAGGTCTAGTTAGACTATCTCGAGTCCCTCCCTTTAAGAAGATCAGTTTTTCCTCACCCAGCAGTAATTTGCTGCCAATAGTTCTTCGACTAAGATTGGGGCCTGCTGCCCATTTCCACAATTCCGTGCTGGGCTTTTTGTCTTTTTAAGTTTCTAAGGGTCTTGTGTGTACTGACACCATTGCTGTAGTTTCATACTAGCAAAGTTCCAAGAACCTGTAAGACTCTGTTTCCATATGGTCATGCACTGCCTTCTATGGCTCTTACACTCTTTTTACCCCCTGTTCTGCAATGGCCTTTGAGCCCTGGGTAGGTAAAGTTTAATACAGAAGTCCTGTCCAAGGACTCACATTCTGGAGACTTAATGCTTTGACCATTTGTGCCCTTTCATGTTCATGAGGGAGCTTTGTTGATGAGAGTTGAGAAATGCATTACTATTCTCTTTACTCCTTGGTCCACTATGTTCCATGAACCTTAGGCATAGAGGTTCCATTGTAGATGTGTCACTTAGGGTTGGGCAATTCACAGACATTCTCTGTGTGTGACCAGTTGTGGAACTCTATAAGAGATTCTGTCTGTTGTAAAAGAAGCTCCTTTGATGAGTGGTAACTGAGATACTTTTCTGTAAACACAAGAACTTATCATTTGAACATGGTAAGAAATTATATTTGGGGGCTCGCCCAGAGGTTAAAAGCACTGACTGCTCTTTCAGAGGACCTGAGTTTGCTTCTCAGCATGCGCATGGCAGCTAGCAAGTGTCTGTGACTCCAGTTCCAGGGAATCTGATGCCATCTTCTGACCTCCATAATTATTACATGACACAGGTGCACTTACACACATGCAGGCAATACACCCATACATATAATAAAATAAAATAATAAAATTTAAAAAAATTGATTTATTTGATTTCCTGGATCTGGACTTATAGACAGTTGTTAGCTTCCATGTGGGTACCAGGATTTGAACCTGGGTCTTCTGCAAGAGCAGCCAGTGTTCTTAAACTGCTAAGCCGTCTCTCTGGCCATAAATAAAAATTTTTTTAAATAAATTGCATTTCCTAGGGATCTGGCAGCCTTGGGGTTTTCTATAAGATCTATGACCTCTCCAGCTATGTATATTTGGCTATGTTCATAGAACCACACATGAGTTTCCTCCCATCTAGTATTCTTTAAGTCCAACTAGGTAGCTGTTGATTACACCCAAGAAAAAAGCACCACTACTTCCCCAAATATAGTTTGCTGAGCTGGTCGTTGTTGTGGTTTTTAGGCCTTTAACCTGGAGTTGAACCATCAAATTGATGTTCTCTCTTAGGAGCTTACATAATACTCTCCAAAATATGAGAGCTAGCATTTAAGGAATTATAGATTTTTTATAAATCTGTTCCTTAGACATTTTATGTTATTTAAGTGTATGTGTGTTTTAGTTTGGTTTCTATTATTGTGATAAGACACTCTGATCAAAATCAATTTTTGAGAGAAAAGGGCCTATGTGGTTCGTGCATCCTAATCACACTCTATCATTGAGGGAAGCCTGGGAAGGAACTCAAGGCAGGAACCTAGAGATAGGAGTTGAAGCATAGATGAGGGAGGAATCCTCTTATTGGCTTGCTTCTGCTGGCTTGCTCAGTTACCATCCTTAAAAAATTCAGGTCTACCTGTGTAAAGATGACATAGTCCACAGTAGGTTTGGCCCTCCTGAAATTAGCAATTTATAAAACTACCTCACAGTTGTGGAATTCTGTAATAGTTTCCAGCTATTACAAAACTAAACTTCTTTGTTGAGTGGTGACAGTTATACTTGTGTATAAATTCAGGAATCCATATTTAGCATACAGTAAAAATTGCATTTGGTGTGGTGGTACATGCCTTCAATCTCAGCACTTAGGAGGCAGAGGCAGGCAGATGTCCATAAGATCTAGGCCAGCCTGGTCTACAAAGTGAGTTTCAGGCCAGCTGGGACTACAGGGAGACCCTATCTCAACAAGACTGAAAAAAAAAAAAAGCTTAGAAGAAAGATTGCAGCCTTTTACATTGATATGGATTTTTCAAATGTTGTCTCTGTTATGTGGAGTTGCTCTTCTATTTCTAGTTTATTGAGTTACTTTTGTTTCATAAAAGGTGCTAAATTTTGTCAAATTATTTCTCTGTATTAATGAACATGACCATGGCCTTCCCATTCCTATTTCCCGCTAATGTGATGTGTTTCACTGACTAATTTTTGTATGTTGAACCATATTTGTATTTCAGAAATGTACCCATCCTATTCATGGCATATAATCTAATAATATGCTGTTGACTGTGTTTCATGGAGATATTCGCATTGAAGTATATAAGGCTGTGCTGGTTTAAACATTTCTTGCAGTGTTATTTCCTGAGTTTGTTATCATACTAATTTTGGCTTTACAGAATGCTGGGAAGCAGTCTTACCTCTTTAATTTTTGTTTTAGTTTTACAATTATTTTTATTGGTCATTAAACTATGCTCAATAAAATTTACCACTCAAACTATCAGGTGCACAGCTTTTCTTTGTAAGGGAGATTTTTCTTACTGACTGAGTTTTCTTATTAGTTATATATTTAATTAGACTTACTCTTTGTGACTTAGTCTTGATAGGTTTTGTATATATAGAAATTATTTTTCTTTAAGTTGTTAGCTGTGTTGGCATATAATGATTTATAGTGTTCTTGTAATTCTTTTTATTTCGGTAAAGCTAGAAATCATGTAATATTTTCATTCTGTCCTTAGTAATTTGGACTATTTAGCTTATATAGTTAAAGATTTTTTTTGTTCATCCTTTCAAAGATTTACATTTGGTTCCATTGACTTTCTTTTCTGCCTTTTATATATTCTAATTTAATACTGTGATATAGGTTATTTGTCTTTCTGCCATTAAGAATTTATTTGCTCTAATCATTCTGGTTCCTTAAGCTATACATTGACTTGATTTGAGAGGGTTTCATAATATGAGCTTATATGCTGTAACTTTCTGCCTTGATTCTGCTTTCACTGGCTGCATATGAGTTTAGTATGTTGTGTTTTTGTATCTATTAGTGTTGAATTTTCATTCCGATTTCTCTTTTGACAAGATATTTAGGAATGTGTTTTCTAATTTCCACAGATTTGCAGATTTTTCACCTTTACTTCTGTTGCTTATGTCTATTTTCATCTTGTTATACTCAAATAATAAAAGATTTATCTTTTATTTTTCTTTTTTTGGTCTTTTGGGACAGGGTCTCCCTGTAGCCCCAACTGTCCTGGAACTCACTATGTAGACCAGGCTGGCCTTGAACTCACAGAGATCTGCCTGCCTCTACCTGCCTCCCCTGTGCTCAGATTAAAGGCGTGCACCACCTGAATCACGCCTGGCTTGAGTCACTAGGATTAAATGTATCTAAGTACTCATTGCTGTGGGGCACAGTAGTCTATAGGTTTGTTGTATCAATTTGGTTTATCATTTTATTTAAATATTCTTTGTTCTTTTCCTTTTCATTAAAGTGAAATATTTACGCTTTCAATCATTACTTTTCAACAGCATATATTTCTCTCTCTAAATCTGTTAGTTTTGATTCACATAAGCTGTGGATCTATTGGGGTTACAAATATTGCTATAGTTGCAAGTTCTTACTGTTTTTTTCAACTTTTATTAATAAATAATGGTTTTCTTTTTATAAAGAAGAATTTTTAATGTCTTAATTGTCATAATTGACATAATTGTGTCATTGAAGAACAATATAATGAGATGTTATTAAATATTTCAATCCATTATACGATCTGTGTCTATTGATGGAGAAAATAATATGTTTACATTTAATGACTGTAAGGAAATGTTTACTGACCTTACTTTGTTATTTGTTGTTTATAGTCATTGAAGCTTTTACCCTATTCACTTTGAATAACTGAAGTTTGTGGTGAAATATTTAAATTCATTTCTCATTTATTTTCACATTTTTATAGATAATTTCTTTGTAGTTACCATAACAATTGTATTGTATATTGTAACATTCTGTTTTAAAATTATAACAGCTGAACTTCAAAACTATTCTCAAACTTCTTGCTACATATATACCCATTCATTTTAGCTGCTGATTTCACAAAAATCAAAACTTCACATATTGTGTATCACAACACACAAACTAACAATTCTTTTAAATCCCTCAGCCTCTTAGACTAAGACTGTCTTTCAGTGTGTTGATTTTTAATTATATTTTAAGATAGTAGACATTTAAATCCTGTAGTGATGAATAGCTGTTTCCACCTAAATGTAACATATTTTACTGAGAGGAGGGAGCCTCAAAAAGTTTAGGAAGATCATTAAATATGAAAGACTCGCTCGTGCCTTCTCCAAGATTATATAAGCAGTCAACAATTACTACAGGAGTGGGAAGAGGAAAATTTTCAAAGGAGCTGCCTTCAAGTTGGGCAGGGAGCGCCAGTTGCAGCTTTATAGAGTCCTCACTTATACTGATATGGGCTTTTTTCTGAAGCAGCTGACTTTGAGTCATCCACGCTCACATATGTAACTCTTCACTCATGCTCCTGAAAGTAGTAACAATAATTTCTCAGATTACCATGCTAGACATCGGTGGATTTGTTTCTATGGTCTTTGGTCAGTATCTTCTTTAAGGTGAAAAAATATTTTTTCATGTCTTCCCTAGAAAAGGACACATATGTAGAAAATAAAAATAGAGTTACAAACCATCTGCACAACATTAAATATCTATCTGTACTTTTATATGGCTTCCCGAATTTAGCTAGCAGGACACCTTTATTTATGTCAGACCATCTTGTAAAAAATAAAAACAAAAACCAAAAGAGCTTCTGCCTTTTTTTAACCTTTTATCTGAGAATGCGTTAATTTCTATCCAACTTTTGATAAACATTTTAGTTGGATACAGGATTCCTTGTTGAAAAGCTTCCCTCCCATCCTCCCTCCTTTGTCACTCCCTCTTCCCCTTCCCCATCCCCTCCCCTCCCTCATCCTCTGCCTCTCCCCTTACACCTCCCCTCCTCTTACTCCTCCTTCTCCTGTTCCTCCTCCTCCTCCTTCTTCTTCAAGTTGGCCCTCTTTCTTTCAGTACTTGAATATGTTAGCCCATGGTATTCTGACCTCTAAGTTTTGCTTACATACCTCTGTATAGTCTTACTGAAGATATTTTGTTCATGATAATTGCTCCTCTCGTGTTCTATAGTGTGCATATTGGCCTACTTCAAAATTCCCCAAAGGCCCTTTGAACAAGAACTTTTTTCTAGGATTTTTTTTTCCTTCTTTTTATTCCCCAAGTTAATCATGACTTTTCAAGGAATCAGAAAGAATAAAGTGCATTCAGAATAATTTTTTTAAAAAAAAGAAATTTCAACTGTGTTGTTATTAATGATTTCATACTTTCACCTCCTCAAATCTTCATTTGAGTCTGGCCAGTGAATTTTCCATCTCAGTTAAAGTATTTTCTAACTCAAGAATTTCTTTGGGAAATCTTTTTCTTCACTGATATTTGTATTTTGTACACACGTTTCTTGCTACACATCTTTTATTTCTATTGACTTCTCAAACATATTTTCTTCAAAGTCTCTGTCGAGTAGATAAGGCTCCTATTTTTCATAATATCATTATATTAACAATTGTTTGCTTTTGATGGACTTATTCTCCTGTTTCTTTATTCACTATGATTTTTTTTCAGAAAATTGAACATCTGAATCTAATAATGCAATAATTCTAAGACTCAGGTGCTCTTTTCTCAGGGTTTGCTGGTTATTATTTTTTTTTTTATTTAAATGACTTTTTCATGCTCTGCTGTATACATTTTAAGTCTCCTTGAGTCTTTCCTGATCTATGGCTTTCTCAGAAAATGCAGAATCACATTTTAATTATTTTTTATGATTCGGGTGCTTCGTAGAATCCAATTAATACCTGTCCCCACTCTCGAAAAAGGAAAAAAGAAACAGAGCAATGATTTGAGTGCAGAGGAGAATGTCACTAGGTGTTTGAATTGACTGAAGTTCACTTTAGTCTGAGCATCACGGTGTGGCTTCCACAGAGAGAGACAGCAATGGCCACCTTAATATGTGCCTTCACTTCCATATTAGCTGCAATATGTGATCAAGAAGCATGTATTCAGTATTTGAAGAATAAAATTCTCCTTGCCCACCCTGGCTTCTACCAGGAGCATCAAGATGTTCTAGAAATATATTCACAGCTGTTTTCCACATGGCAGACATGGGGCATAAGTACTTCAAATAGCCAGTGTTTACTGCTAAATTCTAACTCTGGAAGCTGCAAGTCTTCAGGATACAGAGTTCTGAAGTAGTCAGCCACTTACTGCTCATGAAATTGTGGTCAAGGTGGGAAGATGGACTCCTGGTGTTTCCTATTGTGCCATTTTCCCTTAATACTCCTTAACTTGGCATTTAAGCATGGCCAAATAGCCACAATACATTTTAATTTCAAAAATTCACATTAGTAGGAAATAAAGAATAATACTATTTTATAACTGTAGAAAATATTTCTCTTTGTACTCAACATATAATATAACCATATATGAAGAAATTGCCATACATTTAAGACAATTAGCTTTTTGTAACTTAAAAATCAATACCAGAAATTGTATGTGAACTAATGCTCATTCTTCAATATTTTTGGCTCTGGGTAAATTTACGATCCAGGAGTTTTCTCATAGTTCTAAAGAAATGACCTTGACATTTTATAAGCATAATTAACTCTAATAATTGATAAAATGTTCACAAAAATATTTGATATTTCCACAAACCGCTAAGTTGTCATTTCTTCATGGCAATTTAGAATTGCATAAACAAATCAAATCTTTTGGTAACAACATTAAATCGTTCAAATGTAAGACATTATGCACAGTATGTTTCCTATTATTTTGCATAGCATTATTCTTTCTAAAGATAATGTTTTGGCCTCAGAAGTAATATTACTAGTAAATACACTATGTACAGAAATAGATTTTTGATACGAAGCCATGGCAATATGATTCAACTTTTTTGATTTGGCAAGTCAGTCAGCAGAGGAGAGAGGGTGAGGAGAGAGAGCTAAGGGTAGGAGTGAGAGGAGAGGCTACAGAGAATACAAATATTTCCAAGTTATTTTCTTACTTATGACAGTTGCATCGTTAATAAAGGCATAGAATCTGTTTTATTACAAATATCACTTAACATTAATCTTATATTTTACTATGAAGACAAGATTTTATATTGGGTACCTGCCCTACACAGAAAGAAACTAGAGTTTACATTGATTTTATTTATCAATGAGCCTATAAAAAGATGGTAAGAGTAAGCATTTGTTATTTTGTGAGATAGTTCTCTATTATATATTAATGTGTCTAACAACAAGAATTCTTGCTAATTCTTCTCAAATCTTGATTTGCTTCTTAAACAAAACTAAAAATATCTTAATGGACTCACAAACCGTATTTTGCTTTCCCAGTTCTCAATATTGGGCTGTACCACTTGCCATATAAAGGTGCTTACATATTTGTACCATATAAAGGTGCTTACATATTTGTAACTCCCTTCTTCATAATTGTTTATTTTATATGTGAGCTGCCATAATATGTGGTGAATTTCCTTATGTTCTATACTAATGGGATAATTGAAATATATTTCTGGTAGTAAAGAATAAGCAAAAGAATCAAATGACTTGAACTTGAAAATGCTTAAAATTTTGTATTGCTCATAAGCACAAAACTGATAAAATGATCTTTATTTTTACATAATTTTACAATGTTAAATATTTCAGAACTGGAGAGATGGTTCGTGGTTAAAAACCTTGGCTGTTCCTCCAGCAGACCTAGTTTGGAGTCCCAGAACCTACATGGTGGGTAACAACCTTCTGTAAGCCCTGTTCTAAGGGAATCCAACACCCTCTTCTGACCTCCGTGGGCATTGTATAACATGGGTGCACTCACATACATGCAGGCATTACACTTATAAACAAAAAAATAATAAATAGAATATTTTTTAAATTAAATATCTCAAAATATTATAACTCAAGTGAGTATTGAAGATAAGTGATTTCAATTGACTTGTAAAGGCAAGTGGTACATGAATGCATTTTTTTGCAAAAATCTGTAATAATGTTTTACTTTCTATATCAAAGAATACATTTCCAGGATAGATTTCCTATACATTTTTTAAATTTGTAGGATTGGTCTTCAGCTCTCCGAGCATATCTACACATTTTCTTTGGGCTCAATTCTTAACTTATTATCTCACTTCTATGTGAAACGTCTCCTCTGAACTTAGTGATGCCTTCTATGTGGGACTGATTTGGGATGCATAGAAGGAGAAGAGGTTTTCAAACATGAATTTGAAGCTTCATGGAAAACATACGTGTTCAAATATTTAAACAAACAAGTTTACTGGTAAATAGATAGGTGAATGATTGATAGATAATAGATAAATGATAGATTAGATAGATAGATAGATAGATAGATAGATAGATAAGACAGACAGATAGATGATAGATATAGATGATAGATAGATGATAGATAGATAGATGATATAGATAGATAGATAAATATATAGAAGATAGATTAGTGATAGACTAGAGAGATAGATAATAGATGATAGATAGATAGATAGATGATAGATAGATACATAGATACATAAATAGATTCAATACACTGATATGCCAAAAACTCAAATTACTTGACTCTTTGTTTTCCTCAGAGTTCATTCCAGTGTCTTTCAATATCAAATTCTAAGTGCCAGCAAAGATTTCCCTGAATTATTTTGTCCTCCTTATTTATGAGATGGCACATGTAGCAACATTTACTTCCATCACACATTGCTCAAGTTCATCACAAACCCCAAATATCTTTTGATTCCTATCATATCCATCACTTTTCCTTCTAATGGTAGAGTCTGTTTTCATGTTCATCCTGTGAGCTTCTGTCTTGCCTTTCTTAAATTTATTTATTAGTGTTTTGAGTGTGTGTGTATGGTGTATACAGGTGCACATACATGCTATAACACCTCTGTGGCAGTTAGAGGACAACTTTGTAGTCAGTTCTCCACCTTTAAGTGGGTTCCAAGGAACTAATGCAGGTCTCTAGGCTTGTGCAGCAAGTGCCTTACACACTCAGCTATCTTGGCATTTGTTTTGCTTTTAAAAAACTTCCTTGAGGCAATCAGTGATAGCTATCACTGAGCCTGTTCTCTCATTTATTGAATGCATTCCAGTTTAATTATCATCTCCACCAATCTTCTGATCTACTGATCTTTGTATTTCTTAGTCTATTGATAGAGTCTCAATCTTTATTTAATTAACATTGTGTAACCTAGTTGATAATCTGAGGAAATTTGGGGTCCCTGATGAAAACTTGCTGTCTTACAAATGGATTCCCTCTTTTGCTCCATCATGTGGTGAAAGAAATATATTGATTTTGTCTCTTCACACAAGAACATTAGACACCTGATTGGGAGTCTTGCCTTTATAACCACATTTAAATTCATTTACTTCACAAAGGTTCCAACTCCAAATGGTATCACATTCCAGATTTGTGTTACAACAAATGAGATTTAGGCAGAAGCATTTGGTCTATGACAACACAATAGATAATTTCCTCCCTTCCCCTTATCTCCAGATATATTTTCATAAATTATTATACATGTATGCTATGAATATGCATACATATATGAGATTTCATGTAATTGTATAATTATCATATATGGATATATAGTGAATAACATCTTTTCTTTTGTGGTCTTCCCATGCAAAATCCATGCTTTATAAAAGAAGCCTCAGATTTCTGTCTATTTTGCAGAAAAAAACAATAGTTTTTTTTTTTTTGTTCTCTAGTCTTATAACAGTGTATCAGGCATGATGTATCTATTATCAATAAAATCCACAATAAGTGTTTGTGGAAAGACAGAAGTGATTCTCACTAGGTTACAGTCTCTAGTAGATAGTTTTATTTTACAAACTACTTGGTTGAAAACTACTTAGGTAGATAATGTTTTGGAAAATGTCTTTCATTAGCTACATCCCAGTCATTTTATTCTTTTAGACTTAAATTTTTAGCCTGTTTGTAGTGTTTCTTGCACTTAAGTTTATAGCATTTCTTACTATGAATAGCTCTGGAAACTTTATTTTATTTTACTTATTGTTTAATGCAACCAAGTATAAGATGCATGCTAGATTATTACTATTACATGCATGATGTATCCAAGAGACCTTTTTTTTCATGAACAGCCAATAAGTTCAAAACAAATTACTGCAGAAATCTTTCAGGCCTTTTCCTTAAATTTGATGCCATACATGCATGATTCTGTTTCTGTACTTTCCTTTCACTCCTCTTCATCTATCTTTTATTTGTCATCCTATCTGAGTAAGGACATGATAAAAATCATCATGAAATCAGGGAGAGCACCTGCCTCTCCACTGTGTTCTTCTTCGGGAAGGTTTTTATTGATATTGGTGATATTCATATACATATTGGCATGCTTTCTTTACCTAGAAATTATTGATAAAAAAAATCCCACATCCATTGTTAGGTAAGAAGCTAGATATTCAAAGCCACTTAATGTTCTGGATGTCAATCTAACCTTGTGTACAATAGGAGATAGCAGCACATATAAAACACTATGAGAATACAATATATGGGGGCAGGGAAGAGCAGAAAGGTTATTAAAAAGCAAGGTGAGTTGATGTGTGCAAGGTCTCAAGACTCTGTAAGACTCTGTAGCCATGTAGTCATGTACCTCCTCCCATAGCTTTTACGATGTATTCCCCCAACTCCTCTGCAATGGTCCCCGAGACCTGCGTGAGTGAGGTTTCATATGGTGTCCCGTCCAAGGACCCACACTCTACAGACTCTTATTCTCTATGCTTTGGCCCTTTGTGGCCCTTTATATTCATTGCTCTCTGTTGCATGAACGAGTTTCATTGATGTGAATTGCAGCAATGGGGACAGTATGCACAATATCCTTGCAAATACAAGCAGACAAAAACCCAACAGAGAACTGAAAATGGGCAGCAGGCTCCAATATTAGCTGAAGAACTGTTGGGCAGCTGATTTCTTCTGGATGAGGAAGAGCTGATCTTCTTTAAGGGAGTGACTCTAGATAGTCTAACTAGACCCCAGTGGATGAACATGCACTGAAGGACATCAGGGCATACTAACTTGACTTGATATGCCTGAACATAAATGACAGAATGCATGAAATCCAGTCAGGGGACTATGGGAAGGTGCTGTTGGAGAAGGGGTTAGAAATATGATTAAGATGTTGTGTGTGAGGTACACATAAATTCAATAAATCTTTTTTAAGAATCAAAACAAACAAAGTTTTTGGTGACTATCCAGAAAGGTATGAAGAAAAAAAGTCAGAATTATCACTGAAAATAATAACAGAGTATTTCAAAGAAAGGATTGTCACAATTCTTTGTGATAGGTATCATGTTAAGTAAATATTGCAAATGCAACTATTCCTACAGCTGTCAGATTCCAGAAGGTTTAGCAGTGAGAGAAGATGACATAGAATCAGTAAATAACTAAGCTTGAAATATTGTATTTTACTATATTTATAGAATACAGAATGATCAGAGTCTTAAAATGGGCATACCAAACACGTCAAAATTGTATCTCCTTGTGTTTTGAACATAAAATAATCTTCTCTATTAACTAATTTCAAATATATAATGAGATATTCTCAGCCGTATTTATCATACTCTATACAACATTAGAATTCATCCTTTTTTCAAATACATGCCTATACCTTCTAATCCTCACAGCTCTTCTGAAACTCTGATAGTGACTGTTCCACTATCTTGCTATGAGTCCAACATTTCAGCCTATAGAAGTGAATGAGAACATCAGTATATGCCTTTTCATGCCTTATATTTTTTTCATTAAACTAATATATTGTCAGTTTCCTCTCTGCTGGGGTACTTGCTGTTGCCTGGGAGCCGTTCTGCACCAGTACTGGTGGTGGAAGGTCAGGCGAGGGAGAAGAAGAAGAAGGTCTTGGGCGGTGGTGAGTATGACGGGAAGAAACACCAGGGAGACTGTGTCAGCAGACAGTTCATTTTAATACGGTGAAGCAGAAATTTTTATAGGGAAGTTTCATGGCAAAGAGGTGGGGTTTGGTTTTTGGTGGGCAGGCAGGTAGGGGGAGGGAGGGGATGTCCAAAGCTACTCTGTCTGCTCATGGTACTTTGTGTCCGGTCACATGATTTACAAGAACTCTGATTAAGGTTAGAAATGGAAACTTAGAGGCAGTTGGGTAAGAGATCACGGGACAGCCAGCATGTCCAGAATGGAGCAGGCCAACTCCTATTGTCCTCACTAGGAGGTCTCCGGGGTTAGATGGCTCTACATTCCAATCATTTTTGGCCATCTCCCAACAATATACTTCAGTTGCATTTATGTTGCTGCAAATGACAGAATTTCATTCTTTTTTAAAAGATTTTTATTTACTATTTTTATTTTATGTGTATGCATGTATTGCCTGGATGTAGGTAGGTGCACCCCTGTCATACAATGCCTGTGGAGGTCAGAAGAGGCTGTCAGATCCCCTGGGACTGGAGTTACAGACAGTTGTTAGCTGCCATGTGGGTGCTTGGATCCGAACCCGGATCTTCTGCAAGAACAACCAGTGTTCTTAACCGCTGAGCCATCCCTCCAGCACCAGCATTTCATTCTTTAAAGGAGGTATCTATATGTATTCACAAGAAAAGAAGGAAGCCATATCCATACTTCTCATGACATGAAATTTAATTTCAACTCCATGAAAAATAGAGCAAATTTTTAAGTTTAAGATCTGAAACTTTGGATCTACCATAAAAAGATAAAATAAAAAGTTAATATTCTAAGGTATAGTTCTTAGGAAAAAATGGCTTTGAAATGAAACCCAAAGCAAGGCCATCAAAGGCAAAAATTTAAGAAATGGAATAATTAAAAAGCTCATTCAAAACACAGGAAATAACAGAGTCAGAAGCAAGCTATAAAATAAGAGATAATATTTCCAAGCTATATAGTATATCGTCAATATGGAAATAATATATATGATATGTAAAGAATGAAAATAAAGCAAATAATAATCATAGTAAAATAAAAACAGTAATTTAAAATTCTGATTTAAAAATATGAAAACAACCCAAATAGATATTCCCTAGAAGCCATGCAAATAATCAGCCTGTATAAAAATGGTTAAATCATTAATTAACATGGATATGGAAATAAAAATAGCAATACGATATTTCATCACAATTAGAATGACTGCTACCAGAGAGACAAAAAAGTAACTAGGGTGTAGAGAAAGGGGAGCTTTCATTTATACTTAGTAAGAATGTAAATTCAGAAAATTATCATGAGAAATAATGTGCAGATTGTCAAAAACTTAGAAATACAATTACCACAATATCATATATATATATATGCAAACATATGTGGATATTCCAAAGCAATCAAAATCAGTATGTTGTAAACACATACACATTCGCATATTTAATGCAGCACGGTTCACAACAGCCAAGATATGGAATCAATCAAAAATTCATTGATGTATGTTTGGATAAAGAAAATGTGATACAACACACACACACACACACACACACACACACAGAATGAAACAGTAACACAATGTTAATAACCAGTGTTCAAGTGGTAGATCCATTCAAGAAATTCTCATTATTATGTCAAATGCTCCCAAGCTTTTATCTATTGTCTGTAATCTATGTCTAGAATACCAGATTCATTATTTTACATTATCTATATGATCTGTAATAGGCAGCCAAAATTAATGAGGTCAAAGTAGAACTTTCAGTTTCTATTCTAACCCAACCTAGTATCTTATAGGTTTTCTGTATCATCTATCATCTAACATCAATCTATCTATCATCTATCTATCTTCTATATATCATCTCTCTATCTTCTTCATCTCTCTATCAATCATCTATTTATCTATCTATCTGTCTATCATCTATCTCACGTGTATATGTGTGTGTGTGTGTGTGTGTGTGTGTGTGTGTGTGTGTGTGCTCTATAGCCCAGGATTACCTCTAATTTGTCATCCTTCTGCCTTGGTCTCTAGTGTGCTGGGATTACAGGGTTTTTCTTCTATACCCAGCTGAGATTCCTTGAATTAATCTATTTTCAAACTTCTATATCCATTCCTTTTATAAGTTGCAATGATCCTACTTTATAAAAGCATCTAGGAGTCTATTGTCTTCTCTTATTCTCATTTTTAAAACATTACCATAGACCAGAATCCTCAATAACTTACAGAGATACAATTGATTTATAGATACTCTCCACATCCATTAAGTCTAGTCTTCTAAATAATTTTGTAAAATGTAAATAAGGTTGTATTAATGCCTTAAATCTTCTAATAGATTTATGTAAACTGAATCTAACGCCTTCCTAGAACTACAGACTCTCCATGATTTAATATTTGACTTTCTCCTAATATCTTCTTCAACTATTTTTATTAACCAGTCTCTTTGGACTTGCATCACACAGGTTTATTTTATGAATTGATCCTTCATTTTTCCATCAATTAAGAAATACAGCTACATCCTAATGTCAGTTACTCAAGTTCTGCTTACTTTATGGGAGAAAGTAAAATGGCATGGACAAAATGCTAGATTTCTCATAGAATCTAAATCATTCTGTTACTCTTAGTTTTGAAA
>NW_008360329.1:690713-692652 GCF_000622305.1 Nannospalax galili
TATTATTTTTATGTTGCAATCCCCTGAGAGATAGAAAATAAAAGTCTCCTGGGAGAAATAAAATAGAAAATGTTCTAAAAGCTAAAGAGCATATAATTGATCATCCCATCAAGGAAACTTGAGAGTGAAAGGGCCAACCTCAGTAATCACATTAAGGTAAACCAGGACTCTTAACACCTCACCTAGATGACCAAGACTGCAATCTATGACATGGGGAGTGTATATTCTACCATTGTGGTTTACATAAAAAATATCCTAGATTTGGATAGAGAGGTGGAGCTGCAGTTAAGAAGACTTGTTGTTCTTCCAGGGAACCTCTGTTCAATTGCCAGCATTCACACGGTGGTTAATAACCATCCATGATCCAGTTCCAGGATATCTGACACCATCTTTGGGTCTCTGTGGGCATTGTACGACACAGATACACTTACATACATGCAAGCAAACACTCATACACATAAAAGAAAAATAATAAATAAAATATTTTTTAAAAAATAATACTTTTTAAACTAGGTTGTTTATGGTATTTATTTTTTTTTATATCTCACCTTTCTTGAAACCAATGCCATACCAGTTCCCTAGAAGAAAGACATATGAGCCTATAGGATTTAGTCTCAGGTGATCAAGGTAATTCACACAATAAAACCCTAAGGGGATGCTGTGTTTCCAAAAGAACAAGGCAAACACTGATAGGGTAGATAAACATGCCTAAATGGGACTTATCGTTTCAATATTAAATTCCTTAGAGTGCATTTATTTTGTAAGTAAATTGTAACTACTTCATAGCTTAGCTTAAAATAAGTCTTGTACCAAAACATAACTTTCCAAACATTAGAAATCTTTCCATTACTCTAGACTATATCTGTAAAGTATCAATTATTCAATTATTAAAAGGAAATATTTTGTCATTTCAATGGATGTCACAGCTCAGAAACTCTCTACATCATCTACACATGGGTGGAACAAACATAAACTTTATACTGTCTTATCTGTCCATATTAATTATTGTCAGATGGTGCAATCATACTATTCGTGTAAGCAAAAGAAACAAAATGGAAATGACAACCATTTGGGAACTCAAATATAAAGAATACAACCTTGAAAAATTTACTAATATGTCTGGGAAGATAGTTGACCATGTGCTTGCTATGCAAGTAAAAGACCTAAATTTGATACACATGAGTTTGTGAGGGAAAGGTGTATGTTGTTGTGGAGGGTGGTAATAGAAGTTGGAGGGGAAGGAGTAGAAGGCATATTGATCAAATACGGTATACTGTTGGATGAAATTCTCAATAAATAAATAATATGAATATAAAATAATTTTGTGTGGTGGCAAAGTGTTTGTAATCCCAGTGCTGGAGAGACACAGATAAGCAGACTGCTGGGGTTCATTGGCAAGGCAGTCTAACCTAATTAGTGACATCCACAGTTTCAAACACTGTGTATGGCTTATGGGAATGACACCTGAGGCTAGCCTCTGGTCATCTCACTGTCTCTCTCTGTCTCTGACTCTGTCTCTCTGTCCCTCTCTCTCTGTCTCTCTGTCTCTCTCTCTCTGGCTCTCTCTCACACACACAAACATATGCATGAGCACAACCACCTGCAAACACATACATATATGTACAATTATATGTATACACACACCCTCACATGCATAAAACAGCTATAACATTATAGCTTTCTTTCTCTAATTCAAATTTTCTCAGGATGGTTCATATAACATCTACAATAATCACACAAACAATTGTAAAAATGTGATTAGTTAGTTTCTTTTCATTCTGCATAAACTGTATCTTAGATACAGATCATAATGTGTTTGGTTATTTCTATGTAATACACTCAGTTGTTAGCTCCTAGATTGCACATATTTAGCACAGAAGACATTTGGGAGGAGCATAGAAAGAAGTGATTGTCTATTATTGTAGGTATGAATAATATA
>NW_008360329.1:692706-693920 GCF_000622305.1 Nannospalax galili
ATATATATATATATTCCGTAAAAAATCTAGGAAACGCTATTTCAACATGAGAGAATGATGGCAGACTAAGAGTTTGCATAGGAGCATATCAAAGGGAAAACAATCAATAAAACGAATTTAGCAATTTCATATGGGGCTGGAAGGATGGCAACTGTTGGGAACACTGATTGCTCTTGCAGAGGACTCAGATTCAGTTCCTAAACATGACATATGACAGCTAGCAACTCTCTTAACTCAAATTCTAATGCCCTCTTCTGATCTCCATGGGCATTTCACAACACATGTGCAGGCAATACATTCATACACATAAAACATAAAAATAATAAATAAAACTTTTTTTTCTATTTTTCTTTTTATTTATGTATGAGTGTATTGCCTGCATGTATGTAAATTCACCCATTTCCTGTGTGCAATGCCCATGGAGATCAGAAGAGGGCATTGGATTCCCCTGGAATTGGAGTCACAGATGGTTGTTAGCCACCATGTGAGTGCTGTGAATCGAACCCAGAACATCTGAAAAGCAACCAGTGCTCTTAACTTCTGAGCCATCTCTTTAGTCCCATAAGATATTTGTAAACAATAATTTAAAATAATGAAATTTATTCAGGCACAGAGACCCATGTTGTCACTTGCAGAATTCAAGAGTCAAAGGCAAGATAATCTTCCATGAGGTCAAGGCCAGTCTGAAATGCATAATGAGTTTCAGGTCACCTGTGATTACATAATGAGACTGCCTCAAATATAAGCAGAAACAATTGTGAGAATATAAAAATATTATATTATATATATATGCAAAGAGAGGATGGGGAAATGGCTAGAACATAAAGTGCTGGGTATAGAAGCATGAGACATTATTTGAGTGTCCCCGCACACCCATCAAAACTGAGCGTGGCAATACATGTTTACAATCACAGTGCTGCAATTGTGGAGGCACTAGCCAACCAGTTTAGCCAAATGAGCAACTTCTAAGTTCAGTAAAAGATGCTGTCCCAAAATTTAAGACAGAGATCTACTTAGGAAGGTACACAATGTCAACCTCCATCCTCCAAAAGCCATCCTACATACACGCACATGTATTTACATCTACATGAACATATCCATACACATCACACACACACACACACACACACACACACACAAAGCCAAGGGAAATAATGGATGCTAATATGTAGAAAACTTTTATATGAATGATATTTTTATATGAAATATAAGAG
>NW_008360329.1:694143-703980 GCF_000622305.1 Nannospalax galili
CTACACACACGCACATGTATTTATATATATATATGCATATACACACACACCTCACACACACACACACACACACACACACACACACACAAAGTCAAGGGAAATAATGGATGCTAATATGTAGAAAACTTTTATATGAATGATATTTTTATATGAAATATAAGATTTGTAAAAAGAAATACATTAAAAAGTGAGACTTCATATAATCCAGTTTTAGTTTTTAACTATACTATTCAGTACTAAGTCTTTAAATCATTGCTTGAAACTCACCTATTACTCAAAAATAAAAACATACATTACAGGTTTTTGCATCTCTCTATCAAGTCTTGGGTATTTGTTCAAGAAATAATTTTGAAAATATCAGAGTAATGAAAATGAATTATGTGTTATTTGCTTACATATGTTAAAGGAAACTTTATTTTTCTAATCTAAAGGAACATCTGTAGTTCATACCACATTTTTGTGCATGTGTTATCCTCTGTGGTTAATACACAGTTCCTTGCCCGCCATTGTGCCCTTTATATCCAATGGCAGGAGTACATCCTCAACCAGTTCTTGCTTTGTAATTAGCACAAAAGTGAAAGCTATAGGATTTTGTTTGTTCCATGTTTATGCCTAATTTTTCCTCATAAAACTAGAAGGCCACCATATACTAATGGCTGTAGGCAGAAGGACCTTAATGGAAATTAGTTGTCACCCACAAGCAAGGATTTCTGTGTCCTATATAATCAGAAAAGTATTCTTTTACGCTGACCACGTAGGTAGATCACATCATTTGCATTAAAGAGTAAGCAACACAAGTATATTTACATATTAGTAAAGAAATTTAAATTATGATTTTCAACAGTATACAAAATTTTCATCTTGTGGCACTTAAATGGGTGAATTATGATGACTGAATCAAAAAACTATCTTATCTAGTTAAACAGCTTTAGCAAATTTCATTTTTCATATACTTAGCATGCCATTTGGTGATTTATTTTATTAAAATATTACACATCTGTTGTGTTAACAAAGGACATTTTTAAAATAAAAATTTCTTGCTTGTTTTGTTGTTTTACTATTTTAATTTAATTTTTTGCATTTCACATAACACATCATTATCATATTTAGATCCGATGTCCATCTCTCATGCCCCCCTGCCATATTTCATGCCTATTAAGGCCTATTGAGTTGTTTGTGTCCCTCAGTGTGAGTTCATCCACTAGAGCCTGGTCAGTCTATCTAGTGTCACTCCCTTAAAGGAGACCAACTCTCCTTCATCCAGCAGTGGTCTTTTGTCAATGGTTTCTAAGGTAAGGTTGAGGCTCCTTACCCATTTCCCACTTCTGTGCTGTATTTTTGTCTGGTCTGAGTTTGCATGGGTCTTATACATGCTGTCGCCATTGCTGTAAGTTCCTATGAGCAAGTCTCCAGCTGCCTGGAGAATTCGCTTTCCTTGCAGTAGGTCATCTACCACCCCTGGTCAGATAGCCTTTCTGCTCCCTGTTCTGAAATGGTCCCTGAACTCTTGCTGGGTGTGATTTAATATAGGAGACCTATCAGGGGACACACACTCTGCAGTCTCTTATTCTCTATAATTTTGACCAGTTGTGATTTCTGTGTTAATCACTATTTGTTGTATGAGGAAGCTTTGCTGAGAGTTGAGAGATGAATTAATATTCTCACTGCCCCAAGTTCTGTTAAGTTTCCCAAGCCTTAGGTATAGAGTTTCCATTGTAGATGTGCTACGTGGGCTTGGTCATCTCAAAATTATTCTCTGAATTTCACCAGTTGTTGAACTCTGTAATATTCTCCATCTGTTGCAAAAGGACATTTCTTTGATGAATGGTGGGAGGTATACTTGTGTGCAAATATAAGGATCCATATTTAGTGTACAGTAAGAAATTATGTTTGTCTATGAATTTGACAGATGTACGTTTTTATTCTATGATCTATTAATGATTTTTTATGTCAGTATATAATAGATTTTAGAAGACTATGATATAAACCTCCAACTAAAATGTTTTCTACTTTTTCCCTTAAATTTTCATGTGCTTTAAAGTTTCTACAAGCACAGCAAGGTTCACAAATTTGAGTCCACTGTACTTTTTTAAAAAAAATATGCTCTGTGATCCTTCTTTAGGATAGACCATAGTGATACAAAGTAAGTTGTATCTTATCCTGCTTTCTGTTGTCGTGAGCCATTCTCCCTATGTGCTTTCTTTGGAAGACAGTGATATACTTTGTCAGTATTGATCCTTTAGATTACATATTATCTAGATTTTAACTTAGAATTATATGAGCCTGTCTAAAATTTTTTTATTATATTTCTAGGAATTATATTTTTCACTCATTCATCCAAAACTTTAAAGCGTGAGAAACAAAACCATAAACTCTGAAATCTCTGTACATGCACATAAATGCATGATATCAATCTCATTCCTATCAATATTTTAGTATTTCTCTGTCTCTCTTTGTTTCTGCCTGTCTCTCTCTTTCATACACCTCTCCATACACACTTACATATAGACATATTTCAACTTCACATAATGTGCCAAGGTTAGGCATCATCATGACCAGGTATAAGTGATTAAGTCTGTCCTCCTTCTGGCAAATACTCTATTGAGATAATTACATTCTACCTTGAGGTTGTGGCACTTACTTTAGTTGTGATGAAAATATGCATTTCTATTTAATTTTTACTAGAAGAGAGGAAGGCATCACTGTACTTTAAAAAAACCTATTTCCATGATAAATTCATTCTTAGGTATGAGTCAAAGCACTGTAGTTAATTGTTCTATTGACATTGACAATATAATATTGAAACATTTTCTTTTCTGCTTATCACTTTAGTAGATTGGTAGATTACTTTCCACTGATTAAAAATGGCTATTTCTTACACAACTTGCTTCTTATAGTGTCAGTTGATATTTAAAAGGAATAGATAATCCATCTCCCTTTCATAATTTACATAATGATTGAAAACTTGGCACAATTTCCAGGCAAAATTTTCAAAATGCCCTATTTCACCATGCATTGTTGTTTCTGGACTTCAATACCCTATTTTTTGAGACTTAAATTTTCAGTTTGCAATCTTCCATAGCACTTCTTTTAAAGATTAGTCCAACAAAAATGCAGTCTTGTACCTCCTTTCCTCTCATTTGTTTTAGATTTTAAGGTGGCTGCCTTAATTTTGTATTCCATTACTGTGATAAAATATTGTGTTCAAAGTAACTTAAAGGGGAAAGGGTTTAAGTGGCTTAATTCTCACTAATGCTTAGCTTGCTTTATCTATTCTTAAACAGTCCAGAACACACGGTCCAAGGGATACTGCTACCCACAGTATGTTTCTTCTCACTGATTCAGGTACTCTCCCATAGACATGCCCACAGGGCCAACCTAATCTGGACAACCCCTTATTAACACTCCTTTCTTGGGTGATTTTAAATTGTGTCTAGTTGCCAAAGTATTACAGTGGCTTAAAATGGACATATAACCATAAACCAGGAAGGACTATGATAACATGCAATGCCTTTGTCATACCTCTGTGTCATAATCCCAGATATAAACATCTTAAAAAGAGGAATTACTTACTTTGACTCACAATTTCAGAGGTTACAATCTACATGCTATTGAGTCTTGGAAAATGGAAACACAGAAGGCTTTGGCAGTAGGAGCAAGTGGCAGAAGTGTATCACCTCATTACATTCAGGCAGCAGAGAACAGTAACACAAAGGACCCACGATAGGATACAGTCCCCAAGGACACACCTGCTTGACACACAACTTCTTGAGCTAGGCCACAGTACTTCCATTTCCCAATCGTCTATTGAAATTTCAAATTCACTAAAGGACAAATCCATTTATTAAGAAATATACCTCATGAACCAAATATTTCCCAAAAGTCTAGCAGCTAGCAATCAATCTTCAGGCCATAGCTTGGTGGTAGTCACTGTATATTCAAAAGACAACACTCAGGATTATGTCTTGACAAATTTAGAATTAACCACCTCCGTTATGTCTCTATAGCAAGAAAGTATATCTCTCATTGAAATTTCAATTATAAAATGAGATTTGATTTATAGTTATTTAATTATGAATTTCAGTTTTGTCCATTTTCATGACAAATGAATAGAAAGTAGCAACTCTATTTTTTTAAAGGAAACTGTGGAAATGACTTTTACAATATAGACACACTTCGGAAAAATTACTTTTATTTCACCTTGTAAGCAAAACCTTAGTCTTAGCTTGTTTATAATGTAGACAAGCCCATTGACCTTGAACTCCTCTACTTACCTGGGAATATAACCTTAATCCCTCATGACCCTTTCTTGCCCTTGACTCAGAACAGTATATGAATGTGTACATGTTTTGCCTATTTGTAAAATGTAGTGAAGATTATCCCACTTGTGTTGCAAACAACAGGAATTAAATTGACAATGTCTGTTTATAGCTGTGTGTGCCCTAGGTCAAGAGGCGTTATAAGGTACACTGTTTCAATGAACGAAAGACTGAGCCTGGGTTCAAGAGCAAGTTCTTAGAGAAATCTGAAGACACAGATTTTCAGAAAAGTTCAGGTCTCTTTTGACAAAAGTGGATGCTAAGAACCAGGGTGTCTTTATTATAACATCTTGATGATTGCATAGCAAACACTACAGAAAACAATTGAGCTGGTTAATATAAAGAGTTGTGAATAGTATATTAGTTTAAATCATTTTGTTGATTTTGTGTTATTTTCTTAGGCCTAATCTGATTAAATGTCTTGGCATTGTTTATTTATTCCCTATGATATCTTGGGAGTATTAATACTGTTCTTCAGACTGAAGTATTACTTCTAATATCCTCTGTAGAGCTGGCTTAGTAGCCATAAAATCCATTTTAATAAGAAAAGTTTTTGTTTCTACTTCAAATTTAGTCAATTATTTTGCTGGGTATAATAGACTTGGATGACAGTTTCAGTCTTTCATAACTTACAAGCAAATACAACAACATATCAAAAACTTTATCTACCACAATTCAATTGGCTTCACCCCAGAGATGCAAGGCTGATTCACAACACATAGATCAGTAAATCTAATCTACCACATGAATATACTCAAAAACAGAAACCACATGATCATATTATTAGATGTAGAAAAGGCCTTTAACAAACATAATCCTACATCTCTTCATGATAAATGTTCTGGGGGACATACCTCAACATAAGAAAGACAGTATACAACAAGCTCATTGCTAACATCATACTAAATGAAGAAAAATTTGAAGCATTCTATTAACACCAGAAACAAGACAAGGAGTTCACCACTCTGCACTCTTGTTCAATATATTATTTGAAGAATTATCTCAAACAATCAGGCAGAAGTAAAGTGGCTACAAATAGAAAAGTACGAAATCAAAGTATTCTTACTTGGAGATGATAAGATTCTATAAATAAGAGACCCTAAAGACACCACTAAAAATGCTCAGAGCTGATAAATAATTTCAGGAAAGTAGCAGTATATAAATTAACACAAATATATCAATATCCTTCCTATATATCAATAACAAATAAAGTGAAAAATAATCAGGAAAATAATCCCATTCCTAATAACCATATACATGTAAAACACTTTTTATTTTTTGGTCTTTTTGAGACAGGGTCTCCCTGTAGCCCCAGCTGTCCTGGAACTCACTATGTAGACCACTATGTAGATATGCCTGCCTCTGCCTCCCGAGTGCTGGGACTACAGGCGTGAGCCACCACACCCAGAGTAAAACACTTTTTAAAACCCACAAATGGAACTAACTACAGAAAGAACAAACTTTACAATGAAAGTAATTGAAAGAGATACTAGAAGATGGAAAGATATCCTATACTCATGAGTCAGAAAAATCAGTCTTATGAAAAATTGTTTCAATAACAAAAGCAATCTACTGATTTAATTCCAAAGAAAATGCCAGGACTATTCCTCACATTCATTGAATTTTTTAAAAATTCAAAAATTTGTATGGTATAAAATTTGTGAGGTATAAAAATTTCTTCCAATATATTACATTTCATCTTGGAGGGAAGCTCCTTAATTCAAGAAATCAACAACTCAACAGCTTCAGAAAGTCCCTAAAACTGGCCATATGCACTAGGCCTTGCCCCACCTCCATGCCTGTTCCTTTATTCACAATATCTAGGGAATAGAATCAACTGACAAATTGATAATGAAAGCGTGGTATACATACACAATGGAATATAACTCAGCTGTAAGGAAAAAGAAATTTGCAGGTAAATGGATGGGATTGGAAGAGGTTATACAGAGTGCATTCACCCAGGTCCAAAAGACAAGCATGCACGTTCTCTGTCATATGAGGGTCCTAACTTCAAATCGATTTTGTGTGTATAACATGAAGTAAACATGGAAGCTAGGAAACTAGAAATAGGTCATTGGGGAGGGCTGCATTTAAGAAGGAGAATAGTAGACCATAGGTGAAATGAAAGTACAGAAAGGGACTACTAGGAGCAGAGGTGTATTGCAGGTAGTGTATTGATTGATATAAGGAAATGAGGAGTTAGACCAAGGCTTAACCATCATAACAGAGACATGAAGAAACTATTTGGGATTGATTTTCTTATAATCCAAGTTAATATCAATAATATATAATATGTATATAATAGAATTTATGTGATATGAAAAAGCAAGGGTAGAATACCGTTATCTAAAGGTTTAAGCCCTGATAGGGTCAGAGGTATGGGAGAAAGGAGGGTAAGGCAAAGTTAACAAAAACAAAGGATGTATGAAGAAACCTTATGAAACTCCACTGGTTCATAAGCTAATAAAAATATTTTTGAGCATGGAGTTTGAACAGAAGAACCGCACATTAATCAACAATGCTATTCCCAGTAGATATGGGTTATTAAATGAAAATCTCAGTACCAGGAACAGATTACCTTTCTGCCAAGTATTGGTCAAGGAGGCCCAGTACCATTCACAGCACTATAGGCTCTTGTGATTGCTCTTGGTTGTCCACCATGACTAGATGGTAAGACCCTATTGCTGAAGATATCACACATTTAGTCATAAGAAACATAGAAATCAATCTTGAATTGCCCAGGAAAGTCTCCCTGATGGGTGAATTTCATAGTGTTGGAAGGTACTAAATAGGCTAATGGGGGAGAAAATAGCAAAGTTCTTATCCAGCTCTGGACCCTATATGCTACTATACTGATGTTACAGGCAACATTTGCCAACTTGTACAAAGTGGTAAGTCTGTTTATGGGAGGTACCAAACCTTTATTGATTGGATTGGAATACATGCCTAGTAATGTAAAGATAGTCAAGACCTGTGGCTAGAAAATTCCTGTTAAGAGAGAGCCTAATGCTTTCCTAATTTTCTATGCTGTAAAACTACCCTCTAAATATTTTTGATTATATCCATAGATCTGTGTTGCTACCAGCCTTGGTCAGAGAAGCTTGTTATTGCAATGGGCAGTGCTTAACACAGAGACAAATTATTGCTCTTAGTGCTGAGAATAAGCAACTGTGAGTGCTCAGCTGTACGTGGGACATCTTATGTGAACCCCACCAAGACAAGGCTCAGGAAACAAGGTAGAAAGAATGTAAGAGGCAAAGAATGAAGAGTAGTGCTATGAAGTGATGTCCTATGGATGCACTCATGTAGTAACAGCAGTCATGGTCATCCACAAAAGACTTGCACAGACGGAGGTTGTTGATAATTTCATCATGGAGGGAATATGGGCCTTACCTCTTCAAGAGGAGCTACTGATAGTAGATAACTGCTAGAGAAAAGAGAGTCAGCTATTTTAAAGAGTGTCTCCATTGTTACGTTATCTACGCCCCAGTGGTTGGACCCACACCAATGAACATAAGCATAGCACTAAATGGACCCCCAGTCAAAAGATAAATAAGTAAATAAATAATAAATAATAAATAAAATAAATAAATATTGGAGGATGTGATACTGAAAAGGAGATATGTTTGGGCGTGGTCATGAGTGGAGATGGAAGGGAGTGAGATATGGATATGGATATGAGAGGTGCATTATACACACATATGAAATTTTCAAGGAAAAATAAAGAAAATAGATGCAAATTCTGAATATTTTACTTCAAAATGTATATAAATCTCAAATAAATGTCAAATATGGTATTCAGCTTTTCGCTAAAACCATTTTAAAGACTTTTAAAATAGTCACTTTGGCATTCATGGAGGTAATATGTGGAGACAACATAAAAGCAACACAGATTCAAAGAACACCATATGTGATTCTCAAAGATTATTTTAAATTTCTTCTTTTAATGTTTCATTATTTTTATTTTATGTGTATGTATATATTGCCTGTCTGTATGTAAGTCCAATCGTGTCATTCAGTGCCCATGGAGGACAGGAGAAGGTGCTGGCTCCCATAGAACTGAAGTTATAGACAGTTGTTAGCCATTGTTTGGGTGTTGATATTCAAACCCAGTTCTTCTGTAGGACAGGCAGTGCTTTTAACCACTGAGCTATCTCTCCAGCCTGATTAATTTAAATTTCTTAAATCATATTTTTTATAAACACAGTGAAAATCAACATGTTTAAGAATTAGGAATTAGAAAGAAAATTTAAAATACACGAAGTGTGTGTAAATAAATGTGATAATGAAAAAATGTTTTATAGTCACACCCCATTTCCAGATTTGGCTTCCTATTTGAGGTGGAGAAGGGATTCTCTGCTTCCTGCTCAGGCCACCTGATGCCATTCACTCCCACCATTAAGTGATCTCCCTCTGGAACTATCAACCCAAATAAACTCTTCTTTATGTTGCTGTTGGACATAGTACTTTATCACAGCAACAGAAAAGTAACTGAAATAGCAGTTGTCACCAGAGAGTGAGGTACTACTGGTAAGAACCTGATTATCTTTTGTTTGTTTGTTTTTTAATATTTGTTTGCTTTCTGGATTGCTTTTCAGCAATGTGGAAGATCTGGGGACTCTGTACTACAAGAGCTGTGGGATGCTGTAAGTAGAGCTTAATGGGTTTTTCTAGTAGAAGCCTAGAAGACATTCAGTATCATATAGGGAGATCATGGGGCTGGAGAGATGGCTTAGTGGTTAAGAGCACTAGCTGCTCCTCTAAAGGACCTGGGTTCAGTTCCCAGCACCCACATGGCTGCTAACAACCACCTGTAACTGCAGTTTTAAGGGATCCAACCCTGTCTTCTAGCATCCACAGGGAATTCACACATGGGTGTACATACATATATGCAGGTAAAGCACTCATTCACCTAGAATAAAAAGTAATTTTAAAAATTAAAATTAGAGAATGACTATGTGATACCTTATTGTTTATGCAAAAAAAGCAAAGGGTATATTGTCAATATTAAGAGCAAGATGCAAATATGCTGAACCAAAAATACACATGATTACAAAAAATTCCAGGAATAACAATAATCTAGGAGTATGTTGAAGGTGACTTAAAATTTTGCTACGAGTGACCTACAAATTTGACAGACTACAAATAGGACTATTGAATATTTCTTAGCTATGCAAAGTACTGAGGATGAATTATCTAAATTCATTAGATATAAGCACTAGAAAGTTTAAGTTTTCAGTTAAGTGCCCCAGAACTCAGGAGGCAGAGGTGGTGGATTTCTGTTGGATATAGGCCAGCCTGGTCTACACAGCATGTTTCAGGCCAGCTGGGGCTATTCTGGAGACATTGTCTCAAAAATAAAAATTAAAACATAAAATTAAAATATGAAAATAATTTGGTGCAAGCAGAGCTTAACAATTCTAAAGTGAAGGGGGGGAAATCTCATAATTGTACTCTTGCAAAAATTAAGTGATTCAGGGAAACTTAGAGGGCACAAAATAAATATTTGTACTAAACA
>NW_008360329.1:704019-705635 GCF_000622305.1 Nannospalax galili
AAAATGAAGATGATTGTCACTATTGCTCCTTAGACATTCATTATGACCAATACTAGATATATATAGCATATGCTAATCATCTTCATCTTCAATAAATTATCCATTTCCTAGTTCATTTTTGCTCACATGCCTCAGAAGCTATTTGAAACCCCAGAGGAAGAATCTGGGCCTACTTCAATCTGGAATCTTTCTTGTTTCTAAAACCAGTACCACATGGACAACATTACCAAGTTTGGTTGCCACCTTGGTATGAACCTGGATCCCTTTGAATCACAGTTGCAGCAGATTTTGTACACTGAAAGTGTTGAAAAACTTTCATAGGAAACTACTTTCTAGGAGCAAGGAACTCTTTAGGCTTTCTTTCACAAGTTGGTGATGTGGTTTTGGCCTCAGGGAACCTTGCCTACTGTTGCAATGCAGAGAAGGAAACTTTCATTTAATGACATTAATCTCTTATCAGTCACTGTCTCTTTTTCAGCACATGACCTTAACTGAAAGCCTAAGCTTTCTAGTACTTATTTCATTTCCAAACTGTACACTTTTATTTTTGCCTCACGTTTGCTCTTTTTCACTGTAAACCTGCATAGACATGATCAGTAATACCCAACCACACACTCCATGTTATGCCACCTGGAAGTTTCTACTGCCAGAGAAATTCTTCCACTGCTTTTAAATTTAGCTTCAGCAAAATTCTCAAGACATGCGCAGAACAGAGTATGTTTATTTGCTAATATATCACATAAATGGCTTCTAGTCAAGTTGCTCATAGAATCCTTAGTCCATTCTGAAACTTCATGGACTAGGCCTCTGCTGTCTCTCTACGCTCAACACTGTTGTCTTCCAGGCTCCTACTAGAAGAGCTTGTTTAGTTATTTTTACTGAATTCAACAGCTTTCGTAGTCCAATTTCCCCAAAATCTTCCGATTTCTCAAAAAAAAAAAAAAAAAAATACTGAGGTTCTTCATAGCTACAACCCCACTTTCCCAGCAACAGTTTGTGTATTAGTTATAACTTTCCGTTGCTTTGTTAATATACCATGACCAAAGGCAATCAAATGAAGAAAAGGTTTATTTTCACTTAGTGCTTTTAGGGGAAAAGAATTCATCATTTCAAGAAACACATGGCAAAATGCAGCACCATGCAGGAACAGGAACCGACCAACCACATTTTCATCCACACAAAGCAGAGAAATAACAGGAAGTAGAGCAAGGATATAAACTCTAAAGCTCACCCCCAGGATGTGCTTCCTCCACTGAGATTCCACCTCATAAAAGAAACACAGTGTTTAAATTATGAGGCTCTGGGGAACATTCTCATCCCAAACATAACAGAAATGATCAGAAAAGTGTGAGAAATTCAGAAGTGTGAGATCATAAAATAATACAGAGGGGAAGGAGAAGCAATTGGAAACACAAAATTTAGGCAGGAATTTGGGCCAAAGATTTAGATGGATAAAATATTGAACATTATGTTACCAAACTTAAGCAGTATAGTGCACTAAATATAAACCAACTGAACAATCTTAAACAAAACTGAATCTTAATTATGTTTATATTTTGTAAAGTTGGAATGGTAGGAAAAGATGTAAAAAGAATGATTAGAATATCACATTTACC
>NW_008360329.1:705730-713288 GCF_000622305.1 Nannospalax galili
TTACCAAATTTTAATTTTACAGGAAAACTTAAAATCTTGAAGTGAAATATTTTGCTTGATGTATAAATTTTAAAGTGTAGCTTGAGAAGTAAATTAAATATACAGCTCCATTGTTAAGTCTATCTCTCTTAAATACAATATCATGATAATGCTTTGACTCAGGTCACACAAATGTCATTGGCTACAGGAAACTGTACAGCAATCTTCATGTGCACAAAGAGTGAAGATAAACATACTCTTGAGTTAATAATAAAAGTACAATTAAAGAGAGATGGACAATGTGGCCAACATGGTGAACATCACTGAGCGCCCACAAAATTATTTGGAACATCAGTTATATTTTATTTGAAATTTGTTGGCTTATAATGGATAGGAAAGTTGTAAATATAATTTTATATATTTGGTGATATATCATATATCTAAATATTTAAAGTTGTTGTTTTACAGTTTAATTGATAAAATCTTAGGTCAATTAGAGTACATTTTTTTCAAAGCAAATCTTTTTTTGTTTGTTTGTTTCTTTTCCTGTCTCACTTCCCAAAAATATATTAAGCAATTATTTCATCTACAGTTATTAAGAGCCTCTAGGACAAGACTACTCAAATAAAATTCATGTTGCTGTTTTATTATTTAATTTAGAGCCCATCATGCTTTTTATCTAGGTCATATTTCTGTCAGCTATATAATAAGGAAAATTTTCATATGCCTCCCAAAACTTTTGTAAAAAAATTAATGAAATCAAATAGGGAAATTTCTAAGCAAAGTAGAGGCCATATAATGAGTAATCAGTAATTATTAATAATTATTTGTTATAGAATGCATGTTTGAAATCTTACAAAATAAAAGTAAAAACAGGACATATAAATTAGTACTATTAAAGCAGCATATTATGTGGTTAAAAATTGTAGTGGTCATATATTTCTTAAGAGTTAAAATGCCCATACATAAATAATTTACTTAAATATAATCCTTTCCACTTGTGATATGAAGCATACCTATTCTTAAAAAAAAAAAAAAATCCTTTTTATTTCTCTGAATAGCTACTAGTGTTTTCTTTGTTTTGTTTTGTTTTGTTTTTTTTTGTTTTTTATTAATGTGGCATGAAAACCAATGCTGTTGGAAGGATTCATACAAGACTATTTTCTATAACACTGTTCCTTATGCAAAGATGACTTCTGCCATCACTTAAAATGACTCTCCATTTAAGTGAGGTTAGATATGATTTACATAGTACTTGAAATACTGAATATTTATGGCATGCTTTCACGTATTTGTGGTTATAAATATAAAAGTGTTTTTCAATCAAAACAAAACACCTTAAAGAATTTATTCTATGCTTGGTCGTTTAAAGACTAGTCAAAGTCACAACGATTCCATTGTCTGTGTATAGTATTTTATAAGCTGACAGGATGAAAAATGGGAATACTGGCTACAAAGCTAAATTCACAAATGCTCTTATTTTGTTTTAAGACAGATGCAACTACCTTTTTATGTTTTAAGTTTTTGCTCAAAAATGATAAAAACAATATGTTAACAATTATCGCAAAAAAAGATATGCTAATAGCACAGGAGATAACTCCAGTAAGAAGATGGGAAGACCAGAGAGTTCCTTTATTTGTCCTTTTCCTGCAGTGTTCAACAGGGTGCTTGCAGAGCTTAAAAATGTTGACCTGAAGAACTGAGACGTTAAGAACTGATGTATTTCAATAAATTAAACTACAGAAAGCAAAAACCTTTTTTCTGAAAACTAAATGAAAATGACTACTTTGGACACTAGCAAAGCTTTTGTGGATGCAGATACAGTACTATTCATTGACCATGAAACTTGGAAGTATTATATTCCCCACAGAAAAATGGAACATGAAGGACTCCTCTCTCTCTCTCTCTCTCTCTCTCTCTCTCTCTCTCTCTCTCTGTTTGAAATTTTATTTTATATGGTCATTATCACCAAATCATTCTGAAAATACGTGAATTAAAAATGAGACTCTTTTAATGACCCATTAGCACTTAATCTCAAGCAAATCCTTGTGGGCAAGCTGAGATGGTATAAATTCACTGACCATCCTGGCACATTTTACTCCCACCTTCACCAATCTCCCTGTCCACAGATACCTTCTGGCTTCACACACTACTGTTTATTCTCCATTTGTTCTTCCCCTCTTCTTTCTTCTTTTTACCGTTAGTCTATATAAACATTAACCCACAAATGTAGAAAGTTGTCAGACTCCTAGGCTACTGAGGGTTGCAGTATAGGATGGAAATTTGAGACACTCAAAAATTAATTTTCAGTCTAATACGGTTCCAAGACAGTGAAATAAATATCAAATGAGGGATGAAATGAGGTGGAATTGCTAGATGTGGTATGCTAGCATTTTGACCCTTGAATAATGAGGTAAGTGTCCACTAAACAGTGTTGGAACAGAATGCAAGGAAGGAAGGCATTGCACACAAACACACTGAAGACCTGAGATGTGGGCGACAAACCTTTCTCAAGCCAGCCAGTGGAACAAAGAACTTCAGGCCTGCCCAGCTTTTCGATCCTTTTAATTTGCTCAGTATGAGGCATTACTCCATCATCATTAGTTTTAACTTTCATCATCGTAATATCTTGTCTTCTCCCCTTTTGTAACTGGTACAAAATTTACTTATCTTAGTCAAATGATTCCAGTAAAGTTCTCTAACCTCATGTCAACCTCACAAGTACTGACTTTATATAGATTCTATCCTAAATATGCACATAAATACACATACAGTACTTAGTATCTAATAAGTGACTCTGCTTATGTGTATACTGGGATTAAAGCAAGATGAAAATGAATTTTATTTGCCAATACACTTAATCATGAAGGGTGGGGGAGATGTCTATAAACAGTGAAAGCAAATTCAAATCCCTTCCAAATATCTGCATCACACATACTCTTTCAGTATTTCAATGATTCTGTCTGATTGTTTTTAAAAACCATTTTATTTTTTATTTTATGTGTATGAGTGTATAGTCTGCCTATGTTTAAGTGCACCCATGTCATGCAATTCCTGTGGTGGACAGAAGAGGTCGATGGGTACCCAGGAACTGGAGTTACGGACAGTTGTTAGCTGCCATGTGAATGTTAGGAATCGAACCCAAGTCCTCTGCAAGAGCATTCAGAGTTCTTAACCACTGAGTCATCTCCCCAGCCCACTGTCTGATTGTTTTAATGTCTTCTTAGAGTCTATTTATTTAAAATATGCCCTGGATAGTTGAGGTATGTTGACGCCATTCACATCTTTGTCCCATTGATAAACATCATATTTTTGAAAATCAGTTATTATGGGAGAAATTTAAGCCTGTTTTCATTTTCTTTTTTGACATGGATAACCTTGACCATACACATCTTCATTTCTGACCAGATACAGTAACTTAGAAAAATAGACTTAAAAATTGTTGTCATAAACCAAAGAAATAAAGTTGTGAATAAGAAAAAAAAGAAGTTTACTGAAGGTTTTTGTGAAACCCAGAGGTCTCTTTGGGATTTTTGACTCTGCGTTAAGGCATTAAGACAGCATGTGCTGAAGGACAGAGCCCTTGAAGGGAAGCAGAGTGTAATTAGTATTAGTATTGCGAATAGATGCTGGGTATGAAGAACCAGAGAAAAATACAGATTACTTCAGAAGACTGCTTAACACAGTTCTCAAATGATGGGACCATCGGCAGATGCTGAATGCTGTGGAAGAATGTCTAGAAGGCAGGAAAACGTTGACTCCCAAGTGGAAGCCAGGGATGCACTGCATGTTGGCAGGAGCGAAAGGGATTGTGATCCCTGGTCTTCCATGTATGTGAACTCAAATGCTGATCTCTAAAAAAGTAAGACGTCTTACTGGACTTTCTTCAGTCTTCTTTGTTCCAGTCTTGCTATCATAAATTTGTCTGTAAACAAATTTTTCTTTTTAAACCTTCTTAAAAAAATTTGTCACTATTAAGCACAGAAATATTACACAGTTATAATAATTACTAGTGTTTCTAGAAAACAATGCAACATTCAAAAGTGCTACATTTTCCTTAATTCTAACAGAGTGTCGTACTTTCTTCAATTTACCTGTCACCATTTCAGTGAACCTACATATAGCCTGATGAATGTTCTGTTCATCAATCAACTTGTTGAGATTATTTTCAAATTATGTAAAATCATAAAAAATTTATACCTGTGTATGAGATAATAAGTTCTTTTTTTACTTCAGAGTGGTTTATTTATTAAAATTATATGATCCAACATTGACATATTACCATCAACCAGAGTTCATGATTTACATTAGGCTTAATTCTTATTGTTGTCCTTTCCTTTATTTTTATTTATTATTAATTAAATTTATAATTAGAGATTGTCACACATGTACATAATACATACTGAACACTCTCAACCCCATACCCTCTCACCTTTCTATCACCCCTGACCATCTCTCATCTCTCCACAACTCTCTCATACATTCATGTCAATTCCTTTTGTTTTGTAAGCCACTTAGTTTGACCAGGGATATTTGTGTGTCCATGGACTGAGATCCACCCATTGCAACCCAGGTATCTCAGCAGTGGGTACACAACTAAAGGCACTAATTCTCCCTCTTCCAGAATCTATCACTACCCAACAGTTCAGGGATTCATGAGCCCCTCCTTTCATGATTAGTTACTAAAATGGCTAATCATGTGTGGGCCCAGTACAGGTAACCACAGTTGTTGTGAGTTAATATTTGCAATGGAAAGTTTTGATTCTCATACATGCTGTCTAATGTTTATCAATCACCTTCAGGCCAATGCATTAAGATAATTCTACCAAAAATTATTTTCTGCGTGTTCTGCCAAATAAAATATCAATATAGTAAAATAATGGCTGGAGTGATGGATGTAGGAAGAAATAAAATAACAAGAATTTTTAAAAATTCTTACATAATGAAATAGTAGCTAAATGGTGTTTGATTATAAAATGCCTCCCTACGGGGCTCATATTTTGAACACTTGGTTCCCAGCTATTGGCAATGTTTCAAAAGGTTATAGAAGTTTTAGGAGGTGGAATCTTGCTGGAAGAGGCACAGCACTAGGAGTAGTCTTTGAGGTTTAACATCCTGGCTCTGTTGAGTGTTTCTCTCTTTCTCTCTCTCTCTCTCTCTCTCTCTCTCTCTCTCTCTCTCTCTCTCTCTCTCTCTCTGAGACTGCATCCCTCCTCAGCCAGATGGATACCTGGATGACAGGTCAGTTTCAGGCCATCTGAGGTTGCCAGGGTTCAAAGTCTGGGGTCTGAGATACAGGATCCAGATGGGTGCATCTTGGGTTTATCTGCAGGCCATCAAATAAATCCTTTATCTCTTCATGATTGCTTGCCAGCTATTTGATCACAGTGATAAGTAACTACTGCACTCATTTAAAGAGAAAGGCTTAAAGTTCTGGGAGGCAACCAAGGACTCTAGCTGTAGCCTGTGTCATTTGGGGAGTCTCTTGGACTACCCTGGTCAACAACTTGAAGGGAGGTTTCTCCTGTATGGCACTGTTTCCTGTTATATAGACTTCAGGTATACACATGCACTCACATAGACAGACACTGTATTTCATTTTTCAGTATGCTTTTGAACTAATACATTTTCATCTGGTATTTCATACCAGCTAAGCATTCTCTCGCTCGTCTTGTGTTCATCTATCTGTCTCGCTCCCTCTCTCTCTCTCTCTCTCTCCCTCTCTCTCTCTCCTTCCTTGTGCTAAAATGTGATTGGCCAGCTTCCCACTCCTGCACCTTGCCTTCCTTCTTGTTATCCTATCTACTCCACCACGATGGACGCTAGCCTTCTGAACTGTAAGCCAAAGTGAGCCCTTTCTCTGCAAATTTGGGTTTAGTCAGGTTATTTTATCACAGCAAGAGAACAGAACTAATACAGTAAGTCTTTATTCCAACAATCTGTTCCAAACTTGTTCTAAAACAGCCCTGTAGTATCACTTCACTTCAGCAGCACTTCAGTGCGTTTAGTTTTAAAATCAAACATCTTCTTTGGGGGGGGGGGCAGTGGTACAGGGTATTGCTATGTGTCCTTGGCTGTCCTAGAACTCAGTATGTAGGCCAGTCTGTCCTTCAGTTGCAGTTGTCCTCCTGCCTCTGCCTCCTGAGTTCTGAGATTACAAGTGTGCACCACATCAGGAACACATTTCATCCACATTCAGGAACTTTTGGGTTACCAGATTTTTCTGCACATTTGCAGTTGGGAATTATTGGTAACTGAATATTTAAGTTTCATTTTTATACTGAGCAAGAGTCTTTGTCTACACAGAGCTACTTCTCTCTGCAATATAATTCACTACCAAAAAGAAAATAGTTTATTATTATAGCACATGGGACTACATAGCAGGATAGGTTTTATGTTCTATCTGCCCAGTCTTCGCAGACTATACTTTCCAATTTACAACAGGAAATCCAATCCTATAAAAATCTAATTATTTCATATGGTGGACTCAGCATGACTCTCCCCTCCTCTCCTTCCCCCTTTATTTGGCTGGGTGATGAGTGTATTTTCTCCAGGGCTTCATATTTTTTCAACCCAGCTAGATTCTGAGAACACACACACAAGAAAGGGATTTGGCACACATCTTTTCCCATCTCTTTTCTGTAATTATAGTTAATGAAACTACATGTGTTTTTTCACTTGTGTGGTCCTCTGGAAAATAAGAGTTTATTTTATTCCAAAAAATGTCATTTCAGTGTTTTCGTTGGTTCAATATTATTATCTTTTTCAAGGGTAAGAAGCAGATCCTTTCCAAAAATATGTTAATAATTATGGTATTAACCAAGAAAGAAACTGCTGTACTTCAAAATTAAAATTCATTGACTGCTGCTCTGTTCTGTAATAACTAGGTCATGAGTTTGGGTGCTCCTGCTTAACATGCACTTACTATTCATATGTATTCCCTCACCTAGAGGCCTGATATTTTTAATGAGATTATATCAAAGGATGTGAAAGCCGGAGAGTAGAAACATCATTTTACTGAGTAATTCCCAGAACTCTGATCCATTTCAGTGAGGCAATCAAGACTGCTGACTGCAATAACTAACACTAAGGGGTTTCTGTATGTGTGCATAGTTTTAAAAATAATTTAGGTTTACTTAACACTAGAAAAGAAACACTTCCAGAGGGGGAAAACGTGGATATTTTTCTTTCAGCTTTAGGTTTAGTTGAATGCATGGAAGCGATTTCCCCTCACTGTGCCAGGGTGGCACTTCGTGTATTCTGATGGTAAATGATTTCTTTGAGGTCTAGTAATGGAAGTAGATTGCACTTGTTCACTTTTTCTGTGTTACTAATATCTATAATGTTCATTATCATTATCAAATTATTCCCCATGTTCCTTAGCTGAGGAAATGAATGTGTTTAAATGTCATTTTCATCAAAAGCAATACGCATTTTAGCATTTTTTTCCCAGCTCAGCTTATGCTTCCAAAGACAATAGGAGATGTTCTGAAAACAAACATAGGAACATCAAAGTTTGTTGCCTGGAAGAGTTAATTCTGCCAGAGAGGTGACCTTTATCCCCCTGTACTTCCTTTAT
>NW_008360329.1:713388-718318 GCF_000622305.1 Nannospalax galili
TTTTATCAAGCCTCTCCAAAGGGACTCATCATATGCAGGGCTCTATGGAGAGAAAAGGCACAGCATTGTCCTTATCACCTCCTTCCAGAAAGTGGCAGAGTAATAGGACTTTGTAAGGCGAAATGAAGCCCAGTCTGATGGCTGCTGATTAAAAATTGACTCTGCCACATCAAAGAAGAGTTGAAGGTGAAAATGATGATCACCTCCCTCTCCCAGGGACCCTGCACCATTTCTTTTATTCAACCTTGAAAGGTTCTTTCTGAATAAGATAAGATCCCTTGAGTCCATTCTGCCTTGGCAGCATGGAAAAATGTAGATCAGTCTGTCTATTCTTTCTGGAAAAAAAAATGGGATTTAGTTAATGACATAACACTTTAAAGTGATAGTTTGTACATGGTAAATGATGAGAAATTAATTATAAAATGTTTCTTAAACTACAGATCAAATTAATTGTTAGTATGCAGTTACTAAAAAGACCAGTAAATCTGAGCTGCATTTACTGAATATTTTTTCCTGGCTCTTATATATAACACTGCTATTTAAACCCTTTTTTTGTTCCCCCCATGTTTTAGAAACTCTGAATTGTCAAGAAGGTTGTCACCTTTACTATAATACCCTTATACATAAGATGAAAATTTCCTTTTTTATGTCAATGTCTATCATACATCTTATTTTGAATACCTTATGCTACTCATTTGGAAATCTAAACCCCTGAGTATCAAAATAAATATATATACATGTGTTTATATAACTATGGATACATATATATAGCGCCCACCTGGACAGCATATGCACATAAAAGTGAAACTATCTGAAAAAAAAGATTTTACAACATATTCATGTATTTATTAAAAGGCACAGAATATGAATCTAGGCAAAACTATCAAGAAAAGGAAACATTATTTCATTCTGCTTGGAATACAAGTAGCTTTGATGCCTAAGGAAGGTTTCTATATCTTCCTTATAGACATCTCTATTTTCCATTAACATAGACACAGTATTTCCAAACAGACATTCCTACATTCCTGAATTCCTTCTTTAATTGTGTAAGATGTTTCCCATCGATTACTGGAAAAATTAAAATATTTAATAATTTTAAGAGTGCTTGGAGTTTCTAATGATTAAAGTTGTAAACATTGAAATTTAGAATTCAGACTTTTATAAGCATGTTAATACAGATGATTTAAATTTATAGAAGACATGAGTACATAATGACTAAATTCGACTGTAAAACAAATTTATTTGGTAGGCCAAATCACCAATTCAGGCAGAAAGTGTAATGATGGGAGTGCACATTTAAGCTCTCTGGCATTTTGGGTTGAAATTATAGGAAAATTTAAGTTCAGACTGGTTTACCTGGTAAAGGTACTTACTGCCAATTCTGACAATCTGAGTTTCATCCCCAGCTTTCCCATAGTGAAGGAGAGATTAGACTCCATAAACTGCCCTCTGACTTTCACATACACATGCCACAGCATTTACAAAATAAATAAATATTAAACGGTTTAAAAAGAAAAGAAAATATGGTCAGGCTATCTTTGTTTATGGAATACATAAACACAATAAGAATATTAGTCTGTAAAGAAGAAACTAGAGAGAAACAAAACTCTATCTCAAATTAAAACAAATAAAATGAATATATATTGTGTATGTGCAAGTGTGTGTCATAAGAAGTATGACTGGTGTTTTTTTTATGGAGACAGATTTGGATTTAGCACCAGAATATCTAAAACTGAAATTTCATAAGAATACTCCTTGTTTCTTATATTTATAAAGTCGGGAACTTTGTGTGTGTTTGTGTGTGTGTGTGTGTGTGTGTGTGTGTGTGTATGTGTTTCAGTGTATGTATATGTGTATATTTACAGCTGTGTATGAGTGTGGCGGCCAAAGGTTGATACTGGGTGTCTATCTCAGTTGTTCTTCATCTTGTTTTTTGTTTTCTGTTTTTTCCCTTTGGTCTTTTTTGAGACAGGTTCTCCCTGTAGCCCCACCTGTCCTGGAACTCAATATGTAGACCAGGCTGGCCTTGAACTCACAGAGATCTGCCTGCCTCTGCCTCCCGAGTGCTGGGATTAAAGGCATGTGCCATCACGCCCGGCATCTTGCTTTTTTTACATGTGTGTGTGTGTGTGTGTGTGTGTGTGTGTGTGTGTGTGTGTGCAAGCTCACGCAGCAGGGTAAGAGAGACACCCCTAGGGGAAATCTAACTACTATTATTTCATTAAATGAACATAGTCTCCAACTGGTAAATACTTACCTTTACTCCCATAGATTAGTGCATCTCTCTGACCTTTTCAGAGTAGCTTCTTTCTGCAGTGGGTGAATGGATGACTGTTAAGACACAGACTGACTACTGGTCAAAATGCAAAAAATAAGTGACTTCAGTGTGCTCAACCATACTTGTGACATTTATACCACCCCTCCCCCCAAGGATCAGGACAATCAGGGAAGAGAAGGTGGAAAGATCATGAGAACCAGAACTATGAAGGGTTATTGCACTGTTTCAAACCGTTGCTTTCCACACGTGATAGGCCATTGCACACATGAACACGTGGATTCTGTGGTTGTATGTACAAGAAAAAGCCATTCAAAATCACAGCATGGATGGTTCATGAAACTCCTCTCCTAGCTGAGGAAGTAATGACAGTTGATGGTTGTCTGGAGAGGGAGAGTCCGTTTTATTCTGTTCCCTGATAGGTTGCCCATGCTCCAGTAGATGGCTCCACATCCATAAACATACTGGTCACACTGACCCCACTCAGTGGATTAAGAAAAGAGGACATTTTCAAAGATCTTTAGTGTTAGTTATTCCTCCCCATAGTCCCTCTTCTAACCTGCCCTCCGATCTAACATCTTGTTTAACTGCCCTGTTCCATATTCCTGTCCTCCATACCATCAGCATTCTATTTTTTTTGTTTTGTTTTGTTTTCATCTTAGTCATTATGACTGAGGTGAAATGTAATGTTAAATTAGTATATAACTTGAAGTTGGGAGGGAAAAATAGTTGAGCGAGGATAGGTGGAATATGAGGGGAAGGAATGAAAAGTGGATTTGATCAAACACATTATATGCATGTATGAAATCTAAAACAATAAAAAGCTAAATAAAAATAATTTTAAAGGGGCTGGAGAGATGGTTCAGTGGTTAAGAACACTGACTGTTCTTACAGAAGACCCAGGTTTGAATCCCAGCACCCACATGGCAGCTAACAACTGCCCATAACTCCAGTTACAGATTCAGGGGATGGAGTGGATCCAACAGCTCATTCTAGCCTCTGTGGGCATTGCACGACATGGGTGTACTTACCTACAGGCAGGTATAGCATTCATAGACATAAAAATAATAAATAAAATATTTTAAAATAATTATAAATTTTAAAAGAAGATGTGAAAATGGGAGGGAGACATGGTGGCATGGTTCTGGTAGGAGCTGGAAGGGAGGGAATGGGATCAGTTTTGATCAAAACATTTTATATGCGTATATGAAATTCTCAAATAATGAATAAAAATATATTAAATAAAGATCATGATTAGTCTAAATATGATACTCAAAGAAATACTGAAAGTCACTGGAACATGTGATATACCCCATACCCTTCGAAACATTCTACCTCAGAATTATGCTGAGTATTTGTAGAAGTTCCACCAAAAAAACCTCTGGGCAAAACTAAAGGGTGAAGTTCTCACTGTCTCTCAGTCATGGGCTGTGGCATCTCACTGGCAGAATCAGGAAACTATGGGTTTTTTTTTTTCTTCTCTTCCGTAATTGCTAAAAATTACCTTTTTTTCAGAAATTAATTCCAAGTGAGTGCTCCTGGCAGGGTAAGGGCTCCCTTCTTCCATCAAATACCAGCTCCTAAAGGAGAAAGTCTAGGGTCAGAATTGTAAGTTGAGAATGTTAGGGCAAAATGCTTATAGAGTTTCCACACAAGAGTTGTAATCCAAGGAAATCATTGTTTACTCCTACTGAGAACCATAGTCATAAGGCATGAGCATTTCACTAATGGACCTTTGTTCCTGTCCCCTCCTCTGGAGCAGTATCCAAGAGTTTTCCCCCAAGGATATATGTGGGCCATAGGACAAGATAATTTTGGAGCTATCCCTATGCGAACTGACTTTATTTGAAACACCATGGAGAGATGTGCAAACAATCACTTTTGAAAGTATTGAAGCTTTTAGTGCAAAGCAGTGGATAGATCATAGGTCTAGAGGACCAACAATTAAAGGACAGATGACACATTTCCATAGAGAAATTGGAGACAGAAGTCCAGGAAGAATGCTCTTGAACAGAAGAAATCATCATGTTTTTTAAAGATCCCTTAAATGAGACCCAATTTTGACTGCATAAGACCGAGGACCAGCTTATGCCCCAAGAATCACAATGTCAATAACATATCCATTTATCTAGTAGTGGTACAGAACCTGACAGTTGCATAAAATGATGACAAATTAGAAAGAAATACAATCAAAACAGCCTTCTTAAAATTTCTGTTGTCCTATCAAATTTGAGGATTCTTTGAAGAATGACTTAAGTCATCACATTGTGAGGAAAGAACAATTCACTGAAACACCCCACATAACTCAACAAGTAAATGAGATGATCAGCCTTAGAGATTGGTATCTGAATTTCTTACAATGAATTATTTGAAAAACATGGTTTTTGAAAAATTATATAAAAAGAAACAAAAATGTGATTTAATTAAGAGTAAATAAGTGAACTGAACATGCCTGAAATAAGGTACAGATAGAATTTTAATTAAGAAAATACTCCAAGAAGTCATAATAGTTATTAAATCCAAGGAACTAAATTAAATCATTCTTAGAGAAGTGAGGAAAAGCATGATGATGTCCTATGATGTAAACTGTGTCAATAAAGAGCCACAAAGCATATAAAAGTGCCAAGGGAAAAAAATAGGACTTGAAAGCCCAAT
>NW_008360329.1:718423-735317 GCF_000622305.1 Nannospalax galili
TCTAAAGGAAGACAGAATTAGTAAATATGAACAGAACTTCACAAAATGAGAAGTGAAAAATTAACCACACCAACATATTCACCATAAAAATATTGGAATGAGAAGAGGAAGAGAAGGAGTGGAAAGAAGTGAGGAGTTTCAGCCAGGGATTCAAGGATAGGATACGGGAGTACTTGTATCTTGAAATTATAGGTTCTTTGCCCCCATCCCACAGTTTCTGACATAGACTGGATATTTATAAGCAGCTGTAGATGATACTTATGCATGCTAAAGTTTAGGAAGTGTTTGTGTTAGAATTTCATAGTTGTTATAAATAGCTGGAACTAATCAGCCTTTAAAAATAACCATTTATTTTAGCCCATGTTTTCATAGGTTTTAGTAACTAATTGTTTCAACATGTTTTGAGCATGTAGTATGGCAAAGCATCATAGAACAGATGGATGGGGGACATAAAGCTTCTCACCACATTGTGTATGGGAAGCAGAAAGACATGAGGAACCAATAACACCTTCAAAAGCATGTCTCCAATAGCCTATATTCCTTCCATGAGGTTCTATCTTTTTAAAAGTTCAACCACATTCTGATAGTACAGTAGCTGAGGAACTAGCCTTTAATACAAGGACCTTTGGAGTGACAGCACTGATCTTAGCTTTAGTAGCACTGTTCAAAGGAGATTGCCAGATAGACAGGTAGTCATACGTAGGAAATTTTCAGTTAAAGAAATAGAAGCCAATATCACATAGTTATAAGTAAAACTTTGAGCTGGAGAGACGGCTCAGTGTTTAGAGGAGCTTTCACATGTAAGCCTGACAATCTTAGTTTGAGTCCCTGTGCCTGTAGTCATCAGCACATATACTCACAAAAAATAGCATTAAGGAAATCATAAGATAAAATTGTATATAAATCTCTTGAGAATGCAAAGTTGACCATTCCCTCCATTATGACATGATTTGATTATGAAAGGGTTTTTTAAATATTTGAAATGCTTAATTAGCTGCTAAAATATGTGGGATTATAAGAAAGTCTATTTCAGCATTAATGAGCATAATTGCATAATTTTGTTGTTTTGATTATTATGATTCTGTCTACCCCAATGCACGCCACACTCAAAGCATGCTTCATAACTGTAACTTCGAAGCTATTTATTAGAAAGGAAAGAGTGATTGAGCTACAGATAGATTTTCAAGCTTCCTAAGAGCATCATTAAACAGTTTAAACAGGTCAGTGTACTTAAAACTGACTTTTCCAATGAATCTAATTTCAAAAGTATGCATGGCAGATAATTCTTACAGAAAGCCAATGTTCAGGAAATTTATAAACTCTTCATGCTTAGCTTTTCTACAGACATAAGCTATTCTTTGCTATAAATAATTTACTCCAATGTGGCTTCACCCTTATACAGTCAATTTGTCAACCAAGACCCCATAGCAGGCAGAAACAGTCAGAAAGCTGTGTCTAAACTTGTCTTCATTGTGCTTTTCAGTTTGGTTCCTACACTTCAACCCAGGATGTTCACTCTTCCCTGAACAGTGTGAGTGCATTTAATTACAGTCTGACATGTGTATTCGTGAGAAACAAAAGGCTGTGGACTGAAGGTGATGATTAACTGTTCTACTGGATAATTGCTTAAACTACTACTTATATTATTCTGCATTATCTCTCTTGAACAAAGTGATTATCAGCCTTTTGTGTAGCGATTATACAATGAAGGTGCAATCTTGCTGTTTTAACTCTTGTCAGAGTTTATGTTTAATGTATTTCCATTATAAGGAGAGGTACAACTTTTGGTATTCTGTATTCTATGGAGAACTTCCCTGGAAACAATCTCTTCTAACTTTTTTTTTGGAGTATACAGTTTCTTCTGGTCTTCTGGAGGAACAGACACACTGATACATTATTCAGGAGGAAGATAATAGTATTTACAACTTCTGTGAACATAACCACAGATGGCAAATGTCGCCAATATTATAAATTAACCAAAAGCTTTATTTAAAACCCAAGGACAAAATTTGTGGTCAAAAATAAGTTGCTTTCATTATTCATAAGCCATAGGCAGGAATTATAAATCATACAGATTATTTGCTTGTGTAGATATGTGACAAATACACATTATAGGTTTTCCTATGAGCCTGTATATTTTTATTAGAAAAAAAAAAACATGAATTCCATTGTTTCAACCTTTTAATCTACTTGCAGATCATACCAAAGCCTTGAAGATCTTTGTTCTTCTCCAAAATCTGTTCATTTTTACAGTATTTATTTTTTCAAAAGAAAATTTTTGTTCTAATCTGCCGTTGAATGCTGTGACAAAACACTGACCAATACCAACTTGGGGAGGAAAGGGTTTAATTGGCTTTTACCTCCGGGTCACAGTTCATCACAGAACCCAAAGTAGGAACTCAGGGCAGGAACCTGGAGGCAGGAGCTGAGGCACAGGCCATGGAGGAATCCTGCTTACAGGCTTGCTTCTTTGGCCCATAGTCAGTCTGCTTTCTTTTTTAAATATTTTTTAATTATTTTTAGTTTATGTGTATGGGTGTATTGACTGCTTGTATGTAAATGCACCCATGTCATGCAATGCCTGCAGAGGGCAGAAGAAGGCATCAGATCCCCTGGAACTGGAATTAAGGACAGTTGTTAGCTGCCATGTGGATACTGGGATTCAAACCCAGATTTTCTACAAGAAAAATCAGTGTTCTTAACTGCTAAACCATCTCTCCAGGCCCTCCCTTTTAATATTTTGTTTATTATTTTTATTTTGTGTGTATGCATGTATTGCCTGCATGTATGTAAGTGCACTTGTGTCATACAATAGCCTGCTTTCTTATACAACACAGGACAACCTGCCTAGGGGTGATACCACCCACAGTGGGCTGGGCCCTCCCACATCACTCCACAATCAAGAAAATGCCCTCAGACATAGCCACAGGCCAGTCCAATGGAGACAATTTCCCAGTTGAGTTGCCCTCTACTCAAGTGTGTCAAATTGACAACTAAAGCTGTCCAGTCCAATTGACCTCTTGTCAACTTGACACACAAGCATATCACTATTAAACCATAACCTTTCCATTTCTTGTCCCCAAGATACAATGTTAACAATATCACAACATAAGATAGTATAAATGTAAAAGTCCTCCAGTCCTTAAAAGGTCCAAACACTTAAAAGCCCATAGCCTCTTTCAGACGTCTCTTAATTGTGGGCTCCTGTAAAATCCAAAACAAGTACTGTCTTATTTCAAAAGGGAAGAATCAGGCACACCTAAGCAAAACCTAAGTCCAGAAAAATAGCTCAAGGTTGGAAATCTGGGATTCACTCATGTTCTTCTGGGCCCCAAAGGGTTTTGGCAGCTCCACTTCTCTGACTCTGCCATCCGTAGCACACACAGCTCACCTCGCAGATCCAGGTTGACTCCATTCCACACCTGTTGTTGTCCTTGGTAGCTGTTCCATGGTCCTGGCACCTCCAAAAAGCAGGGGTCTCCACTGAAACTGAGACTGTACCTTCACCAATGGCTTCTGCTGGTCTTTCTGGGTGCAAAGCCTCAGATTCTCTCCATGACCCCTTCAGCCCTGGGGTCTTCACTGCAACTGAGGCTGCACTTTCACCAATGGCCTTTCCTGGCTGTCTAGGGTGTCAAGCCTCAGCTGCTTTCTGTGACACCCTCATGCTTTCAACACCAGAACCTTGCAGGAGACTCTGACACATTACCGAGTCTTGCTTTCAGTTTGAGATGGAGGCTCAGGTCCCCTCTGGACCATAGCTTCTGTGTGCTGATCCTGAGGAAATACTTCCTAGAATATTTTGCCACAGTGATGCTGATCTCTTGTAATTTAGACCTGATTTTTCAGCCCCAGTTAACCAGCATCCATTGTCCCAGTAAAACAATGATTTCATTTCAGTGGTTCTGGTCTCTTCTTGATCATAGTTGATTCTTCAGCCCCAGCTGACCAGAACCCTGATTCTCAATTCAAGATATCATACAAACAGCCCTGATAGTCTCTGTTTCCCTTTGAAGCTTCACAAGCCAGGCCTCCAGCATCCACAACTCTTTCAGTATAACTGTTCCAAGCTCCACAGTGACAAAGTCTAAGTACGCCATGGTTTTCCCACCCAAAATTCCAAACACTTCCACAATCCTTCCAAAAACATCAAGGTCAGGTCTATCATAGCAGTACCCCACGATCCTGGTATCAATTTCTGTTCTAGTCTGCCTTCAATTGCTATGACAAAAATACTCTGACCAATACCAACTTGGGGAGGAAAGCGTTTATTTGGCTTATGTCTCCCCCATCACAGTTCAGCAAGGAGCCCAAGGTAGGAACTCAGGGCAGGAACCTGGAGGCAGGAGCTGAAGCACAAGCCATGGAGGAATACTGTGTACTGGCTTGCTCCCCTGGCCCATGCTCAGGCTTCTTATAGAATACAGGAAAATCTGCCAAGGGGGAATATCTTCCACAGTGGGCTGGGCCCTCCCACATCACTCAGCAATTAAGAAAATGCCCCTCAGACAAAGCCATAGGTCAGTCCAATGGAGACAATTCCCCAGTTGAGGCTCCCTCTACCCAGGTGTCATGCATAGCAATACCCAGGTGACATGGATAACAATAAGCTATCCATGAGCAATAAGCTTTCCTTGCTTTGATTTTCATGCTTTGATTTTTGTTTGTTTCTGTTTTGTTTTGTTTTGTTTTAGCCCCATTTGACCTGGAAACTGCTACATAGACCAGGATAGCCAGAATCTCACAGAAACCCACTGCCCTCTGCCTCTTGAGTGCTGGGATTAAAGATGTGTACCACAATGCCCAGCTTGATTTCATATATTTCTGACATATTTGCCACTCAAAGAATTGAACTAATGAGATCATAGCACCTATTAGTGTTTTATCAAAAATACTTACCATACAGTAAACTGGAATGGACAGTATGTATAATTTGAAATGTTTTGAAATATTTATATATTTCTTTAACATGACAACAATCAAGACAATTACTCCTCATATTCCCCAGAGTTCCCGTGTGGTTTCTTGCAAACCCTTCTAGCTTGTCCTAGACTGAAATATTAATGGTTCTCCCCAAGCATCCTGTGATCTCCATTCTAATAGTATGCATTAAGTTTGTCATTTCTATATATCTAACTATAAATACAAAGTAAAATGCACACTTTAGCTTTCACTACACAGCACTATTTTTAAATTATTGCATGTTATGCAAATCAATGGCTAACTCAGTTATGTATATGTATGTGTTCATTGTGGTGTATGTATGTTTTGCATGTTCATAGGTGTATGGTGATAAACACACCCATTCATGTGTGTAGAGGTGATAGGAAGATATCCAGTATCTTTCTCTGTAACTCTACACTTCATTTCTTTGAGACAGAGTCTCCCACTGCACCTGGCGTTAGACTGGAGGCCAGCAAGCCCCAGTGATATTCCTGTCTCTATGCTCCAGATAATTGGCATTACAGACAAAGCATGCAGCATGGCAAGTGCTCTTAACCACAGAACCATCACCCCAACTAGATAATTCATTTTAATATTCAATAGAATTCTAATGTATGGATACACTACATTTTTTATATTACCTGTTGATGGGGAAATTTTTGTGTTCTAATCTGTTACAAATAAAGATCTTACGAACAGCATTTAAAGTTTGTTTGGATATGAGTTGTTTTTTTTTTTGTTTTTTTTTTTTTTGAGACAGGGTCTCCTTGTAGCCCCAGCTGTCCTGGAACTCACTATGTAGACCAGGCTGGTCTTGAACTCACACAGATCCGCCTGCCTCTGCCTCCCAAGTGCTGGGATTAAAGGTATGCGCCACCACACCCAGCCTGAGTTCTTTTTTATGTGTAGATTTCTAGAAATAAAATGATTGAATCTCAAGGTAGATACATACTTGAGTAATTATTTTTAAACTGTTAATCTCTTTCCAACTTGATTGCTCCTTTTATAATCTTACCAGAAGTCTATGTGATTTTAACTCGCTAATATTCTTACAAACATTTAGGATAGTCTGTCTTTTAAATATTAGTTGTTCCAAAATATGATACATTTGTGTTTCTGATACGAAACTGTGTTACTTATTTTTAGCAACTTATTTTTTCCGTTTATCCTTTGGTGAATATTTCTAGTGAAGTGTCTATAGGAATACTTTAATGTTAATTCTAGGTTTTGTATATTTATCATTTGAGGAAGTACTATTTCCTCACGGCAATGGTGACAGCATGAACAAGTCCTTAGCAAGAACAAATCAGACAAAATCCCAGCAAAGACCTGGGAAAGTGGGTAAGAAATCCCAGCCCAATCTGAGAAACTTTTGACAATTGATGGGAGGGGGAAAGAATATTTCTCAGGGATGGGACTCTTGGTAGGATTGGTAGATGGACCCACACCAAAGGGTATTTAGGGACACAAATAGGACCTTATAGGCCTATATAAAACCTATTTGTGAGTACATTAAATTGGGTCAGGTGGGCGGTAAGGAGAGGATTTGAGAGGGGTGGGAATCTAAGTACTAACAAACTATATTATATGAAAATTGCAAAAATTCAATTAAAAAAACAAAAAAAGGTAGAGTAGAAAATCAAATTTATTAACTATAACTAAAAAATATATTCATGATACCAAAAAAATAATGTATTTTAAACAACCATATATATATATATATTTTTGCATTTATATTTATTCTATTCTGTATGTATAAGTGGAGTGGGATGGCATGATATTAATAATGTAAAATGATCTCAAAACATAATACTAACTTTGGTTACAAGTTAGGTAAGATTCCATTCTTCCAGAAAAGTCTCCCACATTTTGGATGTGTACATTATTATTTAACATCCCATATGGAAGTTTGCCTACTAATATGTTGAGCAGCAACACTTCCTTAAGAATACTCCGTATTGTTTATTTAGTGTTTTCCATATAAACACATTTATTTGAATGTCTTGTAATCATTTTGTTCAGGGTGTACATGAGTATGAATGTGTACTTATGTGGGTGTAGATTTGAGTGTCCATGCATAGGTGTGTACATTTCTGCATGTACATAGAAGCCAGAGGTTGATCTTGGGTGTCATTCTTCAGAAACCACCCACCTTGTATTATGAGCTAGGACCTCACAATCACCCGGAGCTTGCCAAGTAGGCTGGGATGGCCCTAGTGATCCACCTGACTCTGCCTCCCTAACATTGGGATTACAAACATGTACCCCCACATCTGGGTGCTTTTTATATGGATTATGGAGATGGAACTCATGTTTTCATGCACAGATGGCAAATATTTTTTTACTAACTGACTTTTCTCTTTAGCCCCTGATTATTTGTATTGCAGATTGAAGTTAGATAATATAATGTTCCAAATTTAAGAATGAATTCTGCTCATTATTATTTTCAACTTATTGGCCCTTGTGGTGATGGAGATTGTTGCTGGAACTTATTTTGTTTTATTTTGTCTTTCCTAAACTAATTTGCTGTATTAGGCTAATTACAATATCTTTATAATTTTTTCTCATCTGTAGCCACTAAAGAAAATGATCTCAATGGTCAATAAATGTTTTGACAGAAATTTGCTTAGTTCTTTTTTTTCTATATCATTAGTTTTGTCTTCTGTCAAAGGGCTCTTTGCGTATGTAGAGTTATTTATGATTCTACTTGTATTTTCTGTAGTGCTGATCCTCAAGTTCAACCTGACCTGAACAATTATTGCATCTTGAGTCTTTCTTTAGGCTTGTCCCTGCACCCTCACTTCTCAGATGCATGAAGTCTTCTAGATCTCCTAAAAATGATGTGCCATTTCAAATTGTGCTACAGATGCAGCACTGTAGGTATTTTTGATTTAAGTTCCCTTGTCATTCTCATTTATACCTTAAATGCCTTACTTCCTCAGGCACTTAAAGTATTTCTCAGTGCCTGCAAATAATTTTAATTGAATTTTTATGCAATTCATACACTACATCTTAATCGTATTTAGACCCTCTTGCCTAGCTGACAGAACTCCTCTACTACCCAGGGCTCAGGGACGATTGAGGAAGAGGGGGCAGAAAGATTGTAAAAACCAGGGGTGGCGAATGAACACAACGAAACAGGGTTTCCAGGTGGCTTGGAACTTGCTCGTGTGAACTTACAGCAATAGTGACTGCTAAGAATTTCTGACAAATGAAGTAAATAGTTCTGTTCTCACTGGAGGAAGTTGGAAGTCAGGTAGAAACAAAAACCTTTTAACTAACCTGTCAAAGGGTAAATCTTCTTCTGGAGTTAAGCCCTTGTGGACATCTCACCATCCAGCCAGCTCTTTTGCCATAGCTGCTGGCTTTCTAACATTTTTGTGAGATTGTGAGAGTGTAAGTTTTCATAGTTGCTTCACAGCTATAGAAAGAAATGTGTGAACTGGAAAGTTAACACATCTCAGCACAGAAGCTGGAGAGATGGCTCAGTGGTAAAAAGCACTGACCTTGCAGAAGACCCAAGTTCAAATCCCAGAACTCACCTGGCATCTAAGAACCATCCATTATCTCCAGTTACAGGGGATCCAATGACCTCCTCTGTCCTCTGTGGGCACTGCATGACACAGGTGCACTTCAGCACATGCAGGGAGAACACTTGTACATATAAAATTAAAATAAAGAAATAAAAAAAATTAATCTCAGAATTAAGCATTCTTAAAGGATTCCACCTCTTCAAAGTTTTTATTAATTAATAGGCTTCGTAATAAATTGATTCTGTTATTTCCTTATTGTGTTCTCTGCCTTTACAAAACAATGGACTTACAGAAGTTTGACCCCAGCATTCGGAAGAATTTTTCTTAATTCACTTTTGAAAATTATTCTTATGTTTGCCCAATTCTGGAAAGATCCAGCAAAATTCTGATGCATTTCCAGCCCTAGCAGTCTTTTTCTCTTCTCATTTAACCAACCCCACTGCATTATGGCATCTTGCTTTACAATGCAGAGAAGTACTACAAGGTTTTCCCTTCAAATATAACCTGGAGAGATTTGTCTGTATTTGCTTCCACTGGTGGGCCACTTTCCTGAGGGGGAAGGTGTTTCATAGTGAGCAACACTGAATAGGAATCTGATTTAATAGAGATGAGCAAAAATGGAAGAAAGGATGTGTACTTTATTCTATGGGTCGTAAATATCTGTATTTCAGAAAAAGTTCTCTGATGGGAAAAGCCTTTTCCTCAACCTACATTGAAGGCCCTGGCTTGGTCTTTATTCTCAATTGATTGACTGAAGTTTTTGATGATTACTTACATTTGATATTTTTAATTTGATAAACTGCAGTTGATTCCATCCTAGAGATGGATAAAACTAGTAGGGCATTACATGTTCCAGGTATATAGGTCTGTAAAGTAGGTATGGAATTAAATGACTTACTGGTAATAAATCCTAAATAAATCTGACTTAAAGCAATTGTTTTGTATAAATGAAAACTGCCATTTATTAGAGACAACAGCAAATTTACATACTAATAAGATGGATATGCTTATTTACTTTGCCTTGGAGACCTGAATATTGGTTGAATGTTTGATATTTCAGGCTGTAAAATGTTTCATTGATTTTCAAAACTGATTGATATTTTGATTACATAATTGTTTCTGAATACGAACCTTCGTATACCTATGGAGTACAAAATGGCAGAAGGATGTTTAGAAACATTTCAGAAACTGTTGAAAATTCTGTCCTAATCCCAAGCCAAAATTCATTTAACAACACAAACAGAAATTTTTTTAAAAAATCATTGATATTTTGTAGTCTTATACAACAGTTCTTAACTAGACTCGGTGGATGAATTTACACTGATAGACATCTGGGTATAAAACAGCAATTTTTAAAATCAAACATTCTAACTCAATACATCTCAAAGCCATAGCTATTTAACACTCACATATTGAAGAGTGATAGTAGGTAGAAAAATATTAATGGTCTTTATTTTCCATAATTAAACCATATGTTTCTATAGTAGCCAAGATTTAGATGTACAACAAGAACACTGCAAGTCATAACACAATAATTCAGTCTAAGCCAAGGTGTGTTAAGCAACTTGTAATGCGTTGTCATTCAATGGTGTGTGGCATGATGGCATGTGAGGTGCCAAGTGTGTATATGCTTTTTTCTAAATTTTCTATCAGTCTGTACATGATCTTCATCCTGATCTTAGAAGCACCACTAGGCAGGGCGCTATGAAAACTGAATTCTAGCTTCAGCCAGCAGTGCTTGTACCAGAGTTGTGTCATCCTATTAAATGACAGAAGTAGTCAAAGGAACTCAGTTTGTTAAATAGCAGGGGGTACCAGATGTGATTACAGATTGGAAAGCCCTGTAAAGGTCAGGCACTACAATTACCATCAGCAATGTGGTTACTTTCCTCTGTGGTACATCTGCTTTAATATCCTCAAGTCTTGATGTCTTCATCTTTTAAAAGAAAATAATTATAAAACCTGTTCTTTAGATTATTTTAATCATCAAAAGCAGAAATATATGAGGAAACGTTATTAAATCTAAAGCAATTTACATAAGAGCATTGATATTTTCTTCAAGATTAGTAACAATAGGCCATTGATATTGAAAAAATAATACTGATTGTAAGTGATCAATCTTTTCTAACAGGTAAAATGGTAATTTCTGTTATAGAAATAGTGTTTGTGCAAATATTTGCTCATCAAAATAGTGCTATTCCTAGCAACTTTAGGATTTTCTTCTTAATTCTGCAAATAAAATTATGATATCTTTTCTATGGGGATAGGACAAATAAATGGTTGAAATCATGTTGGAAATCACTGTATTGTGCAAGCTTAGTCCTGACAGTTTGTGTTTAGGTGCTCAATTTTTTTGATGTTCCAACTTTTAAATCAAACGTACATTGCTAGCAAGACCCCCATTTACGATTTTCACATAGTAGATGTTTCCCTGACTCCATTTTCCTATAAACTCCAGACTTAGAAAATTTTAGTTTACAATCTCAATGCAATATAACAGGCTAAAATTTAATTCCTACAGATTTGCACTGGTACAAATTTAAATTAGGAATAACTAAAATTAAATTTAATATGCAATTTCTCCATCACACAAATACATTTTATACACTATGAGGTTTTTCTATGGTTACCACACTGGAGGATGCATAGAGGAATTTCCATCATTGCCAAAGTTTGAGTCTAGAACTCAGCTATGAACACATATTTGAAATGTGTATCAGTATCTAAAAAGTTCTATTTTATTTGCATATTGTCACCATACCATCATTTTTTCTTAAAAATGAGTGAATTCTGAGGATTTTTTTTTTAGTTCCAACAGGCATTTGTGTTTTTTTTTGTACAAGAAAATTATGACATGCAACCCACACTTCTTGTATGCATATTCTATACCCATTCTTGAATGTACAATGCCATATAAAACTTTAAAATACATTTACATAACAAAACTACATCCAGATCTTTGTAGCATTTAACTCTTGCAATGGCAAAAACAAATACTCCACATGTTTCCATAGTTACATGTGTGTGAATTCTCATCTGTCATTTTAACATTACATCAGTAGATAATTTACCCACTAATTATTTCTAAAGATGAGATACCCTAAAAATATAGACAGTAATACACTAAGTAATGCATTTTATGATCAATATTTCCTGAAAAAAAGCAAATGTCAATGAAATGTCCACTGGATATTTTAGCCTATTTTATATCCTTAGAAACATTTAATTCATTGAGTTGTTCACCTGACATTTTTACAGATTGCTTTGATTGTAAAAGTGTCATCTTAAAAATGACATTTTTACACTGCCTCGGCCTTAAAAACATCAAATGGAGGATAATTCTTCGTTTGAAGTCATTAAACATGGCTATAACCATAAAAATGTCATTTTAAGATAATTTTTCATTTGACCTTTTTTACACTTAGCTGCTCTTTTTGTTTTAAAAAATTTGATATTAGAAATGAGAGTTAATGGAATTTTAAGACTGTAGTTAAAATTTCAAATCAAGGTTTCATTGTTAATGTTGCCATATTCTTAAGGGACTTAAGAGAATGATTTAACTATGTACCTCTTACCTAGTACATTTCAACACATTGCTGCCTATGCATGTGATGGGGGAGGGGTTGTGGGTCAATAGCCAATCATGTTTAATTGTGTCTTATCAAAAATAATCTATCACTTTTTATAATTTTTAGTTATATTATTAAACATTATATTACTCCTTGAAGGCAAATCATGAAGTAGCCATTTTCTTTCCATTGTCACTCTACTTACAGATTTGAAATGTTATTGGGCACTATTCTATGTTTTTCCAGACTCTGTGCATTACTTCACTTTAGTATTTATTTTTTAATATGCAAGTTTTGTACAGAAAGTATGAAAATAATAGTGTAGTATTTGGATCTATTCAGTGATTTTTCATGTATAATGAATATACTCACACTTGGGACAAATGGAATAATAATAGGGGTACTTTCAGCTTATTATATCAGGCACTCACGAAAATTTAACCTCTGTGGTAAATTTCCACAACAATCTTATGAACGGTCTATTGTATATGTGTAAGAAGAATGGAGCTCAAAAAGAAAGAAACCAGCATTTGAGAACTGGTAGACATAGCCAATCAGACAAATTATTTTTCAGCATTTAATTCAAAAAACTTTATAAAAGGCAAGAGAGATGTTCTGTTATGCTTGCATTCATGACATGTCATTCAAGTAATATTTAATGATTACGAATGTGTTTTTGTATGGTGAAGAAGTAACCAAAATAATTGACAGGATGATATGATAGTACCTATTTTAATCATTGAGACAAAGCAAAAGTTAATGCTTTAGCATTACACACACTGTAAGACCAATATATGGACAGATCTCAGAACACCCATGTTTATTCATTTGTCATATCTGAAATTAAATATCAAATATTTGGGAGTAAAGTCATTTTAAAAAACCCTTCAACATGCTGTAGTGATGTAAGGCAAAGCTCAGTACACAGAAATTCTATATTACAATAAAGAGAAGAAATACATTGTAATAAAATTTAAGGCAAATTAGGAATTGGAAGTATTTGAAGGCTAAGCTTGGGGTGCTTATTTTAGATAGTGGGATCTGCAGAGTTTTTAGTAACTATGGCAACCAGGCCTCAGCTGTAAGCTGGTCACTGATGAGTCCATCAAGCACTTGGGCAACCAGGGATTGAGGCATTAAATGATACTTGGGGTGAGGTTTGCATGTTTTCCCTACTCTCAGACATTTTGATCACTAAACTCAGTACAAGAAACCCAAAAGACAAGAATCTGGGATGAATTGTGACAAGGCTTTGGTCAAGGGACAACATATATCCTCTAAGGAAAGGCTGATTCGGATCATTTAATGATATTTTCCTAAAACTCATTCTTCATTTTTCAAGGCTATTGCTTATTCAGAAGACTAGAAAAAGAACATTGAATCTTTATTGCCCACTCATCTGAGAAAAGCTTTTGGATAACTTCCTTGGCGACCTGAAGAATCATCAATTTACACTATTTAGGAGGATAAGTCATATAAAACAAACCAAAGTCACATTTCCAGATAAGCACATCTTGTTAAACAAATGATTTTATTGGTCTTTATAAAAGGACTGCAGAAACCACACTGTTGTGATCTGGTGAAATAAAACCATATAGTTAACTAAACTTCCGTTCAAATACCAGGAAGAAGCTTGTGTGCTTCTGTTTCAATATAGCTATTTCCTTCAGCCTGATCACCCTCATCGTAGAGAACAGGTTACTGGCTCCTGTAGTCATGGCAAAAAACAAGTAGAGGGTTTATCCAATGTTCTCTACTAACTAGGTCTAAGACTCATTAAATTTACAGTGTTAGTGACTAAGAATGAGACCCAGAAAACAAAGAAAAGGAGTAGAATCAAAATTTTTAGAAGATAAACCTGGGCTCTTGCAGTGCCAGCAACCTAGGCTGTGCATCCCCGCTACTGCCTAAAGAGGAGAGGTGCAGTCAATGTAGCTGCATTTAGAAGAGGAACAGATATAGGCGTTTAGTGACCCCATATCCATCTTTGGAGCAGTAATATGAGCTTTAAGAGAAGTAGTGACATTAGGCTTAAAGAGAAGAAGAGTGTTCATAACTAAGCAATCTTGATCTGGATTTGGTAACTGTTGTTGTCTCAACTCGGTTCCTCCGATGTGTGCATACGAAATCATATTTTGCATGAAAGGATAAAGTGGTTCTAAGAGATGATTGTGCTCTAGACTGCTTCATCGCCTTCTTCCTAGCAAGTGGCTGTCCTTCCACAAATGTAAAGTGAATGCAGCCTCAGGACCATGACTTACTTCTTGCCCTTAGTCTTGCTGGAGGATATGATAGGTTAGGTTAAGCAAATAGACTTTGAATGATTAAGTTGCCTATGTGGTACAGAAATAAGCAGCTGACCCAAAAAGAAAGAGGCGGGCACAAAATGAAGGTGAAGATGTCAGGCTTGCATACTGCTTTTAAGTACTTCATAGGCATACTTGAGAAATCAACACTTTCTAAAAATAAACCTTTTCAGTGCCTGCTTCAGGAGAATCCTCCTCAAAAATGTTAATACATGGGGGCTGGACAGATGGCTTAGTGGTTAAGAGCACTGACTGCTCTTGCAGATTCCCAGCACCCACATGGTGGCTAACAACTATCCCTAACTCCAGTTCCAGGGGATCCAACACCTTCTTCTGACCTCCTCCAGCACTATATGACATGGGTGTACTTACATACATGCAGGCAATATATTCATATACATAAAATAAATATAATAAAAATATTTTTAAAATGTTCAGGCATTTTTGCACACATTGGCTCTAGTAGCAGAGACTTAGCAAAGTAAAGCTAAATATAGTCCAAAATGATACTAATACTTAAGAAATTAATGTATATCACATATGAGAAAAATTTCTGTTGAATAGAATAAAGAAATTATTCAGACAAAACTTTTTCAGAATATTAAAAGATCAGAAAATCGTAATTGAAATTCAAGTTAGTGTCCTGGAAAAGCTCATAAAGAGACAAACAATGGGGCAATACCCTAAATGAATGAAAGAACTCAATTTGCACCCTGAATTATCTCAGACTTCTTTTCTATTGACAAGAAAAATACTTTTAAGCATTTAATAGAAAGACTGTCAGATCCCCAAACAAATAAATAAACAAAAATCTCACAAGATTTCAAATTAAATAATATAACTAGTTGAGAAAATAGAATTAGAAAGCATAGATATTTCCCAGGAACTATTTGAGTCATGATGACAAGTTAGCAAGAGAGAAGATTCTAACCAAAATAATATATCTAATAAACTAAGAAAGCATAGGCAGATATGCAATAAATGGTAGAATATATTAAAAACACACACCAAAAAATGTTCAGGAAACAGGAAAAGACACCAAGCAATGATGGACCATGGAACTCTGATCTAAACTATGTCCCATGTCATTGTTCTGCCATAGTTTGCTGTTATTCCTCCAACAACCTATCTATATAGTTATACCAAACATATAATAGAGTATGTAACTAAATGATAATAGTCTTTTTGAATTTTAAGGATTCAAAATTAAATGGTAAACTCTATCACTTAATATAAGTAGTACTGGAAAGAAGACGTTTAAGAATTAGGAAATTAATATGTGTTGATGACAAAACATATTCTTTTGTTTTCATGAATATTTGAAAGTGTTTGATCATAAGCAAAACACAGTAAAATTAATAAGCATAAAAATACATCAAAATTTCAGAAAAGTACAATTTATAAAACAAAGCTCCTGGATTCATCTTAGAAAACAAATGTAAAAATAGGGAAGTCTTGGGTATGGTGGAGCAAGATTTAATCATGGCACTTTTGAGCCAGAAGCATGGAGATCTTTGTGAGAATGAAGCCAAGCTGGTCTATGTAGGGTCCATGGCAGCTTGGGTTACTGGGAGACCATGTCTCAAAATAAATAAATAAATATTTTTAAAAAGGAGTGAAACAACATGAATTTTCCAAATTAAAAAATTGGAAAAATAGCTGAGCATGGTAGTGCACACTTTTAATCGCAATACTCAGGAGGCAGAGGCAGGTGGATCTCTGTGAGTTCAAGGCCAGCTTGGTCTACAATAGTGAGTTCCAGGCTAGTTGGGGGCTACTTGGAGACTGTTTCTAGAAGACAAATAAATAAATAAGTAAATAAATAAATAAATAAGCTATATAGTCAGACCCTGTCTCAAACAATAAGAAAAGAGGCGAAAAGCTAGCACACCTTCATGTTTAGTTAAAAAGTGAAATTACATTTGTAATATGTTGTGAAAATGTCCAAATTCTATGCCTGTCTCTGAAATTATAATTTTTATGATATAATTACAGTGTCCTTAACTGAAGGAAGATCATTGAAATTTTTAGTATATAACTACAGTGTCCTTCACTGAAGGATAACTACTTTTCCCTAACATTTGAATCTGTAACTTGTTTAAGAAGTACCAGACTACCTAAGTTGGAGACTCTCTTGAAAGTACTGAACACTGCCTTTGGTTGAAGTTGTTACTCTCCTGGCATTGAACATGCTCAGGGTAGTCTGCTAGAGGATGAAGTACATGGTGTTGAGTAAGCTTCACTGGCTGTCCCAGAAGAGCTCATTCTATCATCTCATTCTATCATGTAACAGGACTCCCAGGAAAGTGAGAGAAAGCAGAGCAGAAAGTGCACACCAAAGAGGAAGTTATCTGTAGATGCAAAAGCAAATCCCACTGAGTTCAGCCAGCTTTTGATAAGAAAAAACAAATCCTGTCATAAATTAACTACAAGTAAAAGATTACCTTTGTAAAATGGAATTTTTGCAAGTTCATACAATATATTTTGATCACATTTAGATCTCTTCCCTTACCTGCAGGTCCCTTACTGTCCCATGCCTTAT
>NW_008360329.1:735327-755374 GCF_000622305.1 Nannospalax galili
AAGGAGTCAAATTTGTGTCCAGTGTGGGTTCATCCACTGAAGCCTGGTTAGCCTACAAAGAGTCTCGCCTTTAAAGAAGATTTATTCTCTCCTCCCATCTGTTGCCAATGGCTCTTCAGGTAGTGTTGGGGTTTCTTAACCACCTCCCCGCATCCATCTTGGGATTTTGTCTTGTTTGAGCCTATGTGGAACTTGTACATGCTGTTACCATTGTCCCTGCTCTTGGTCACACATGAGAACTTGACTATAAGATCCTATTGCTGAAGACCTATTACTGGAAGAGAAAATTAATCATCAGCCTTATCCTGATGTGAATCCTAAGAGCTACAACAACTGGCCTAGCAAGAGAAGCATACTAGTGAAATAATGGCACAAATATTATAGGAGTAACCAACCACTTCTTAATTGGATTTAAGGTCCATTTCATAAGATGGAGCCCATACCTGAAACTGATATCAGGCCTAGGAACCTGTGGCTAGACTATTCTGTTAAACAGATTTAGTATTAAATTGACTGCTAATGACTTATTGTTATAGATTTTGCAACCCTCAAATCTCATCAGAGAAGTTTCCTGAGGAGCCAACGGCAATTAACAAAGAGACCCAGACCTAGACAGTGTGCAAAGAATGAGGGGCAGCAGACTGCTTAACCCTGAACAGGATACCTATACCAAACTTCTGCTTCCAATGCTCAGGGATCATTGCCAAAAAAGGGGGCAGAAAAAAGTGATCACCTTTTAAAACACTAGTCTTATTGTGCATTGTCATATCTTATAAGATATAGGAGAAAATATTTATGGGAATGACATTAAAATTTTATTTTTTTAAACAAAAGTAGAAGACTGAACAGGAGCTGGAGAAATGGCTCAGTGGTTAAGAGCACTGGATGTTCCTGAAAAGGACCTGGGTTCTAGTCCCAGCATCAACATGGCAGATAAGAACAATCTATTACTCCAGTTCCAGGGGATTTGATGCCCTCTTCTGACTTCTGAAGGCATTGTACAGCATGGGTGCACTTGCACACATGCATGAAAAACACTCATTCACATAAATTAAAAAATAACAAATTAAAAATTTTTATAAAAGACTGAATAGGCTGAGATTAAGAAAACTCAACCAAAGAGAAAGAATAGACTGTAAGCTAGCAACCAAAAAAGGAAATACAAGCTTAAAACATTTATCAAGATAGATGGGAACATGTTACAAAATAGTACGCATCATTAATAAGACATAGCCATTAATCTAAACTTTCCTAAGTGGTTGATAAGTACATAAGCTCCAAACTAACAGAATTACAAATATAACTGATTTTGCAAAAATGTTAATCATTAATTAATTAATAATTTAAATTAATTAATAATTGAAAGTATGTCTCTTTGAAAACCCAACAGGTTCTATAGAGTACAAATTACAAGTGTTGAAAATTCAATACAGAATTCAATACAGAAACATTTTGACTGATACATGCATTTTAAATTTCTTTCAACACCCCTACTTTAAAAGCCTTAAACATTTAAATATACAGATTATTTACATTATCTCAAAAAAAAGTCAACAAATTCAGAATCAATGACTTTGCAAATGTTTAATCACAAACTTAGATATAGAGAATAAGATTTTTCTCCATAAATAATAATTAGAAATTTATACTTGTATATATACTTTGGATACCATTATAAGTACTAATGTCAACCTCTCAGAAATCAATGTGAAATAGAATATTTAAAACAAAACCTATACCACAATTTAACTTAAATAAATTACATTAAGGGGTTGGAAAGATGGATCATAGGTTAAAACCATGTATTTCTCTTTCAAAGAACCTGAGTTCCATTCCTAGAATCCACATCAGGCAGTCTGCAACTGCCTATAACTCCAGATCCAGGAAATCCAATGCTTCTGGCTTATACTTATATCTGCCCACCCATTCACACACAAATAACCATTAAAGTACTTTGAAAAAAATGTAAATATATTAAGAAGATATTTGTATTCAAGATTTCACACCAAAAATAACAATACTTAAATTTTTCTTAGAAACTTACAGAGCTTTTACTTAAGGCACAAGACCTTCACAAGATTCATCTGAAGGCAAGTCAGCCTGACAAATGACTGAACAAACAGATCATCCCATCTCCATCCAATCCAGGAGGGTCCTACATCTATTTCAGAACACATGACCTTTAGAGTAGACATCTAGGTCCTTATCAGCCCCTTTGCAGAAGATATCTGGTTGCCCTAGCAGAACTTCCCATCTCTCCTCCCCAGATTCCCAGAAGGTGCACAAAACCAGCCCAAAAGTCACCACCATCTTCCGGGATTCCTGGAAGGAACATGCCTTCTACCCTCCTATAAATTTGAGACTTACCCCAACCCTTCTGTCCAGTCTAGAGTGCGCCCTAGCTTGATACCTTTTGGGGTTTCGCCTCCAGCTCTGCCACTCTGAACCCAAGGTTAGTTGTCTTTGCCTCCCAGGTCAATGTAATTTGGAACTCCTGTTCCAGTTCCTAGACACTCAGTCTGTGATCTCCTCTTGGTAGTGTGTCAGGGCTTGAGGTCAAAGGAGTACCTTTTTTTTTTTTTTTCACTTTTTAAATTTGCTTTTATTGAACTTTTGTGTAGAACATCTAAACAGTCTTAGTCATCCCTTATACCCCGGTCCCTAGCGACACCCTTCCATAGCACCCCCTCTGGAACCCATATACACTGTCATTCTTCTTCAGCCCACTGAGTTGTCAGTGCCCCCAGCTGTTCCCCAGTGCAAGTCCATCTACTGAGGTCTAGTCAGCCTATCTAGAATTCCTTGTTTAAGGAAGATCAGCTCTCCTTCACCTAGCAACATACAGTTGCCAATATTTCTTCAGATAAGATTGGGGTCTGCTTTTCATTTCCCCAGTTCGATGCTGGGATTTGTCTGTCTGAGTTTGTATGGGACTTGTGTATCCTGACACCATTGTCATAGAATCATATAAGAAGGTTCCCAGGAACTTGTAGGGCTTTGTTTCCTATGGCCATGCACTTCCTCCCTGGATCATACAATCTTTCTGCCCCTTCTTCTGTGTCGGTCCCTGAGACACTCTTACCTTGCCTAAAATGGGATCCAAGGCTTCATTGCCTAAAGACATGCTCCAGGCTTACTGATAGATTAAAATGTTGGAGAGAGAGAGAGCGTGCGGTGGAGAACACAAGCGGATGGATGAAGAAGGCACGGAGGCACAGATGGAATTCTCAGCGGGATACAGATTTATTTCACACGGGGCACCTTTCCCTCGGGGAAGGGAAAGATGTTAGGGAAAGATGTCAGGGAAGGGAAGGGAAAGATGTCAGCCCACGGGCTGTTAGCTGAGACTTTATATATGGGGGCTTTAGGGTGTAGAAGGGAAGAATGTTTGGGGGAGAAATCAGGGAGGGGGAAGCAGGAAAAGCAGGTAGGATTAGGGTCTGGAAGTGTTTACTTTTTCCCTCTTAAGAGAAAAACAGCTTCTAAAATCTCTGGTTATCAGGTAGAATCTGCTTATCCTATCTTTGGAGGTCAGAGGAAAGGCAGGCTGCTTCTCAGCAGAGTTTGTTTCCCTTGACTTCAAAGGTCAAGGTGCTTATCAGCTAAGTTCCCTTTTTCGGGCTCCAAAGTCTGTAGGTCCCTGTTGGGGAGGGGGGGAAGCTGCTGCTGTTTGGAACCCTAACACTTACCTTAAGCATAACCTCAAAGAGCTAGGCTTAACTGACCTCAAGCCTGCCACTTTAATTCCTTTATCAACTGAGGTCTGGACCCAATATAATTGTTCAATAATCATATTCTGCCTGAATTCAAAATTTGGACCATACTGACACATTGAAAACTTCACAAAAAAATGGAATGATGAGTAGTCAGAAGTACCCAAGCTTTTCTCTATCTCTGTCCTTCATTTTCCCCCTTCTACTCCTGCCCTCCTATCTGTTCTTTAAAAAGTCTTGCCTTGTGACACACAGGTATTTGCTGACAGGTATTGCCAGCAAAACTCCTCACTCCTGCTCCAGCTCCTGCCCCTTACCTCTTTGTTCCTCTCAGCAAATTCCAAATTCCGGCCTTTTCTCTCAGCAAATTCTCTAGTCAGTCACACTTTTCTCCCCTGCACAGCTCTGGGACTTTTCTGTTTTCTGGCCTCTGTGGAAGCCAGAAACAAAGGGTTTTTGTTTGTTTGCTTCCCTGGCCTCTTTCTTTTTTCAATGGCTTTTGTTGGTCCTTTATGGTCCTTGGAAGGTGGTCTGCTGCCTGCAGATCTTTTCTCTGCAGCTCCTCCCTCAACCTCCGTCCTCAGCACTGGGAATCCAGAAGCCTTTTCTCATCTCTTGTGCAAATTACAGTCGCAAAACCCACAGCAAATGTTAAAAAGTAAAAACAATGCAACTTTATTCCAAACATGTTTTACTTCTGACCCCAGTAAAGGACCTTGCCTAACCTCATCTGCCTGACTTAGCCCCATATTCCTGTCCACTGCTCCACTGCATATCCTGTGCAGCTAAAAAAAAAAAAAAAAAAAAAAAAAAAGTGGCAGAGAGAGGGAGGGAAATGGGAGGAATTGGAAAATAAGGAATAGGACAATGGGTTTAATCTATATATATTACATTCATGTATGAAATTCTCAAAAATATTTTTTAAAAAGTAAGAAATCAAATTTATTAACTATAATTGAAAGAAACATATTCATAAGAAATAAATACATTTTTAATGTGTCTCTATATACAGAATTCATAGTAGCCTGGAGTCTGGTTATGTAAAAGAAAGGATTATTAATTTTTACATTTATATTTATTCTATTATATGTGAATGGATGGAGGGGGTTAGCACGCCACAGCATTCTTATGAATGTCAGAGAAACAACTTGCCAGAATCTGTTCTCTCTAACCACAAATCAGGCTTATGGTCAGATGCCTTTACCTACTGAGCCATCTCTCCAGGAATAAAATACATAATATCAAGAGTGGTGCTAAAGAGGTATCTTAGTGGTTAAGAGCACTTGATGGTCTTCCAGAGAATTTGTCCTCTGCCACAACAATTCATAGCCACTTCGTTTATAACTCCAGCTCCAAGTAATCTAATAACTTCTTCTGACATCCCTGGGCACCTATATACATGTTCACATACACATGCACATGCACACAGATTAATAAAATATAGAAATTTTTAAACATAAAGAGCAAGAAATATATTGTTGGTCAAAGGATATGATAAAAGGAGGTTTTTCTCTAGGATCTATGACTTCTTCAGACATGGGTATTTGTCTAGGTTTACAGTACCACACAAGGGTTCCCTCCTATTGGGCAGGCCTTAAGTCTTATTAGATAGCTGTTTATTGTCCCCAAGATAAGAGTATCACTACTGCACTGTAGAGATTATTTGCTGAGTCAGTTATTGTTGTGATTCATAGATCTTACAGCTGGATGAGATCATTGATTGGTTTTCTCCCTTGTCAGATTGCATAGTATCTTCTGATATTCTTGGAACTTTACCTCAGGGATTCCAGATCAGTTGTAGCTCAATTACACCAATTCCCATGTCCAAAGTGTGCCCTATCTTTGGCAAAAGTGTCTTACCTTCAAATTCTAGGATGCAATCAAGGGCTATGGAGACTTTGGGAGTCTCTAATACATTTCACTCTCACTTTTCACATCACCTAAGCATTACTTATCTCTCCTCTCTCTCCCCACATAGTTGTTCCTTTTCCTTCCACAGTTATAAAGTCCCCAGATTTCCCCACGCCCTCCTTCAGAACACCAGTCTCCTATGCCCCTCACTCAAGCTTTATGTCCTATACCCCCATGGTTCCTTTCCATTTTCTGGACTCCTAAAGTTATATCTAGGTATGTTCTCTCATCTAAAGAATTGGAACTAAGATCCACAAATGAGAACAAACAAACATCAATTATTTTTCTTAGTCTGTGTTACTTTCCTAGTTACAACACTTTCTAGTTCCATTCATTTACCTGAAAATTTCATGATTTTGTTTTAATTGCTGAGTAGAACTCAATTATAAACACATTTTTATTATCCATTCATTGGTTGAGGGACATTTAGCTGTTTTCATTTCCTTGCTGTTGTGAAAACAGCATCAACAATAATAGCAAGTATCTCTGTAATACAATGAGTCCTTTGGGTGTTAGCCAAGGAGTGATATAACCAGATCATTTGGTAGATTTGTTTGCCACATTGATTTCCATGGTGGTTGCACCAGTTTGCAGTCCCACCAGCAGTGAATGAAGGTTCTTCTTTCCCTGTATCCTCCCCAGCATTTGAAATCATCTGTTCTATTGATCTTAACCATTATAAATATGTATCCTTGTATTTACAGACAAAACACACCTCATACCGCTCATCAAAGAAAATTTTTGCAGCAGATGGAGGCTACTTCAAAGTTTCATAAATCATCAAACACAGAGAATATGTGTCTGTGATGTGCAAAGCCAAAAGTAACATATCTGTAATGCAAGCTTCTCACTCAAGGCTCAAGGAACATAGCATAAAAGGGGACAGAAAGAATAGTAAAACATCTCTCGTCTTACCATCATAGTTTCCTCTTGTGACAGATGGCAATTTACCCAGAAAGCCACACGTGACCAAAGTGGAGAGAATAAGAGATTGTAGAATGTTTATTCTTGAATAGAACACCTATATCAAACCTCTGCAATGCAAGGCTCAGGGATCATTGTGGAAAAGGGGTCAGAAAGATAATAAGAAGCAGAAGTCAGAGATGACCAAAAGGAAACAAGGGTTTTCCAGACAGCTTGGAAGTTTCTCATAAAAACTCACCAAATTCTTGACTTCATGAAAAAGATCCACACAATTTCAAGTCAGACAAAACCCCAAGTAAGTTACTTATAGACATAGGTAAGTGGATTAGAAGCCCCAAATATACCTTAGTAACTATTGGCAACCAATACCTTTGGTGTGGATGACATACACCAAAGAATATTTGGGGGCACAAACTTGAATTGATAGGCTTTAATATATATGACAGAGTACATGAACTCTGGCATTGGGGCTGTAGAAGGGGTCCAGATAGGGGAAGGGTTCTAAATAAGAGAAAAATATACTGTACAAAATTGGGAAAAAATTCAATAAAAAATTATTTTAAATGTAATGACCTTTCAAAAGACTTGGATGGAAAGATTGTTAACTGGGCATTTTGGAACATGCCTTGTACCTGGCACTCAGACACAGAGGCAGGAGGATCCCTGTGAGTTCAAAGTCAGCCTTTTTAAAGAAATAAGTTCCAGCCCAGCAAGGGAGTTTCATGATAATTGCAAAATAATAGATCAGAGACACACAGCACTAGAAATTCTAGTCAGAGAAAATAGTCAAGTTATAGAAAAAGAAGGCATACAAGTTGGAAGGAAAGAAAACAAATAGATTTAATCTTTTTTTTGTAAATTACATGATTTTTAATGGAAAATCCTAATCCATGTGCACCACACATACATAAATCAACTTGTGCCTGTTACTATTAACTGGGGCAAAAAAACATGACTTGTTAGGCCATAGACCCTATTGGAGAACCTAATGCTATTACTCTTATAAATGGAAATAGTAATAAACATTCCCCAAAGGTTTTATTTTCATACCTATAGATTAGAAGTTCTCCCAAACCCCATCAGAAAAGGTACAGCTTTTATTAGATATATATTAATAAAGAAACTCATTATTGGTCAATGGAGAATAAGAAAGTGTGGATTACTCATCTCTAAGTGGTATATTTATATCACACCCTCCCTGAAAGTTTAAGGAATCATCATGGAAAAGGAGGCAGAAAGTTTCTAAGACCCAGACATAGTGAACATCTACAGCAAACAGTATTTTCTGGACATTACAGGGCATTGCACACAGGAACTCACATTGCTTCTGGTTATATGTACAAGTCCTGCACAAGATTAAGGCAGTCAAAATCCAATTGGTATTCCAGATATGTAATGGTAGCTAAATATTATAATACCCACACTTACATTTACTATGTGATCATAAACTATAAATTAATCATAAGATTACAAAATATATAATGTGTAAATAAAATGTCATTCAAAATTACTAAATATTAGTGCAATTTCAGTATTCTAATTATAAATGTTATTTTCTTTTTTTTTTTTTTTTTTGGTTTTTTTGAGACAGGGTCTCCCTATAGCCCCCGCTGTCCTGGAATTTCCTATGTAGACCAGGCTGGCCTTGAACTCACAAAGATCTGCCTGCCTCTGCCTCCTGAGTGCTGGAATTAAAGGCGTGTACAACCACACCCAGCAGAAATGATATTTTCATTAATTAATAAAAACATAAAGAAGGAATATAGCTAAGTGTCACACTGTACTGCATAATTATATGCAATGTTGATGTCACTAAAAATAAACAATTCTAAAAACAATACAATATTTAATATATTTTTAAAATCCCACAAAGACAGTAATGCAGAAGTTTAACATTTGATAAATAATCAAGGAGAGAAATAAAAAAAAAAAGCATTGCTTCAAAAACTATTTCTACCCAAGGATCTACACTCTTCAGACTCTTATTCTCTGTGTTTTTGCAATTTGTGGCCTTTTGTGTTCCTGACATTCTGTTGCATGAGGGAACTTCATTGATGAGAACTGAAAGATGCATTAGTGTTCTCTTTGGACAGGACTCCTATATTGAAGTCCACCCATCAAAGGCTCAGGGGCCATTGTGGAAGAGGAGGCAGAAAGATTGTAAGAGCCAGGGAGGAGGTACATGACCATACAGAAATAGGCCTACAGGTGTCTAGGTCCCTGTGTCCCAAGCAATCTGGTTCCTCTGAGGGATGGGACCTGCTGCAGAGAGTTAGTTGTGGAGGGAGGAGCTTCTGGGCGCCATTTTGGAAGAAAAGCAAGGGGGGAATGCAAAATAAATGGCCCCTCATCTCACCAGTGTGAGACTTTGAGCCCACCATGCATGGGTGAAAGTTAATGGAGACTGTATGTGGGTGCAGAGGCCATCTGGAACTGTGAGCCAAGCCATGCAGAGCTGGGTGCAACATGTCAGGTGTTTGGTTCTTTGTAAGTTACTCCATTTCACCAACCCCACACCCAAGATATAGAATGAAACATTCAGATAAAAATATGTTGTTTGTCCAATAGTGCCCTGAGCAAGAAACCCTGAAGAAAGTGAGCAGGAGGGAAAAAATTTAGTGGAACAGACTCTCATCATACAAACATACAACAATGGTGTCAACACGCACAAGACCCATGCAAACATAGGCAGACAAAACCCAGCACAGACATATGGAAATGAAGAGGAAGCCCCAGTCTTAGTCAAAGAATTATTGGCAGCTGATTACTGCTGGGTGAAAAAGAGCTGATCTTGATCTTGAAGGGAGAGACTCTAGATAGGCTGATTAAACTCCAGTGGATGAATTTGCACTGAGGGACATATGAGGACACTAACTTCACATAATAGCCCTTAACACTGATGACAGAAGGCATAAACTCCAGTGGGTTAGCTATGGGAGGTTGCCAAAGGGGAAGAGGGTATAAAGATGGTATTCCGTATTGAATACAAAAATATTCAATAAAAAATTAAAATACACCCAAAACAAAAATTATTTCTAATAATTATAGGCATTCTAACTCACAGAATAATTCAACATATTAACATATTTAGAATAAACTGAAAAGTCCGTGACAAGTAAATTAGTTACAGTATAGTATAACATTGTAAGGTTTCTTCTTTCATTCATTACATATTTGCAACTTCTATACAATGTAATTTGATGGTATTTAGATCACCTCTCCTAACCTCACCTCCACTTATTGCCCCCAGCCAACTTAAAGTACTCTATTACATAGATAGATAGATAGATAGATAGATAGATAGATAGATAGATAGATAGATAGATAGAGATATAGATGTTATAGATATATATAGATATAGATATAGATATCCATCCTATGGAATCTAATTTGTGTCCACAAACGTCCTTCACTGTGGGTCCATCCACTGGAGCCTGATTAACCTACCAAGAGTCCTATGCTTGAAAGAGACTGTCTCTTCCTCTCTCAGCAACCATCTGTTCCCACAATTCCCTTAGATGCAGTTGGAACTTCTTACCTACTTCCTCATGTCTATGCTGGGTTTTGTTTGTTCTGGTTTGAACTTGCATGGGACTTGTGATTCTGTTACTTTTGTTGTGAGTTCATGTTCATATGAGTAACTGACCACTTGATGGAAAACTCGGCTTGCTTGTGGTTATCTGCCAACTCTGACTCTTACAGTCTTTTTGCCCACTCTTCTGCAATGATCCATGAGCCTCGGGTGGGAGAATTTTGATATAGGTGTCCTACTGAGGGATAAACATTCTGATGTCTCTTTTTCTCTGCATGTTGGATGGTTTAGGGATTCTGTGTTAATCACCATCTGTTTCATAAGGAAAGTTCTCTAGGGAGAGTTGAAAGACGCCTTAATCTATGGGTACAAGTCATTAAGAATCAGTTTAGGGGCTGGAGAGATGGCTCAGCAGTCAAGAGCACTGACTGGTCTTACAGAGGACCCATGTTCAATTCCCAGCACCCACATGATGGCTATGAATTGCCCTTAACTCCAGTTCCAGGGGAATCGGAAGCCCTCTTCTGACCTCCACAGCATTGTATGAGATGAGTACACTCACATACATGCAGGCAATACTCTCATACACATAAAATAAAAATAAAATAATTTTTTAAAAGGAATCAGTTTAATACAATAAGTATTTAGAGAAAAACTAGTATTACATACTCCCCTGTCCTGTGACCTGTTTAGCCTCAGGTCCCTAACCCTGATATCAATGTCAATGTAAAATATGGGCTCCATCCTAGGATGTGAACCTTGAATATTGGTTGGTTACTCCCATAATACTTGTCACTATTGCACTGGTGGGCGTATCTTGCCAAGTCACCTGTTATTTAATTTCACAGTATTTATAGATAGATAAGATGATGATTAATTTTTTCCTTCTAGTAGCTTGCATAACACCTTCCAGCTTATGAATGCCAATAGAGATGAGGCTCACAAGTTAGCATCAGCTTGATTTCTCCTTGTTTGTGCTACAGCTCATTCATATAGTGTCTTAAGCAATACTGCAAATTACCATCCAGTTCTGGTGGCTAACAAAGAGCAAGGGCAATGGTCAGTATCATTTGAGGTCTGTCAACAGCTTCTAGAAACAAAGTACATTGCTGGTATTAAGGTGCTGTTTTCTCTTTGTTTGTTTGTTTGTTGGTTGGTTGGTTGGTTTTTCATTAGCCTGTGATTTCTAGAAAGGACAATGTTATGTTTCCCTTTTATATGGTAACTCCTTTTTATCTCTTTTGATGATGTATATGTCTCTACTTTAGGATGTTTCTATAGTGATCGATCACGACCCCTCTCAGGAAGCCTCTACCCAGTTCATGGCCATTTAATAGTTTTTTGCTCTCTCTGAATTTTCAAATTGAAACATTCATATCTAAGATTTCAAAGCTAGCACTGAGCTATGAAAGAGAACATGTGACATTTGTCTTTTTGAATCTGAGTTACAACACTCAGGAAGATTGCTGAAGCAGCTGTTAAAGACTCAAGTAATTAACAATCAGTCTAATCACAACCAAAAATACTATATAATATTTATGTAAATCTCTATGTATCTATTTATATATCTATATGTACATATAGCTATATAGGTATAAACCAAAACAAGAATTAAAAGCCAGGATACACAATACAAAGTGTGTCTAAGCTAAAAAAACTCATGACCTACAAATTTAACAAGTCTATGAAGATGTAAACAAGCTCACAAGGTAGACAGCATCGTAAACCATCAAATAACAAATAAATCAATCACTCTATAAGCATTGGCTTTTCAAAGGAAACATGATAACTTCTCTTTCTGGCAGGAATTGACAAATCATGACATATTCCCACACTGCTGGTAGGAATATATATTGTTACAGACACTATACATCAATTAAAATAATATATATACATATGTTGCTTGCTCAGTGATTTCTCATTCTTACCAATCTGTCCTGTAAAAATGAAATAAACCCTATTTCTTTCATATTTGCAGACAAATGAAATTTCTTACCATATGCTAAATATGGACTCCTATATTTACAGACAAGTATACCATATGTCGCTCATCAAAAAAGCTTCTTTTGGCAACAGATGAAGGCTACTGCAGAATCCCACAATTGGTCAGACACAGAGAATATGTCTCTGAGAGAAGCCTAGTCCTAGGGGACACATCTACAGAGGTGATGAGTGGAACCTCTACACCTTAGACTCAAGGAACATAGTGGAATGGAGAGGCAGGTAGAGAGACTAGTGCATCTCTCAACCCTCACCAGTGAAGTTTCATTATACAACAAAGTGTGATGCACACAAAAGATCACAATTGGTTAATTTTTAAAGAATAAGAGACTGAAGAGTGTGTGTCCCTGCATAGGGCTTCTATATCAAATCCCTCATGTGTGTGCCATCATGGAAGAGAAGGTGGAAAGATTGCAAGTGCCAGGGTTGCAGAGGCTTTCAGGCCACTGGAAGCTTGCACATGTGAACATGTGGCAATGGTGGTATCGGGCAACAACCCAAGTCAACTCAATCAGACAAGGGCCAGAGTGGAGAAAAGGGAAATTGATGGCGGGTTGGCCCTAGTCCGGGGACCATTGGAAACTGATTACTTTTGGGTAAGAGAGAGTAGGCATTACCAACGATCTCTAGATTGACTACACTCAAGTGCATGAATTTGCACTGAAGGAATACGGAGTGCAACTGCTTGTCTGGATAGGACTTAACACGCATGGTGGTATCACTTGAGTTCCCTTTGGGTCTTTTGCACTAACAAACAAACCATATAACATATCTTTATGTGCATTTATTAACTTAAAAAGGAATGAGTACTAAGTGCCTAGCCCCACGCCACAACTCAGAGCCCACCATATCAGACCGCACCATGCCCATAGTCACCACTAGCATTCGCTCAAGCCTCTGGGGCCAGTGATCTCAACCCAGGTCCACAGGAATCAGTCCATTCTGTCCTTGAGCTGCTGAAAGGCTGCACCTTCCCCATGCCACACATTATACCCCAGGTTCGTGGCTTCCGTCCCAAGATGGCTCCCAGCAGCCACACAGTAGTCCATGCTCTATTGCAGGTCCCGTCCCTCGGAGGATCTATCCCATTGGGAGACACTTCACCCCTTTCCTCCACTCTTACAATCTTCGCATCCATCTGCTAAAGTCCCTGACCCTTGGAGGGGGTGACATATGTAAGATGATCTCTCCTGTATCATGGTGAGATAGTGGCTTCTTGGGCCTCCCCATTAGTCATCTTTAAGCCGTGGCCACTGATCTACCTCAATGGTGTTTCTTCTACTATAAAGATAAATGGAGGGAAGTAGACACATTTAAGCAAATATGAATGTAAATACAGATGCCTAGAAGATATCCCAGTAGGTGTACTATATGCATTAAACAGTATACTCATGATGGCTTCTCCACTAGGACCCGTGACCTTTCTGGACACAAGGCGTTGGCCTGGTCTCCAGCACCAGATGTGTGTTCCACCCCTAGGAGCAGGCCTTATCCAATTAGAAATTTGTCAGTTGTACATATGTTGGTCAAGCCATCATTGCACTTGCAGGTATTGCTTGGGATGTCCATAGTGTACAGTGTGCGGGGTCCATTGTTGAGTAGAATTATAGGATATCCTTTCTTCCACAACCATCTGCATAGAGCCTTCTGACAATATGAATGTCATCTATCCAGTTGTTTGGGATTTTTGGCTTAGTCTCAGTTCCATCTCTTCTTCCTCTCCCACGCTCACAACATGCAATGTCTTCAGCAACATGTTCTTACTGAACTTCCTAGTGTACAACCGACATTAATGGCAATAGCCTTGGTGAATTGGAGGACCTCTAGGATCTCCCTCTGACCATTAGCTCATGTGGGGGGCAACCCACCCCTGGTACTGTAGATTTTCTTAACAGTTGTATAGTTTTGGAGTCTCTGTCCTCATCTTACCAAACCTACAAAAAACTCCCAAGAATCTTACAGCTGGCCTTTGCTTCTTCAGGTATCTTTCAAATGGGTTCCACATCTGTAAAATATTCAAAGGAATGTTAACATTATATATTAAATCAATCATGGACATGGTCTCACACAGCACGGAAAGGTTTTGTCCATTCATATTGTTTTCTCCATAGGTCTTTGTTAGGTACCGTGATGGCTAATCCTCAGTGTCAACTTGATTGGATCTGGGATTAATGGAATGAAAGAGATCTTCTTGATTGGATCATCTAAAGCCAGAAGACACACCAGAAATGTGGGTGTTACTTTCTGATAGCAGCCTATATAAAAGGCCAAGGCAGAGGAGAATGCCAGGCTTCTTGATGCTTGCCTTCTCTCTCGCTGATGAGCTATCTTGCTGCTGTAGACTGAAGACTAGCTGATCTTTTGGAATTTGTCAGTCCTTCAGTGCCAGATTGGGAGTACTGAGACATCCAGGCTTGTGGACTGAACGACTACAGATTCACAGCCTCTCCAGTGTGGTGCAGCCATTGTTGGACTACTCGGACTCTATCTTGTGAGCTAAGCTGATAAATCCCTATAAATACATATTTATTCTACTGCTTCTGTTTCTTTGGAGAACCCTGCTAATACAGATTGTGGTACCAGGAGTGGTTCTACAGAAACAGAATTCAAAGGATGAATTTCTTTAACCAGCTTGTTGGTATTTGGAGCAGGCTCTCCAACTCAGAGTCTTCAGACAGCATGGAGTGCACTGAAAATCTGTGGTGTAGACTATTTGGAACAATTATGGAGATAGACCCATTTGAATCTCCTAACATCTCTTGTGAAGAGCAAGAAATTTAGTGACTCTATACATAAAACATTTGACAATTTGTGGAAAAATAAGAAAAATAATGATGCTACCTGGTTACTTCTAGCATCTCTGGATAAAGTGAGGAAGATAAACAATCAGCTTAATGATAGATTTGACAAGCTCCAGATTCGAATCAACAGTTTAAATATTTCCAAGTGATACATAGAAGAGAATCTTCTCTCCAGCAGCCAGAGAGCTAAAGCTGCAGAAAATCAAGCTGGAGCCCTTATTATACATTTGGCTGACCTACAAAGCAATTTAATTCACAGCCTCGAAGGGTGTCAGCAGTAAAGGTGAGGGCATTGGTAGGAAAAGATTGGAATCCTGAAATGTGGGATGGAGATATGTGGGAAAACTCTGAGGAGGCTGAGGATTTAGAATCCTCAGACTCTAAGGAATTTGATTCACCTGATGAACTAATCTCCCCACCCTCAGCACACCCACCCTCCCCACCCTTGCCTGAGGCAACTAATCCCATTGAGGAAGCTAATCCCATTCAGCAAGAGGAAGCTGATGTCCCTCAGGACCCAGTTATTGTTGCCTGTGGACCTATAACCAGACTCAAAGCTAAGAGGCCCCTAGAGGAGAGATAGAAAATGTGGTCCATGAGGAAGTGCACTACACCACTAAAGAGCTTAGTGAATTTGCTAATTCTTTCAAGCACAAGCCTAATGAATATGTCTGGGAATGGATTTTAAGGGTATGGGATAATGGTGGAAGGAATGTAAAATTGGATCAGGCTGAGTTTATTGACATGGGCCCCCCGACTAGAGATTCTAGGTTTAATATGGAAGCCCATGCAGTTAAAAGGGGTGTTAAAAGTTTATTTGATTGGTTGGCTGAGGTATTTATCAAAAGATGACCTACTGACAGAGAGCTGGAGATACCTGATATCCCTTGGCTTAGTGTTGATGAAGGGATTGTAAGGCTCAGGAAAATTAGTATGCTCCAGTGGATTCGAAGAGCAACACCAAATCCTCAATAATGGGAGTGCCCAGAGGACATGCCTTTTACTGATTTTAAAAGATGGAAAGTACTGAGACACCAGAACGTTTGAAGAGCTTTGTTTTTGTTCTTTTCCTTATGCTGAATCTTACAGTTGGACATGCTGCTGCTCAATTGCATAAATTAAACGTAAATATAATGGGTGTAACAGGACCTTGGAGTAGGTGTCAGGTGGCATGAATTACCAAAGACAAGGTAAGCATACTTATCATAATGGGCAGCGAAGGCAAAACAATACCTACAATGGCATGACTCAAATGGACCTGTGGTGCTAGCTAATCAATCATGGTGTTTCCAGGGACCACATACATAAGAAGCCTACTAAGTTTTTATATGATCTGTATAAGCAGAAAAGCTCTAGGATGAATGACAGGAAGTCAGTATTGGATCGTAGTGTCGTGAGCCGGGACTCTGTCCAGCAGAGTCCAGGAAAGACGACACAGACACCAAGGTGAGGTTCAAGCTTCTGTTTCTCTTTCTTCCTTCATTCTCTCCTATTATCTCTCATGTTCTCTTCACTATGATGCTGTCTCTCTCTATTACACACTTCAGCTCTTTATATAGCGTTTTCCAACAGCCCTCCCCCCAGCCGGTACCAATCAGGGCTCACACACGTGCAGCGGCCAGGCAGAGTGTAGCTCATAGGCACGTAGCAAGATCATCAGGCTGGCAGCACCTGTTTGGCCTCTCCATACTTTGGAGTAAGCAAGCGGGAATCACGAGCCTTGGCAATCAGCCAAGAGTTGGAGTAAACAGCATGAGGTTTGGCAGCCAGCCAGGGCGCCATCTGGCTGACTCAGCTGTGCTCGCTTCCCACATCGTAGGAATGGAGAATCTCTCTAAGTCAACCAATTTCCAGACTTGAGACAGTTTACAGGCCCAGAACCCCTTGACTGAAGGGAAGGCCAGGAGCCATTGAGGAAGGACTTTGTCACAGTACCAAAGAGTTATGCTGTTTGTCTCTCACCCATCCTTCCCCAGAGGGACACGTGGCCTTTTACTAGAGTAACTGTACATTGGGGAAAAGGAAATAATCAGACTTTCCGTGGCCTATTGGATACTGGTTCTGGGTTGACAATAATTCCCAGAGACCCTAGAAAGCCCTGTGGCCCTCCAGTTTATGTAGGGGCTTATGGAGGTCAGGTGATAAATGGAGTTTTGGCTGAAGTCCAACTGATAGTGGGTCCAATGGGTACCAGAACTCATCCTGTGGTTATTACCCTAGGACCAGAATATATAATTGGGATAGATATAATTAGGAATTGGCAGAATCCCCACATTGGTTCCCTGACCTGTGGAGTGAGGGCTATTATGGTTGGAAAGGCCAAATGGAAACCACTGGAATTGCCTCTTCCAGGGAAAATAGTGAACCAAAAACAGTATTGCGTACCTGCAGGGACTGCAGAAATTAGTGCTACCATCAAGGATTTGAAAGATGCATGGGTGGTGATTCCCACCACATCTCCCTTTAACTCTCCTCTTTGGCCTGTGCAGAAGACAGATGGGTCATTGAGAATGACAGTTGACTATCAAAAACTTAAGTAGTCACTCCAATTGCAGCTGCTGTACCAGATGTGGTTTCCTTACTTGAGCAGATTAATACATCTCCTGGTGCCTAGTATACAGTTATTGATTTGGGAAATGCTTTCTTCTCGATACTGGTTCATAAGGACCACCAGAAGCAAGTTGCTTTCAGCTGGCAAGGCCAACAGTTTACCTTTAGTGTCCTGCCTCAAGGGTATATTAACTCTCCATCATTGTGCCATAACTTGGTTCAAAGGGATCTTGACTGCCTGACTCTTCCACAAAATATCACACTGGTCCACTATATTGATGATGTTATGGTGATTGGATCCAGTGAGCAGGAGGTAGAAGACAGTCTGGACTTCTTGGTTAAGCATATGTACATGAGAGGATGGGAATAAATCCAACCAAAATTCAAGGGCCTTCTACTTCAGTGAAATTTCTAGGAGTTCAATGGTGTGGAGCATGCAGAGACATTCCTTCTAAGGTGAAGAATAAGTTGTTGCATTTGGCCCCTCCCTCCACCAAGAAAGAAGCCCAACACTTGGTGGGCCCATTTGGATTCTGGAGGCAGCACATTCCTCACATGCGTGTGTTACTAAGACCCAAATATCAAGTGACTCAGAAGGCAGCTACCTTTGAATGGGGATTGGAACAGGAAAGGGGCCTTCAACAGATCCAGGCTGCTGTACTAGCTGCTCTGCCATTTGCACCATATGATCCAGTAGACCCAATGGTGCTTGAAGTATGAGTGTCAGATAAAGATGATGTTTGGAGTCTCTGGAAGGCTCCCATAGAGGAATCACAGTGGAGGCCATTGGGATTTTGGAGTAAGGCTTTTCCTTCATCTACGGACAACTATTCTCCCTTTGAGAGACAGCTCTGAGCCTGCTATTGGGCCTTAGTTGAAACTGAATATTTGACAATAGGCCACCAAGTCACCACGTGACTGGAGTTGCCCTCATGAGTTGGGTGTTATCTGACCCCCCCAAGTCATAAAGTAGGCCATTCACAGCAACAATCCATTATCAAATAGAGGTGGTATATATTTGATCGGGCTCAAGCAGGCTCTGAGGGCACAAGCAAGTTACAGGAAGAAGTTGCCCAAATGCTTATGGTTCCTACTCCATACGATGCCTTCTGTTCTCAAGCATGCACCTATGGCTTCATGGGGTGTGCCCTATGATCGGTTGACTGAGGAAGAGAAGACTAGGGCTTGGTTTACAGATGGTTCTGCATGCTATGCAGGCACTACTCAAAAGTTAATAGCTGTGGCATTACAGCCAATTTCTGGAACAACCCTGAAGGACACTGGAGAAGGAAATTCTTAACAGTGGGCAGAACTTTGGGCAGTGCACATGGTCATGCATTTTGCTTGGAAGGAGAAATGGCCAGAAGTGCAATCATATACTGATTCATTGGCTGTATCCAATGGTTTGGCTGGATAGTCAGGGGCTTGGAGGGAGCATGATTGGAAAATTGGTGGAGAAAGACATTTGGGGAAGGAGTATGTGGATAGATCTCTCCAAATGGGCAAAGGATGTGAACATACTTGTGTCTCATGCTGCTCATGTATACACATGCATTAAGCAGATACTTGTGCTATTCTTTTTTTGAATGTGTAATTGAGATAAGTGGTAAGTGGTTAATTGTTGTGAACCTATATGATCATATTGGGTTATGAGATACTAAAGGACTAAGCGTCAAGTAGATCAGATGACCCGCTCTGTAGATTGTCAGCCTCTTTCTTCAGCTATCTATGTCATTGCTCAATGGGCCCATGAATAAAGTGGCCATGATGGCAGAAATGGAGGTTATGCATGGGCTCGACAGCATGGACTCTCACTCATGAAAGCTGACCTGGCTACAGTTGTTGCTGAGTACCGGATTTGCCAACAGCAGAGACCAACACTGAGTCCCCGATATGGCCCTGTTCCCTATGGTCACCAGCCTACAACCTAGTTGCAGGTTGACTACATTGGACCACTTCCATCTAGGAGGGGATAGTGTTTTGTCCTTACAGGAATAGACACTTATTCTGGTTATGGATTTACCTTTCCTACACGTAATACTATCCAGGGTCTTATAGAATTCCTTATCCACCATCATGGTATTCCACACAGCATCACTTCTAACCAGGAAACTCACTTCACAGCAAAAGAAGGGCGACAGTGGGCCCATAATCATGGAATCCACTGATCCTACTATGTTCTCCACCATCCTGAAGCAGCTGGCTTGATAGAACGATGGAATGGTCTCTTAAAGACACAGTTACAGTGCCAGTTAGGTGTCAATAGCCTGGAGGGCTGGGGCAGGGTCGTCCAGATGGCAGTGTGTGCTTTGAATCAGCCTCCAATATATGGTACAGTTTCTCCTAGAGGCAGGATTCATGGGTCCAGGAATCAAGGGGTGGAGGTGGGAATGATTCCACTCATTATCATCCCTAGTGACCCTCTATGAAAATTTTTGCTTCCTATACCCTCGACTTTGCACTCTACTGGCCTGGATGTTTGGTTCCTGAGAAGGGAGTGCTTCTGCCAGGAGAGAAAACAAACATTCCATTGAACTAGAAGCTAAGACTTCCTCCTGGACACTTTGGGCTTCTGATGCCCTTAAGTCAGCAGGCTAAGAAAGGAATAACAGTAT
>NW_008360329.1:755863-761980 GCF_000622305.1 Nannospalax galili
TGTAATTGAGATGTGTTAAGTGGTTAAGTGTTGTGAACCTATATGATTATATTGGGTTATGAGACACTAAAGGACTAAGCATTCCTTGAAGACCTTATCACCTATTCTAAGATATATAATGCATTGGTCATTGTATTATGGGATAGTTATATCATGTTAGGTGAAACTATGACCTCAACATTGTTTTCATTTGAAAATAAAGCATGATAGAAAGATGACATTGTGTGTCAAGATGATTAGGGGTGGACTTGTGATGGCTAATCCTGGGTGTCAACTTGACTGGATCTGGGATTAACTGAAATGAGAGAGATCATCTTGATTGGATCATCTGAAGCTGGAAGAACACGTAATACTATCCAGGGTCTTATAGAATTCCTTATCCACCATCATGGTATTCCACACAGCATCACTTCTAACCAGGAAACTCACTTCACAGCAAAAGAAGGGCGACAGTGGGCCCATAATCATGGAATCCACTGATCCTACTATGTTCTCCACCATCCTGAAGCAGCTGGCTTGATAGAACGATGGAATGGTCTCTTAAAGACACAGTTACAGTGCCAGTTAGGTGTCAATAGCCTGGAGGGCTGGGGCAGGGTCGTCCAGATGGCAGTGTGTGCTTTGAATCAGCCTCCAATATATGGTACAGTTTCTCCTAGAGGCAGGATTCATGGGTCCAGGAATCAAGGGGTGGAGGTGGGAATGATTCCACTCTGAACCCTAATACAGGTACCATAGCATGGGTATGAGACATTAATTTGGTTAACTCTTTACCATTTTTAGTTATCCCTTTGGATTCTTTTATTCTTTTATCATCCCTAGTGACCCTCTATGAAAATTTTTGCTTCCTATACCCTCGACTTTGCACTCTACTGGCCTGGATGTTTGGTTCCTGAGAAGGGAGTGCTTCTGCCAGGAGAGAAAACAAACATTCCATTGAACTAGAAGCTAAGACTTCCTCCTGGACACTTTGGGCTTCTGATGCCCTTAAGTCAGTCTGCCTGATGCTGCACTGGGCTAAGAAGGCATGGGGCTTCTCCTGTTCCCGCTGCACTTGTTGCTTCCCTGAGTCAGACAGGCTCTGTGTCTGCCTCCTGACTGTAGCCACATCCGTCATCTTCCCATTGACCACACCAGAAGGAGGGGTGATTGATCCAGACTTCCAGGGAGAAATTAGACTTGTTTTCCACAATGGAGGTAATGAAGATTATATCTGGAAGGCAGGAGACATTTATCAGAAGAGAAATGAATCTTATTTAATCCCTGGGGATTCTTAACCACCCCTTGTACTGTTGTTATCCTTTGAATATTCTTTGTAAACTGTTCTGGTTTTAAAACCTTCCAGTGTTATCATGTCCTGTGATTAAGGTCAATGGGAAACTGCAACAAACCAAAACAGACAAGACAACAAATGGCCCAGACCCTTCAGGGATGAATGTATGGGTCACTCCTCCGGACAACAAATGGCCCAGACCCTTCAGAAATGAAAGCATGGGTCACTCCTCCAGGGAAAGAGCCAAGACCTGCAGAGGTGTTTGCTGATGGTCGAGGAAATACAGAATGGGTTGTAGAGGAAGGTAGTTACAAATACCAACTTAGGCAATGTGACCAGTTGCAGAAACGTGGATTGTAAATGACAGGAGTATTTTTGTCCTGTTTGGTTAAGAATAGGCTTGTGCATGTATACACATAGTCATATAGATCTGCCAAAGCCTATCTCACTTTACAAAGATCCTGTCCCATCAAAAGGCTTAGCAAAACCATTAAAGCCCCCATACCATTCTTGGGGTCCCAGTTGAATTAAGCTTTATTTCATATCTCTCGTGAATATAGTCTCATCTGGCCCAGTGAACTGGACATCATATATTGCTTTTCTCATACCTAGTTCTCTCAGTAATGCCTGACCCTCCTTTATAGTCCTACAGCCCCTGATAATCATGTTAGTCTCTGTTGTTGACAACCATGTATCTTTAATGATTTCAACCAGCCACCCCATTAAGGACTGCTCCCCCCTGCATTGCCTTAGGTTGAACAGCCTATATGGCAAGGGCGGATGGGTGGCTATATAACTCAGCTGTGAAGCTTCTGAAGGACTTAGACTGACATCATTTTCTCCCATGTCCCATACTCTTACAAGCCACGTAGCCAGGGGATCTCTGCTTCCTTGCTTGTTTTTACTAGTTTTAACAGTTCTAGCATAGAATATTTCCTAGCTATAGCACAGTTAGCATTTTCCCCTTTTTACTATTATCTGTCTTTTCCTCTGAGTCCTTGGACCTTACACAAGTCAAAGTGTCCTGTCTTTTTTCTCTCTCCAGCTCAGCAACTGGGTCTGTCAGTTCAGCCTTTGCAGCTTTCCCTGCCTGGGACACATCTTATATCATTCAAAGTGGCTGTGCACTCTCTCTCTCTCTCTCTCTTTCTCTCTCTGGGTGCTCCATTTGGGTCCAGAGCAGGTAAAAGATTTTCTAGCCTTCAGATAACCTTTAACAAATCTTCACATACCCACAACATATCCCCACATTTACAACATAGCTGTGACCCATGATTCTGCATGGCTGGCCTCTTTTTAGTAACCCATTGTAAAAACCACTTCAGCACCATCAACACTCTTCTAAAACTCATTCTCAGTTTCATCACATCCTGCCAAGCTATGCCAATTTTGTTGTTCATGTTCCCTATGGGTCTCCGGAACTATCAAAAAAAAAAAAATCCCATATAACATAACTTTATGTGCATTTATTAATTTACAAAGGAATGAGTACCCAGTGCCTAGCCCTTTGTGCCATAGTTCAGAGCCCACCATATCAGACCACGCCATGCCCATAGTCACCACTAGCATTTGCTTATGCCTCTGGGGACAGTGATCTCACCCCAGGTCCATAAGAGTCAGTCCATTCTGTCCTTGAACTGCTGCATGGTTGCGCGTTCCCCACACCACACTCATTACCCCTGGCTCCTGGCTTCCATGCCAAGATGGCTCCCTGCAGCCTCCCAGTAGTCCATGCTCTGTGGTAAGCCCCGCCCCTTGGAGGAACTAGCCAATTGGGAAACAGGTGGAATACATGAGGACCAATGGGAGCAGGGTATGGACAAGGGGAGGGTCTCAAAATTTGATTAAGAATTGTATGAAATGTAGAAAAGCTCAATAAAAAAATTTTAAAGATGAACTAAAAATAAACGATTTATGATGCTAGAAAATGCATTGTAGAATGTTCACAGTAGTTAAAACATGGAAAAGTGTTCAACATCCTCAATAGGAGAATGGCTGAGGTAAATTATAGCGTATCTACAATAGTGTTTACTTGTATAACCATTAATAAAAATTACTATTTTAGAGTTCCTAAAGTGACTTTTATGTTGATGACATTTTACTATGCAAAACATATAAGATGTCCTCATTTAAAAGCAAAAGCAACAAAAGCTGTATGGGAGTGTATAATTGTATTTTAATGTAAATGACAATCTTGGGGATGTATTAAAGCTACATTTTTAATTGTTACCTGACCTTTGGATGATGTTTTGTGGCAGAAAGCAAAGGCAAGATGGTAAGGGAAGAAACAAGCAACAAATAACTATAAAAAGATGAAGAAAAGAACAATCAAGCAAATATCAAGTGGCATCAAAAGAAACAGTAGTGCAAGTCTGAAGAAATGGCAGTTCAAATTAGAGAATATGTGACGAGAATGTGGAAAACTAATGACCTAGAGCATCTTTGGTTTCTTTGTCTCTACGTATGCACAAGCCACATGGTTCACTGAGGCACTGGGGAAATTCAGTAAATAAAGGTTGCATTTTCCATATGAGTTTGAACTAACTGTGGAGAACTGAAGCCTAATTGTGGACCAATAGTTCATTGGACATTTATTTGCTGTAAAATGTAGGTGAAAGAAAATACTTTCAGACATAAAACAAAGATAGTTGCCAGAAGATATATGTGCACGTGTGTGTGTTGAATGGGTTATTACGTGTGTGTTCTATGTGGTGTACATACATGAGTGATATGGAAGCCAAATTAGCCCAAGTCCATCTATTCAACAAATGTAGAGACAAACCCACAGTCACCTCTGTCTCCCTACAACACCAAGCTGAGTTCCATAGAACATATGTTCTAAACTGGAGATTTTCTTATTGCAATTACATGTACCAGTTATATGATATCACAGTACTCACCTAGTGTCTCTCCTCTGTGAGTCCTCCCCACCCCATGGAAATGGTGGCTATGTCTCTGAGATACATAAATAAAAAGGTCCTAGGAAAATAACATGAACTTCATGAAATCAGCATTAGCTTTGCCATCCATACAGCTGAGATTGTCCAGTTCACATTTTATTTGTTTTTGCAGCAGCAGGTACAGACTGATTTACTTAGCTACTTCCTGTATCTAGAAGCTATTTTTGACACATAAAATCTAATGTTGTAATTGGTTTCCTTTGCTTCTTTTCTGCTTGAAACTTATCAACTCATATTTTCAAACCAGTATTAATTAATGCTCTGGCAAATTATAGTAAGATTCCTGTGGAACTATATTTTACATTTACATGAATACAAAAAAATTAGTATGATTTGTATTCCAACAATGAATAGCAAAGTAAGTAACAGAAATTGTTACTTATTATATAGCCTGTTGCCAAACAATTATTATGTGCATTTGATAAACATTTGAATGAATGCCATAATAATCTATCCTCAATTATCATTAATATCACCATTATTCATATCGAGTTATGACTATGAGTCTTGTACATTGTACTGAATAACTGGAGGAATGAATCCTCATTTCAATTTCATTTGTATACTATTCTAATGTTTTAAAATGCAGTTTTATGTAATATATACAATCACTTTCAGTATAGATGTTAATTCAAAAAGCAGAGTTCTCATCTCCTGGATAATTAAGAGATGGAATGACTATTTCAAAAGAAAAACCAAATATGCATATATGAAGACAAGTGTCTCATATTTTCTATTTTTTTGTCAAGAAAACATTCAATATTTGTTTACTAAGAGACAAATGCAATTTTAGTTAGAATTAGCAAATAATACAAAGAAAAATAAATTACTGGATAAAATACATAGATAGACCTATTTATCTACTAAAATGAAAGTTTTATTTCATTCTTAAGGTTATTCAAGGACCTAGAAATTATTACAGGAAAGATATAAGCATCAAAGTGCTTCAATCATTGATAAGTTAATAAATGGAGCTCTATCATTATAGAGGCCTTTGTCCTGAAGGATGTGGGACAAAAAAAGGCATGCTTTAATGGTAGAGCAGACAGAAACAGAGCATTCTATAAATATATTTGACTCGTAGTTTGAAAATAAGCTTATTTTATATAGTTTTGACACCAGAAAGGTATTAGAAAACTGAATACTTCAAAGATGGTGGGGCACCACCTTTCTGTTGCCTATAGTGTCCATGAAAAATTGAAATAAAATTTGGATCTTTCTACACTCTTCAAACTGATCAGGCTACTTCCTACTTGGCTTTGTGTAAATAGCCCAACTGCCTTGAATAACCTATTTGTATTAGACTACTTCTAAACATTCGAGGGTTTCCTTAAATAGCATGCTGTGACTTAAAACAGGCTTAATTGGTGCAATGGGGATGAAGGATCTAACAAATCTTCCTCCACGATTCAACCCATAAAGAGGACCCCTAGCCTACGGTGTATCAGTGAATTAAAATAGATAGTTGCTGCTTTACAGTTATTAGCTTAATTTTTCCTCATTTCAAAATGCTGTGGAGTCCATACACATTCAGCAGAAATTGTACTTCAGATTTGAATTCTTATCTTTTCCTAGAATATGAATAGGTAATAGGGTATTCCAGTGATTCTGCAATGACATGAGCTCCCTGACAGCCACGTGATCACTAGCGCATTCTGCTGGTGCCCTAGTGTACCATGTTGCTAACCTATGATGCTCAGTAGATTAGATATGTTAGATATATTTTTATCTTAGAATATTTTAACCTTACAAAATGAGTTTATAAGAACATAATTCCACCATAGGTTGCATCAGTGGTTTTCCTGTGAAATATTCCTCATCTCATTGTTATAGAGGTGGTCCTATGGGAAATAAACAAGTAACTATTTTAAGATCCTCATGAGT
>NW_008360329.1:762090-764854 GCF_000622305.1 Nannospalax galili
GAGAGAGAGAGAGAGAGAGAGAGAGAGAATGCTTGTTAGGTGAGTCCTAATGAATGGAATGCTTTTTCCAGAATGTTCCTAGTTTAAGATTTCTTGCATTCTAAAATTATAACATACATACATGACACAAATATCTGGGGCATAAAATAGACATTTTTTGGAAACTAAATTTATCCTAATTGCTGTATACAAAGCCTTTATGACCTTCTTTAACTTTAAAATGTATTTTCTGTTCCTTTTCCCATGTCTTATCCAAAACGAGTGCTCTGATCATTAACTTTTCTTCAGATACTGTGAACTAACTGGTCTACTAACCACTCAAAAGTCAAACCATCCATTTTTACTCCATTCAAATATGTTTTCTTCTTCCATGGATTCCCTTTTGTGGTAGGAATATTTTAAAGTACATGTCATCAGTTCTTGAAGTTTTATTATATGTTTACACTTCTCCTCTACTACTGGTTCTCATCTTTGTTATATAGGAATTCTTACATGAAGTTCAACCCTATAATACAGTTCACCACTCGAAAGCAGCTCTATGAAAGTTCCTACAGATGATGGATGAGTTTGCCACTGTTTGTACGTGTACCTCAATAAATACATTCATAAGAAAAAACAGATTTTAGGTAATTCATTCTTAGATAATTCATTCATTATTTGTGTATTTGTGACATGGAGGGCTAAGGCTAGAATTGCATTTTAAGATCCAGAACTTTAGTGAGAAAAGTTATCGTTCATAAGCCTGATATTTCATTTTCATTTGCCTGAATCAGGTGACTTAACTGATTCTTAAAAACAGAATTGGAGCTACTAGAATACAAAGAAATGGAGCTATCTATGATTCTATTTGTAACCAGGCTTCAAATCTTTGACAGAGACCCCAAATTTAGTAGATTTGTGAGTGCAATGGAAATATGCTCAGCATTGGATCTACGATAATGCATGATTCTTAAAATCAAGAAAATGTACTTGAATTCATAACCCATTTTTTAAACAACAGATATTGGTACACCATTATCTTTGGGGGAGCCTTTGATTATTCAGTATGAAAGCTCATTTTCTCAGGCAAAGGTTAGAGTAATAGTATTTATTTGAAATGTAAATGAAGATGCTTCCACCATGGAATATAGGTTTCATTGTGCATTTGACTCTAATCAGACTGCCCCATGAATAATGTAGTTTGGTACCAATGTCCTCATTAAGCAAGTTTCCCATTATTGCATTTTCTGATTATAATCTCCTTGTTAAACTTCTTTTACTGTTCCTGCTGATGATCATTCATATGCCTAGGTCTTCAATATTAATCTGAATACACACACAGATAGCGTCCTGTAGATGAGAATCAAATTATATTGATGACCAGATGTCCTTTAAATAAAGGGTTGTTATCCATTGTATGTCCGAGAAATGGCATGGAGTTGAATTGTTAGACTGAGCTAAAAGAGAAAATGAGTTTCAAACTACTCTCAATTTATATCCATCTATGAGGCAATTTCACAATTATACTTGATTGACGGCAACAGTGAAGAAAGAATAGGATGACTAAAGACAAAGACCAACCATAATATATTTTTACCTGTTATTTTCTTATTTATATATTTATTTCTCTTCAAGAATGATAGAGTTACAAATTAAATTTTATAGCTCTGAAAAACCTTTATTTAATCATATGAGATCTTAGAAGGACTCTTTGTAATCAGGACACAGTTTTCAACTGTATAACTCTACAAAAGGAGACAAATTTACAAAAGAATTAGAGTTAAAAAATTCTTTAAATTTTGACAAGATTAAGACTAGGAAATGGAAAACATATATTAGTAGTAATGATGTGTCAAAATAAGATACATATCTTGGGTGTGGTAGTCCACGCCTTTAATCCCTGCATTTGAGAGGCAGAAGCAGGTGGATCTCTGTGAGAGCTCGACCAGCCTGGTCTACATAGTGAGGCAGCCAACTAGGGCTACAGGGAGCCCCTGTCTCAAAAAGACACATGTAAACCCAAAGATACATACACACACACACAATCAACATATATACACACACAAATGCACATACCCCACACACACAAACACAGATAGACAGACAGACAGACACACCGCATACATGTGTTCCACTCTCACACAAAGAAGATGGAGAGTTTCATTTCTAGACACAATCATCTTTTAGGTTTCTTAGAATAACAAAACACCATACTTGAGATGCAAGCAAATAGCTCACTGAAGATGGAACATTTGCCTATGTGCATTCAGTGCTGCAGCTATTTTTCAGTGGAAATAGAGATGGTATTTTGTCTTGTATAAGTAACCATGCACATTCAACATTAATATGTTAAAGACACAGGAAAGACAGAGATATAAAAATATTCAAACCACATATAGTAGACACCTTTGACGAGTGCTGAAAAATGAAAGATAACTGTCATTGCCTATGATAAATTCTCCTTTATTACATAAATATTGTATAATGACTATTTGTGATTATACTTAGAGTTTTCACATTGTAAGTTCTTTGACGTGGTCTTTTCATCTAAATTAATACAGTTCTCCAAAATCCCATGATGAAAAATTTTTCACATAAATTATATTAAATGACTTTCAGACTTTCCTTAAAATTGTTCCAAGTTACTTATGTTACATTTTATTAACATTATCCACAATTGGACATTATTCCTTGTAAGCACTGCATTTATTATTATTAACAATTAAAATTAATATAAGTTAATATCACTGATTTTCTCTCCATGTGACTTTGACTCATATTCCTT
>NW_008360329.1:764990-772338 GCF_000622305.1 Nannospalax galili
GTCTGATTTAATATATGTTTAGAAAACACCTGCCACCATTAAGCAAGTTTGGGATAGGTGATGTAAGTGCCATTATGAAGAGTTCTTTTTTTCTAGCCCTATTTATATTTCTAAGACAGTTATTTCAAAGAGGAAAGAAAGGGAAAGACAAAGAACATCTCAGAGTTTCTCTAGCTCTTACAGGTTTCTTTAGAGATTTAAAAGTAAATCTCATTTCAGATATTGGCTATTACCATTTGCCTTCTTCAGGAAAAAAGTTGGGGAATATTCAAAGAACTTAAGTCAAAACCATGCAATGACATCTCTTTTATTTGAAGGTCAGGAGCACAAAGACATGAAGAAACATCTCCCATTTATTAAAATAGTCTGCGCTTACAGAGCTGATGTGCTAAAAACAGTACTAAGCATATTAAAATAAGTAAAGAAATAAATAAAGCATTAACTCCTTTATTTAATCTTTATGACGCTGTTCTAAAATGAGGTGTTGTCTTTACAGAGGAGGGTAACATGGAGCTGATTAAGGTTAAATAATTTGTTCACTAAATGTGGGAGAGTTGTGTTTTGACATTCAGTCTCTCTAATCCTAAAACAAGTTTTATCTTACATCCCAAACATGACTTCTTCATTTTCACAGGTCCAGTTAATTCAGATATTGTTTATTTTATAGACTACTCATTGAAGCTGTTTATCAATAGAGTACACATGCCACAGCCAAATATACAGACAGAACATGATGTGAAATAGAACATACTGCTGCTTATATCCATCTTGCAAGGTGTTTAAAAGCATAGTGAGAGAGTATTTCTTAGACAAATAGTTTACAGAATAAGGATTAAAGTAATACTTGGATTAAAAATTTGTGTCTAGAGGATGGTGAAGACAGCTTACACGAGTAGGAAATGCTAGGAACAATTATGTGAGGGCGTAAGCATTGGAGAACCATTGAAATGTGCCCTGACTGTAGGTGCTACTAATTCCAACCCAATTCTGAACCAGTTCCTAGATACTGGGCAGCTTGCATCAGTTAACTGTTAATGCTGTGATTCAAGGTCTGCTTAACTTGTGTTATTGGGAGAAATTTTAAAAGATATTCAGCGTTCATGAAACTACATTGCCTCGAGTGTGAGGTGTGACTGAATCAGAGTTCAGTTTCTCACACTGCCAGTTCACATTTGAGTGGTGTGCATTCTCATGCTAATGGATCTACTTGTGAATTTCCTCTTGGAATCTTCTTCAGGGGACTCTCACCTTCCTCATACTTTGTTAAGATTTTTACTCAATCTATTTAGGCAAAATATTCACTTGTCTTGAAGTGTCATATATTTAATGGTGGATTACTTGTGTACCAAATGGATTCATATGATGTTCAAGCCATTCGTCTGTGCCAAGGAGTCCATATATACTCCCATTTCAGCTCATAAGTCTTTCTATACAGCTTGGAAAGTGAAGTCCCTGTAGCATGCATATCCCTTTGCTAATGTTTTTCAGTGTACCCTTGGTTTGAGGTGTAGTTCAACAGCAATTTCAACTTTAGCACACTTTCAGCCCAAGGTAGCCCTTTTTTATGTCCTCTGTGTTAAGGAAGCTAAATCTTTTACTTTCCCATTGAGTAGATATTAGCAGTTTTCTATTCAGGATGCAGGCATTATTTGGCTTTGGTGTGAAATTTCTGGATGCAAATGGGGCTGGGTGTCAGTGTTTTCTCTTGCCAGTGGAATGTCTCAGTCTTGAAGGAGATCTGATCAGCACTAATCAGGCTCCACTGCTTAGAATATCTTCTTATGAAAGAATCAAGAATTGGGATAGAATATATTTGTTACCTTCACATGAGCAAGAAAGAGAAGTCATCTTAAACACACAATTTCAATTATAGTATGTATGAGCAAAGCCACAAAAGAATGGATTTCCTTCAGATAATTGTCTTTATTTAATCATGGATAAGAATGAAGTAATTATACCCTTATCCTACCCTTCCAGCAAATCATGGTAGTAGTGGAATGACTGATAGGGAAGCTTAGGAAGTAAGTACAAGGAAATACATGCTGAGAACTCATTAAAGCCTTTTCCTGGAAATAGTAAACCAGCAACTTATCTTTTTTACACTGAAGCACTCACGCAGTCATTAAATTTCTTTTTATCATGCACTGAACAGAGAACCATTTTGCTGAGCAGTCTCATATTGAATTTGTCAACAATACTCTGAAAGATAATGAATTGCCTTTAAGGTTACAAATTTTAAGAATGGAAAATGTTTCAGTTTTGAAAAATTATGTATTAGTTTTACAAAAACAAAAACTCATTCATCAACAAGAAGTATTGAAACATCAGTGCATGCCAGGCAAGTTTTAAGGAAATGGGGAAAGAGGAATAAACTGAAAATGTTTTCTCACTCTGGTAAGTATGAGTACAGCATTTGATTTTATCTTGTTAATGGGCAAAGAAGTTAGTCTGTTACTGTTTTATGCAGTGTGGCAGAAGAAAGGTTTTATTATTCACCTCATGGTGAGCACTGTGGGGAGCATGTTTGTTTCAGCTCCTCCATCCCACAAAGCTCACAGGGGTGATGAGGAGGAATCACAAGGAGGGGCGTTACATCTCAGGCTGTTATTACAGCAAAGAAACTCAGACAGGGGAAACCACTGTTTTATAGAAGGTCACATTTAAACCTTTGTTTGTTTTGGAGGAAAATATTAATTAACCTGCAAATATCCTCTCTTCCTATACGTCCTGAGAAGTGGTTGGCTGAAGACCAGTCAAAGCCCTGCTTGGGTCACACAGCAAGATATGGAGGTACATGAAAAAGTCCCAAATCAATACCACAATGGAGAAGTAAATATATTCATAAAGAATTGAATTTGTTATATGTATGTGGGTCCGTGTCTTTACATAATAAAACTGATGGGACCTCTACTTAAAACTTATTTTTAAAATAAATACATAGAATAAGTGTTCACTGCAATTAGATGGTCAGACTAAATAGAAATGACCAGAGTATTAAGGAATACTATGCATTCCCATACACCAGTGTGGCTAAATGAAACAGAGGATGAGACACACAGAAAGAGATCAGAAAGTACTTATATTGTCATTAACAATGCTTAGTGTTTCACCAAATCTTCCAGGAAATAAAGATATAAATTAACATAGAAACTTTACTGTAACTTTAAAAGAATTCTGCATATAGAAATATACACAAATTATTGTAACAATACTGTAACACTCTAAAGTATAAGATAATTTTTCTCAAATAATATATTTTGTTGTTATTTATAAAATATAAATTTAATGTAATTCATTTGGACTGATCCAGTTTATTATAAACTTCACTGTGCAATGAGGTTAGAAAGTGTGAAAATTCACCCTTAAAGAATGGAACTTGCCTTAAGATGCCTAGGCAGGGGGCTGGAGAGATGGCTCAGCAGTTAATAATACTGGTTGTTCTTGCAGAAGACCTGGGTTTGAATCCCAGCACCCACATGGCAGCTAACAACTGTCTGTAACTCCAGTCCCAGGGGATATGACAGCCTCTTCTGATCTCCATGGGCATTGTATGACATGGGTGCACTTATCTACATGCAGGCAATACGCACATACACATAAAATAAAAAATAAATAAATCATAAGAAAAGTAGTCCTTGAATTTGATCCTCCTGGGGAGATCTTACAGATAGGAGAAGCAGCCCACATTGTCCACAGCTCCCAGTGGAGCCAAGTGACGGTCTTAAAAAAGATGCCTAGGCAAAAATGCATGTTAATTTCATAAGTTGTCTGAGAACAAATAGAAGAAATTTGGGATAAGGTCAATAATAATTAGGACAGACAGACATTAGACAAAAATGACTTGAAGGTGTCTCTAAACAAGAATTAACATTCATAGAGAAAGACATTGGGTCCAGGTTGCAATAAAATCCAACTAAAATCTTGAGATAGAACTAGATTAGAGCTTTATATTTAATGTAGGGATCAAAAATTCTATCTACACTGAACAAGAAAAAGAAAGGCCCAGAAAAGGAATTGCTAGGAAAAGGAAAATGTCACAGAAAAGTGTAATGAAAGCAATAGAAAAGACTTGTAATGAATTACATACACAAAAAAAGACTCTGTTTAAATGGAAAAAAAATGTATTCTGAGAGGACAAGAAGATATTCCCAGACCTTATAATGTGAATGTGAAATGTATCAGGCTAATATTGGGGGTTAGTTTCACCTCCCAAATCACTGTAGCTGAGTTAATTCTTGCTTTGTGCTTTCTCACAAAGCAACTCATTCCTTTAGTGAGATTGTTATCATTGAGGATAGGAATTATTGTTATATTGTGGGATTCACTTCATTGAATCATGTCTCAAATTAGACTTTTGTTTTAGGCTAGCATTTTGGGGGCCTGGAGAGATCGCTCAGTGGTTAAGAACACTTGCTGTTCTTCCAGAAGACCTGAGTTCAGTACCCAGCACCCACATGGCAGCTAACAACTGTCTGCAACTCCAGTTCCAGAAGATCTGATCCCCTCTTGTGGCCTCCACAGTCTGCATGACACAGATGCACTTACATATATGCAGGCTCTACACTCACACACATAAAATTAAAAAATAAAAAATATATAGAATACCATTTTGAAAGCTAATGTTTCTCAAGTCAGAAAAGAACTTTTGAAATTTAAAACCTTTGGTAGTGAGGCAATTTTGAAAAAGCAATGTAAGGAATTCTAGAACTCTCTTCTTAGTAACATGTCCATAGTTGTTTAGAAGTACTTTGACAAGCTAACCATTTATCATTTATTGAGATTGTCTTAAAGCCATACAGTAAACACAAAGGCAGTAATTCCAGAACATCTGTGAAATCTCGACAAGAACAGTGCATGCTGGCATTTGAGCTACAGTTCACTCCATTCTTCCCTTTCTAGATCAGAGAGACATATGTTTTACTTCTGAGACCTGCAGCTAATACAAGAGGTTCCTTCTTGCCCACATCTTAGTTTATGGCTATGAAATCCTGCCTGGGAGGGGCAAATTACCACCAAATTTCAAAAGCCCCTAGTCCATCAGAAATTCTATCCAACTGATTGAGGCAGAAAGGCCTTCAATCCTAGTTTTCAACCCACTCACCACTTACAGTAGGTTCCAATATTACATTCAGGAGATCAATCCTGAGGTAAATTTCCACACCAAGAAAAAACAAATCAAACAACTAGCATATATCTGCCCTAATACTTGAGTAGAATACAAGAATGTAATTTGGAATATTTGGCCACTTTCTCAGGCCCTGTCTTTGGCCTCATAAATTCTAGTGGAATATAACTCCATTTTTCTAGAAAATAGTTTGATATTTCATGAAATGGTGAAACTATAATAACCAATATAACCCAGCAATTTTACTTTTAGATATACTTTATATTCAAAAGACATAGAAATATATGTCCATATAATAAGACCTTGCATGTGAAAGCTTATGGTGGCATTATTTATTATAGCTAAAGATCAGAAAGGCTCCAATGTTATCAAACTTTGGAAAGATTAACAAAATATTATAAATTAATATTCTGTAATATTATTTTTAGTAAAAAGTCAATGACTGAAATATGCCTCAGGATGGATGAAATTGGAAGAGAATATTCCAAATAAATCACTCATTAAATACCACATATAGTATGACTTAATTTATATGGTATTTCCTGAGTTGGCCAATCAGTAGTGAGAGAAAATAGATGAGTCATTTACTAAGTGGCCTGTGGGGTGGTTGGACCATTAATCAGTGTAGAGCTTCTTTGGGAGCTAATGAAAATGTTCTGAAATTGAGCTCCTGATGCTGGTAAAGACATATTATTTGCTTGGCCAAACTCTACTTAAGTGCCTGAAACTTCTCCGGTCATTTGTATTCTTTCTTGTAAAACTTACTTTTAAGTAACAACTCTACTAAATCAGTTTACCAAGAACCTCCATGTTCTCCAAATCTGATTAACCTTGACATCTGATTAGATTCCTTCCTCATCTTCTGCCACATTCCATTTGATGTCTGGTCATTTTCCTCCATCTGTAGCAAGATTATTCTTTACACAGTCTAGCCATAATTATCTATTTTCCTGAGTTTTATAGTAATTTTGTATCCACTGAACGGCTCTGTTCCCGGCTCTAAATTTCCACTCATTCAGGCCATATTCAAAGTTAAGCTCAATTTCCCCCTATCTGTATTGACCTTCATTGCAGAGGCACCTTTTCCTTTCCCAATGGTCCTGAACACACAAGCTTTCTTACCATGAGTCATCAATTGTTATTGATTTTTTTTTCTTTCTTAAGAAGTGTACAACTCTAGGAGCATTCTAAAGTGCAGACCTTATATGTAGTGTGAATATCTCAACATTATAAAAAAATAAAATCTTTCTCTTTTGTATCAAAAGCAAAGTTATCACCTTTACATAGATCTTATCTTATATCAACTTATTGAAATTAGAGTTGAATATCCAGATACAATAGAATTGTGGCCTACTCCTTTTTCGTCTTTTTGAAACAGGGTCTACAGCCCAGGCTGACCTGGAACTCCAGGTTGGCTTTGATCTCACAGAGTTCTGCCTACCTCTCTCTTCCTAGTGCTGGGATTAAACATGTGCTCCACCATGCCAGGCTTAGTGGAATATTCTCAAATAGTCTCATCAGCTTCAGTTTCTAGCACACACTAGTATGTTTTTCTTATTTGTTTCTACTTTTTCCATCATAAACTTTTTTAGTTTGCTTTGATATTGTTTACCTTCAGTTTGGTAATCCTAACTATATTCTTGTACAAGAGATGCTACATGTAGATCATCAGGAAATTTACATATCACTATGTCACTATGTAATTTTTTCTATGAAGATTCATTTAAAAACAGAAAAGGATTTGTCTTAATTTCTTGATTTGAAAGCTATTTTTCCATGTCCAAACAGGATTTCAACTTCTACTAATTTGACTATTTTCAAATTTCAACAATTTTTCACTAAGAATTTCTTATTTACTACCCCCATTTCAGGTTGCCAGCAATGTCAAAGCTGAGTGAACTTTTTAAGGCAACATTTTGCATACTCTTATTTAATCTGAACTTAACTAAAATACCTTCATGCCTCATAATTCACGTGAATGGAGAGTTTGAAATAAATTCGCACTAATTTCCTTTAATTTTCCTACCTGATGAAGAAAAGGGATGTATACTAACTATATCATATGACATCATGAAATTCTCAGAGTTTACATCTGTAATCTTAGATAAATTTATAGGTTTGGGTCTATGAATCTATTTGCTATCAATCTATCATCTATTTATGTACATCTGTATGCATCCATCTATCTAGTATCTACCTATCTTTCATCAGAATATATATATA
>NW_008360329.1:772428-777857 GCF_000622305.1 Nannospalax galili
TTTCATTTTTTGTTAGACTGCAGTGTTTATAGAAATGTAATCTAAATAAAATGGAAGTGCAAAGAATGATGAAAGAGTTAGTCATTAGCTATAATTGATCTTGAACAAAACTGACTCTTTTTTTACTATAAGTCTTTTTTGATGTTTCTTTTATATGTTACTTCTCTTGCAATGCATGTTATTATTACAGTGCTATCTCCTGAGAGTTGTTCAGTAGACAACCTCCTATTTATTTCTGTCTCCTAGCAATGCCAGCATTCTACCCTGTGCCTCCTCTCTTGCCTTTCTGCTCTATTTCCTGCTCTTCTCCCCTATTACTATTCCTTGAGGAAATTCTTTTGTTGTGAAATTCACTTGAAAGGATTAATTAAATAATGAGTTACACAATCTACAATAGAGAACTATTATGTTTTTAGATTTGCAGCTAAGGCTTTTAGACAAGTTACAACAATACATTCAATGCTGTCTTTGAAAATACATTGACGCCTACAATGAAGAATTCCTCCTTTTATTACCTACCTCTAAAAAGTATCAAAACTTCTTGTTCTGCAACACTAACCAGATGTTTGCAATTTGCCTCGAAGCCAACTCCAGAAGACACATGCTAAAATGCAGCAAGGGGGGCCTTAAGTTTAAACTTGTTTAACAATAGAGTGGTTGATCACATCACTTTTAGTACATTCTTTTCTAGGCAAAATAGCTGATAAAGGCTCTTGTTGAATGTGTATGCTGAACACTTGAGTGCTTCATGGACCTTCAAGCACTTTCAAATCCTGTTCCTGACTACTGTGCTTAGTTTGAGAGTAGAAGTAACTCAGAAGACACAAGAGAAAAAAACGGGACCCACTGATCTTGCTGAGGTTACATTTAAATGTGCAAGCAGATAGATGAGTATATCCTGCACTACTGTTAAACATCAGCAAGGAAAAGTTCGGAACTGTGTATGGAAGGTTTAGCCTCCTCTTCTATCATTTAACACACTTCTCAGGAGAAATGGAGGTTCAAATAGCATGATCAAGTCCCAGGTGCAAATTGTTTCAGTGAAACACAACACTCAGTGCATTTCAAGCAGAAATACTGATCATCGAGTAAATTGAGTGAGCCGAATCAGAAATTTAAGCATGCTAATTAGGGTTGTGCAGTGATGGGGACACAGTAAATTCTGAGAAGCTGTAGAAATCAGATGTTTACTAATAAAAGAACAAGAATATCTCTTCTCCAGTCTTGGACACATACAGCCACTTGTCCAACAAACCTCCTCAGTTCTTTTCTCATTCAAGTTTTTAGAATTGTACCTATTCATGCCTATTTCAAAGATTCAACTAAGTCTTACTCAGTCGTTTTCCCTCATTTCTGCTTTATGAAAAATGTACCCAGAGGCAGAATTTAATTACCGTGTGATTGACTTTAAAAGTTATTTTTGTTTTTACATTCTTAAAACATCTTTAAGTGGGTTTTTTGAGGCTATTTATGCTAAATATTGTAAAAGGGAAAAGCACAATAGGCAAACACGAGAAGTCAAAAATATTCATGAATAGTGGAAAATATTTGAAAAAGAGCCAAACAAAATTGTGTTTCTATGTCCAGGCCTCCTTTATCTTTTGGTTATTGAGGAACTATGAAAATAACATGAAAAATGTGGATCAACTACAACTTCTGGAAGAAAGAACATAAGAAAATAAGTGAAAAAGATGCCCAAAATACCATAATAAAAATCCTGTCTTGTTATTAAAAATAAATATTTCCTACATTATCAAGTTATTCATTAAAACTGACCAAAAATATCAAATACATTCCATGTGTAGATAATAGAACATAGAGGGAAAATGTAGTAGCTTAGAATGATGGTATATAGCAATAATTTATGAGCTAATCTGGACCGTGGACAAGTCTTAATGTCACACAAAGTTCAGTTACCAAGCTACTGAGATAAAATAATAAAGATGTCAGCCTAAATGCAAACTGTTTCACCACTATCTTATCACTGACTCTGGGCCCATAGTCTTATCCTAGAACAAACTCAACTGTACTATTTAATGTATGGATTTCTATATAAAAAATGGCTGCCAATAAGAAACTAAGCATCCTCTTCCACATTCTAGTTATCACATTAAACTGACATTTATTCCTAAACAGTTGAAACTTATGTTCACATGAAAAATTGTGCCTATATTTTAAATTAAATCTTATCCATAACTGACTGATCATGGAGACAGCCAAGATGTCTGCCAATCTGTGCATGATGCAAGGGACTGTAGCCAAAAAAGCCTATATGAAATAAATTACAATACTTTGGAAGAAATAAATAAATCAGTGATTACCAGGGTGGCTGAGAAACACACATGACTAGACAGACCACGGACATTTACTAGAAGAGTAGACTATTCTGTATAATATTGAAAGGACATTCATTAAAATTCATAAAGTGTAATAAAATATAATGTGGTACAACTATGATGTGGACATAAAAAGTGTGTGAGGTTATACACAGGTAAATACATGGCTATACAAAAACTGTATTTTCTGCTCAGTTTTACTGTGAACCCCAAATTGATCTTTTTTCTTAAGAACCAGGAAAGTTGGCATGTAGTATAATTTAGTCTATGTCAGAAGGTTCAATATGCAAAAGCAAGAGACTATTGCTATCCCATCATAGTAAAAGCTAAGAAGCAAACTTGTCCTTTTCCTGCCTTTTCTGGTTCCCAGGTACACTAACATTGTATAATTATATATATAATATTGCAATCTTCTTGACTAGATGTAAGATTCAGATGCTACCTTCTTCTACAAATATTTCCCCAGAAACTCTCTGAAGCAGTGCTTCTCAGCTGTCTGGGCACCCAACTGTTAATTGAGTCAAGTAAGTCCATAAAATTACCCAAGTGCAAGCATCAAAGCATTTTAAGACACACGTATTTTTTAAAGAAGATAAACTGATCAAGAAAAAATGTTAAATATATCAATTCTAAACTACTACTAAAGGAAAGGACTGGAAAATATGTTTTAATGCAATATTATTGCATTTAGTAATGGGAGAAATTAGTATATATTTTAAAAAAACAAAAAAATATATCAGGCATAATCACCACACCTATAAGCATAAAAAAGTGCGATAAAAAACTGAAAACAAAGCAAACAACAACAACACATTGAAGAAAGAGCAGAGCTTGAGTAGGGCTTGGGAAAATACACCTTTAATCCTAACTCTCAGGAGTCAGAGGAAAGTCGATCTCAGCCAGTTCAAGGTCCGTCTTTAACTACATAGTATGACTCTGTCTCAAACAAACAAACAAACGAACATATAAAACTAACAGTAAAATTAACAATAAAACAGCTGAGCTTGGTAGCACCCACCTATCACACCAGCCATTGGGAGACTGAATCAGAATTATCAAAGTTTGAGGCCAGCCTAGACTATACAGTGAAGTTTAGACCAGCTCAAGTAATGCAGTGAGATCCTGTTTCAAAACAACAAACAAATAAACAAACAAAACAAAATAAATAAGAACCTCACTATGAGAACTTGTAGCTTATAGACACAATGAATGACATTACTATGTCTAAAATGGTTTTGTTTTTTATATAAATGAGTGTGTTGCCTCGATGTATGTGAGTGATGCATACTGCCCATGGAGGTCAAAAAGAGTTCTTAGGGAAAAATCAGGTACTACACATAATAGTGACTATTTGAGTTTATTTGCTCTAGTGATATATTTTAAAGTGCATAATGCAACACTGAAAATTAAAGGCAGACTTTTATAACTCGGTAGTAAAAGAAAAATACCTTGTCATTTAAGTAGTTGATAACTAATGCAAAAAAATTTCTACAAAAGAAGTCCATTGCATGTATTGGGATTAATTGTAGAGGGTGCAAGATATGCATGTTCATGTTGCTGATGTTATTACTGCACCCTAAATAGAGCATAGACTGTAAAAAACTTCAAATCTGTTTCAAGTGGAAGTATCTTTAGTATCAATTAAAAACAATTTTTATCATATGACTTGTCTAATTACCAATGAACATTAAAATATATGATCAATGTTTGGTTTATAATAGTAAGTCATTATGAAACAATTATTTTACTTGTCCTCTATAAAATAACTATCCACCATTTTATGATTAGCATTTGGTAATAATTTTAAGGATAGATTAATTAAAAATGTATCCTTTGATATATAACAGATTCTTTGTAATTTAATATATCCATTTATATGAATATGTATGGAAAATGTTCCACAACCTATGCAAAGCAATATTTTCTAATAAAACTCCATCTGGAAAAATCAAAGTCATTGTTTCTTTGTGTAAATCTCAACATTCTATTTTACTTTTTAATATAAGTGAACACACGATATGATGCATTCAAAATCTATGATGCAATGATATCTATCATTTTAGGACAAGGAGAAAAAAGTTGATGTATGAATCACGTGATATCTCACCTGCATAAATATGTAGAGATTATATTCTTTCTTTGTTGTATTGCAATCTGATGTCAAACTTTAAATCCAAATATACTGAAATTTCGATTTCTTTGAAATAAGTTTGTCTGAAGATGGAGAGAAGGCTCAATCTCTAAGAACATGTACTGCTTTTGCAGAGGACTTGAGTTCAACTCCCAGCACCCATGACAGGTAACACATAATCTCTTAAAAGTCCAGCTCGAAGGTAATCTGATGCCTCTGGTCTCTGTGGGCACCTATACTCACATGCACCCCCCCAACATATAAACATCTAACTAAAAATCATATCAATATTTTAGAAATAAGTTTCTTTGATAGTTAGATGACAGGACTGACCAGGAGGTTTCCTCTATGCTGTCTAGCTTTACTAGAAGGTGCTATGCATGATGCAGGGGGAGAGAAGGCATCAACAGTCTCAACCAGCTGTGAATGCTGTGAGCTATAATATGACTTGTTTGACAAAGTATGCCCATGGGTAAAATAGTGACATGAATATTATAGAAGTAAATGAGCACTATCTGATTGGATTTAATGCCTACTCCTGAGTCCATAGCTGGGGAGCTCATAAACTCCAGGATTCGCCTACTACTATTACTTTCCTAAGTGAATTCATATCAAACTGCCTCTAAATTCATATTTCCATAGATTAGTGCACTTCTCAGACCTCATCAAAGAAGTTCCTTTGCATAGTGGGTAGAGGTTAACTCATAAACTCAGTTCTGGTCAAAAAGCAAAGAATTGCTGTGAGTGTTCTGTCATAAATGGGACGTGTTTTTCATTTTTAAATTTCATTTAATAACCACATGATTAGAAGAAGCATTTCATTACAGCTTTAACATATTCAATAACAATTTCCAGAACAAAGATACATCTCTTTCAAAAGTGGCTGTACATTTTTAGGTTCACAGTTGAATTACTACAGTTATACAATATTGACCTCAGTAAAAACCTTATAAGACATAAAA
>NW_008360329.1:777932-788740 GCF_000622305.1 Nannospalax galili
TATACTTAAAAGAAGCATTTCATTACAACAGCATTGACATATTCAATAACAATTTTCTGAGCTAAGATGCATCTTTTTCAAAATTGGCTATAAATTTTTGGGTTTACAGTTGAATTGTTATTATACAATGTTGAACTCAGTGTAAACCCTGTAAGACATAAAATTAAATGAATTTTTATGCTTTAACTCCATTTCATTTTAAAATATTCTGTTTCTTACATATTAAAATTTTTTTAAATTATTTAATAACCACCTAATTAAAAGAATAATTTCATTACAACAGCATTGACATATTCAACAACAATTTCCAGAGCTAAGATGCATCTCATTCAAAATTGGCTGTAAATATTTAGGTTTATAGTTGAATTAATACAGTTATACAATATTGTACTCAGCATAAACCCTATAAGACTTAAAATTAAATGCAGTTTTAACCTTTAAAAAAGATATCCATTTCATTTTGAAATTTGCTGTTTCCTACATTTTAAATCCTACTAACACTTAGATGTTTGCACATGTGTTTTTAATCTCTATGTATCTGATTATTACTAGTCACAGTCAGTTACACTCAGATCCTTAGTATCTGACTATGGATATAAAGTCATCAGGTAGATTTCACTGGTACTGTTTATCACCTCTACCATTTAACATGAAGTGCATTTTTATGCTTCCTCGTAAAATATGTCTTTTTTTAAAATTTGTTGATTTTTTTGTGTATATCATACAGAGCATCCCACACAATCTTATTCATTTATATACCCACTTCCCAAATGGCACCCTCCCATAGCCTCCCTTCTCCCATAAACTGGAGCCCATATACTCTGTCATCCCTGTTACCACTCACTGTGTTATCGGCACCCTCGGCCATGCCCCAGTGCTTGCCCATCTACTGAATCTAGTCAGCCTGTCTAGAGAGCCTTGTTTAGAGGACGATCAGCTGTTCCTCCTCTAGCAGCAATCAGTTGTCAATATGCCTTTAAACAAGATTGGGGTCTGCTATTCCTTTCCCCAGTTCTATGTTGGGTTACTATCTGGGAGTCTTTTGAGCCACCCTGACCAATAGCTCAGAGGAAGATATCTCCTGTCTGGCATTGTTTCTAGTTTTGTAGCCTTTAGCTATACATATGGACTCTTAAAAAATTATATTGACCCCATTAATCTTTGGTTATACTTTCCTTTTTGGGGTTTAAGACCTTACAATTGGCCCAACTAAACCAATTTATTTTTACTTTTAAGGTCGTTTGAGGATCTGTTCCTCAGGGGTAACATGGGCTTGGGAGGAGCACCTGGCTCCCTTCTTTTACCAGTTCCATCTATGTGAAGATAAGTCAAAGGTCCTGCTCAACCATGGGTGGCTTCATTTGGAAACATGGAGGAAATGTTTCCTCTGTGTTGACCCTCCTCATAGTAGACTGGATGCTGGTTCAGGTCCATCTGGTGGGGGCTCCACGGACTCCTTGATCAAGAGGACAGGTGACTCACCACAGTTACATGACATTTTGAGAGGTGCTCATTGTTCCCTGGAACTTAGTAGACCTAGAAGGGCAAGGAGCAAAAACTGGCCTTTATGTCTCTCCTACCAAATTAGTATAGGCCTCAAAGTATGTCTGTTAAACACCCAAGAAGGTTATTTTCACCAGTTTGGTACTTTTAATTACCATCTACCATGTAGATAGAGCTCGGGAAAAGACCAAATGCTCTCAGATAAACTGTACCATTGACCTAATTGTATGTAAAATTTGTCAGTAGGTTTTTGGCCTAATATGGTTCCCTTTGGTTTTCTAAAACTAGCTAGGCATTATTTATCTCTCACATTGTCTAACCCTTCCACCATGGTTTCCCCATTTAAGGTAGCCCCTTTTTTCCCATTTCTCCCTTAATAATATCCTTCTCCTACCACCTCTCTTGAGCTCCTTCTATCCCTTAATCCCCTAGGTTCCTTGCATAACCTTCCCTCCCCACTCCCCTTAAAATAACCCTGTTTTTAATCCATATCTTGCTGTTAACACTGGTTTTCTACTGTTCTTCTTTCAGATTATTTCTTTTCCTTTACTTCCCTGGTTTCTCTTCATTATCCTGGTTCCTGTAGTTATGTCTGGATACATAATCACTTACAGGATTTGATTCTAGGATCCACATATGAGGGAGAGCAAATATTTTTTTCTGAGTCTGTGTTACCTCACTTAGTGTAACAGTTTCTAGTTCCACCCATTTACCTGAAAATTTCATGATTTCATCTTTCTTTACTGATGAGTAAAACTCCATCATATAAATCAACCACATTTCATTAACCACTCATTAGTTGAGAGACACTTAGGTTGCTTCCATCTCTTAGCTATTGTGAAAAGAGCAGCAACAAACATAGATGTACAAGTGTCTCTGCAATTGGATGTGTTCTTTTGGGTATATGACAAGGAGTGGTATAACAGGGTCAAATGGTAGGTTCATTTGTAGTTTTTTAAGAGTTCTCCATACTGCTGTCCATAGGGGATGAACAAGTTTGCAATCCCACCAACAGTGGATGAGTGCTCCCCTTTCCCCACATCCTCTCAAACATTTGGTATCATTTGTTCTCTTGATCTTAGCCAGTCTGACTGGGGTGAGGTGAAATCTTAAAGTGGTTTTAATTTTCATTTCCCTAATTACTAGTGATGTTAAACACATTTTAAGATTCTTCTTAGCCATATTTTTTTCTTCATTTGAGAACTCTCTGTTCAGTTTTTTAGCCCATCTTTTAATTGGGTTACCTCCTTTCTTGATTCTTTGTTTTTTCAGTTCTTTATATGGTCTGGATGTTAAACCTCTGTCAGATGTCTTGCTGGTAAAGATTTTTTCCCATTCTGTGGATTTTCTCTTCACTTCCTTTGTTGCTTCTTTTGATGTACAGAAGCATTTTAGTTTAATGAGGGCCCATTTGTTGATTCTTGACCTTCTTTCCTGGGCAGTTGATGTCTGGTTTAGAAAATCCTTTCCTACACCTATATCTTGTAGGTTATTGCCAATGTTTTCTTCTAACAGTTCAGAGTTTTAGGCTTCACATTGAGGTTTTTAATTCATTTGGAGTTGACTTTTGTGCAAGTTGAAAGATAGGGTTTTAGTTTCATTCTTCTACAGATGGAGATCCAGTTTTACCAGCACCATTTGCTGAACATCCTCCTGTATTCCTCCAATGAATGTTCTTGGACTCTTTGTCAAATATCAGGTGGCTGAAGTTGAATGCATTCATATTTGGGTCTTAAATTTTGTTCCATTGATCTATGGGTCTATGTTTGTGGCAGTACCATGCTGTTTTTATAACTGTAGCTCTACAATACAGTTTAATATCTGGTATAGTAATCCCCCCGAGCATTGCTCTTAGTGCTCAGGGTTGCTTTGGCTATCCGAGGTCTTTTGTGCTTCCATATGAACCTTAGGATTTTTTTTTCCAATTCTGTGAAAAATGTTATGGGAATTTTGATTGGCATTGCATTTGAATTTATAAATGGCTTTTGGTAAGATTGTCTTTTTCACAATATTAATTATTACAATCCATGAGCGTGGAAAGTCCTTCCATCTTCTGGTGTCTTCTGCAATCTCTTTCTTTAAGGAATTGTAGCGTTCTTTAATGTCTTTCTTCAGGTTTATTCTGAGATACTTTATTTTATTTTTTTGCAGCTATTGTGAAGGGGAGTATTTCCATGTTCTATTTCTGATTGCTTGTAATTGGTGTATAGAAAGGCTATAGAATTTTGCAGAGTAATTTTGTAACCTGCCACTTTACTGAATGTGGTAATATTTTCCAGGAGTTTTCTGGTAGAATTTCTGGAACCTCTTAGATATAATATCATATCATCTGCAGAAAGGGATAATTTGATATCTTCTTTTCCAATTATTACTCCTTTAATTTCTTTCTCTTGTCTTATTGCTGTTGCAAGAGTTTCAAGCACTATGTTAAAGAGAAGTCGGGATAGTGGACATCCTTGTCTCATTCCTGATTTCGATGGGAATACTTCCAGTTTTTCCCCATTTAGAATGATGTTGACTGTGGGTTTGTTATATATTGCTTTAATTATGTTGAGGTATGTTCCCTCCAGTCCATGTTGCAAGAGTTTCAAGCACTGTACCAAGAGGCCTCCAAAGATGGTGTGGACCCAGAGCCCTGGGGTTCAGAGAGAATTCACTTCACTTCTTGGTCTGCAAATAGCCCACCAAAAGGAGCCCATGCCTCCCTACCTTGCTCGGGAGCCCAGTGACTGCTGACAGACTGTGTGGCACGAACCAATCAGAAAACGATACACTGACTAAAGAACTTGGGGGCGGAGAAAAGGGAAATATAAGGCCTGCCCCCTCCTGCATTAAATGAGTCTGCAGCATCTCATCTAGTGCTTGCTTCTACCCGACTCCCGGGGTCTGTGTGTCGTGACTCAGTGTTTCTTGCCCCCCACCAATTGGCAGGGACTCGATCCATGTCAGGGTTTTCACAGCTGGCCTGAGGAGAACCCACAACACCTGATGCCTGAACAAGGACCCCTGCCCATGGTGTTGGCGACACCCAGAACCTTGGTTTGTTCAATAAGTAGGCCCCTGGATTTGTCTGTTTGTTCAGCTGCTCAAGGGTAAGTGAGTAGCCCCCTCCTCTTTCCCCTCCACCTTGCCTGTTGTCTTTATTGTTGGACTAGTTTGTTAGATCAGGGAGGCACACTCCACGACATGGTCCCAAAGCCCACGTCGGCATCTCCCCCCTCTCAGCTCATCCCGGTGAGTTCACATAAGGGCTAATCCACCCTGAACTCAGAGCCCAGGCTTCGGGTCACCCTGTTGCCTGTCCCAGAGACACCATGTGAGCATACAGCTGGAGGTGTCATGGCCTCCAGAAGTCCCTCACTGAGCACAAGACATTTGGATCCGATACACCTTTACATGTTGGGACGGTTTACATCTGAGTGGCTCACAGTGCTTCTTTGCTTCCTGTGTGCCCTCTTGGTAGTCACCCTTGTCTTCTACTTTTGTGGTGAATTCCCTCTTTGTGAGACCCTCCCACAATGGGCAATTTACCACCACAATGCAGGGAACCACAAACGGCAGCATTCAAGGTGCTCCTTAAAACCAGAGGGTTTGAAAGTGAAACCAAAAGATATCGAACACTTTTGGGATGAAGCCACTAATTTGGCTCCGTGGGTCTTCCCTGAAATCATGTGGGACCCTGACACATGGATGTGGGTCCTCTTCCTGGCCCAAAAAAGGGAAGTTGGGTCAGGGATCACTCCCCCCGCACCGTTCATACCAATCCTCCTAACAGTCTTTGCTAGCCTTAAATCCTTCTCTCCCAAGGAAGTCATCTCAGCCCATAACAAACACTGCTGGGATCAGTCTAGTGTAGATCTGGCTATTAACTCGACCCTGGACCTCCCAGACTCCCTGAATGCAGAGGTGGATGCCACCTCTTCCCCCACTTCTAATAAGGAAGGAACTCCTTTGCCTACATCTCAGGATACTCTCCTAGAGCTACCATGCCCAGAAATCCCCCCACCCAATTACCCATGGAAGGAGTTACTCTCTCCCCACCAATAACTATCACGTCCCTTCCCCTGCTAACATGCCCCTCCCTCCTAGACCGCCCTCCTTAAAGCCTCACATGCCTTTGTCCGTATTTCCGTTTAACTTCGGCCCCGATGTGGCACAGCAGCCATGGCTGCCCACCCCACTTGCTGACATTGTTCTTATCCACAAGGCAGATGAGCAATTGGGCCCTGACTCCCCATATTTCGAGCAGGTTCTTTGCCAGTGGTCCTTACATTTTCAAACCCACTATGATTAGTATAACATACTAAAGGTAGTCCTAGAACCCTCAGTGTTTCTAAACTGGCACGCAGGCTATGATGATCAGGCTGAAAACCAGGCACACCTAAATCTCCAATATGGCTTCAACATTATGTTGGACATGCTCATGGGATGCAGACAATATACTGACCCCATCTCCCAGCCTACTATTGGCCTCCATGCCTATTTTCAACAAGTTTCTGACTTGGCCTTTAAGGCCCTTAAATGTTGCTCTCCCCGTGACCCACAAGTCTTTTACCATAATTTTATTCAATAGTCAGGGGAGTCCTTCATGTACTTCCTTACCCATGTCACTGAAGCAGTAGAGTGGAGGGTGGAGTCTGGACCCACCCAAGAGGTGCTTATCAAACAATTAACTTGGGAGGGACTGAACATCCCTACTTGTAATGCTTTTGTACCTGTCCACAATGATAACGTTCACAAATGGGTACTTGCTACTAGAGACTTAGACCCTAGGGCAGGTCCTATTGAGGCTTTGACTGCCTCTTTTTTCTCAAGGAAAACCTGCCCACTTTGGCCACAGGAAGGCTGCTGGAACTGTGGAGGGCTTGGCCACTTTCATAGCCACTGCCCAAGAGGTACAGCCCACCCCAAGACTCACTGGCCCAAGTGCAAAAGAGGGTTCCATTGGGCTAAAGACTGTACGTCACAGCCTCAACTGGACTCAGCTTCTTTAAACTCCATCTGGGGCGCCCCTCAGCCCCATCCACAAGAGGGGAAATGAAACAGATATTATGGACTCCCCAATCCTCAACCACTCCCAACTAATGACCCTGTTCCTAGATGGAACTGCCATAAAGGGTCTAGTAGATACAGGGGCTGATGTCACCATTTTATCAGAAACTGAATCCCATAAATTCCCTCATTGGAAATACTGGCCAGGCCCACCAATAAAAGTAGTTGGCAGAAAACAAGATACCAAACTGGTCACACGTCCAGTATATTGGAAGGACTTGGATGGGAACCAGGAAAGAGTTACCCTCCATAGTAGTGACGTTCCCCGTAACTTATGGGGCCGAGACTTCCTAGAAGACATGGGCGTGGTCCTTACTATGGATGATCATGCCTTTTATGATTATATCATGTTCCACAATAACTTGGGACTATCAGGGAAAGGACAACACCTTCCCCAACATCCCCAATCCTAACGGTCACTGCCCACCCAGGATTGACTCTAATCTTGGCCCCCAAGTGAATCCCCATCACCTGGCTCTCTAATGATGCCATTTGGGTGGACTAGTGGCCTATAATAGAACCTAAATTATCTGTCCTCAAAAATTTGGTAACTGAACAATTGAGGCTTGGCCACATCGAGCCCTCTCTCAGTAAACATATTACCCCAATATTTGTCATTAAAAAGAAATCGGGGAAATACAGACTCATCCAAGATCTTAGAGCAGTCAATGCCCAGGTGGAAAAGATGGGCTCTCTAGAAGCGGGCTTACCACACCCTACAACCATCCTCCCATCCCATCATAACATAGTACTTGATATCCAAGATTATTTCTTCCAAATCCCCCTAGCGAAAAAAGATAGACCTCACTTTGCCTTCACAGTATAGGAGCCCAACTTTCAAAGAACAGCCAAGAGATACCAATGGAAGGTACTACCACAGGGTATGAAAAATAGCCCTACAATCTGTCAATTATATGTTAGCAAGGCCTTAACCAACATCCCCAAGGACCTAATTGTCATCCACTATATGGACGACATACTGCTAGCACACAAATCTCACAACACTTACAGGCTGTGATACCCAGTCTGCTTGCCAATTTAGAATGTCTAGGTCTCCACATTGCATGAGGCAAGTTACAATACATCCAACGTCTCACATTCCTTGGCTACCATATAGATACAGTAATTAAACCGCTTAACCCTTCATCTTGCAAAAAACTGTATATGCCTTGACAGAGCTCCAAGAACTCTGTGGGACTATAAACTGGCTCAAACAATTTATACCGGTTCCTGGCTTGGAATTCCGGGCCTTGTTCTCTCTGCTGGAAGGCCATAATTCATCAACTTCAAGGATCCCTCTCACCCAGCCAGCTAAAGATCTTCTTAATAAGATAGATCATATACTCTGGTCTACGTCACTCCAACATCATGTCCCAGCAGAACCATTACTGGTCTTGATCTTCTGGACTAAAAATGGTGTCTTCGGGGCACTATGGCAGCAAGACCCCCTAGTGTGGATCCACCTGGCTACCTCAGACATAACTAGGCTTAGCTCTAAGTATGATATTGCCTTCAAGTTAGCAATTAAGTCTTGACAAACAGCCAGGTGCATATTTGGAAAGAAACCCGACAAAATTATACTGGCCTTTCCTCTTAAGCATTCCCAAACATTATGGGTGGACTCTTTGGCTTTCCAACTAATGATGTCTGGGTTCACGGGGGAGTTGAATAACCACACCCCCCGCAAGATAAGCGACTGGCCAGCCTGGACTGTTTGGAAATCACCACATACCCACACACTTCCCCCTGAAAAACCCCCCTACCTTTAGCCATGGTAGCCTTCTCAGATGCCGATAAGTCCCCTTATGGCATTGTCATTCAGAGCACAGGAAAGGATGACACCCGTCATGTACAAGCCAATCCTGGCTCTGTCCAGTTGGGGGAGCTCCTGGCCTTCTTAAAAATCTTCCATGTCTGCCAGATTGAGCCACTCAATATGTTCTCCGACAGCCAGTATGCGGTTCAGGCCCTCAGATGTCTTCCCTTTGCTTGGGTAAAAGGCCACAAGGATCCCATCACCAGAATGATGAGAGGTCTCCAGATTATCTTAGATAACAGACAATGGCCCTGGCACATCTCCCACATAAGATCACACACCAAGCTCCCTGGGATCTCGGCAAAGGGAAATGACAAAGTAGATAAACTTATTATGTCCATAGAGATTCCCTTACTAGAACAAGCCAGAGCCTTACACCAACAATTTCACCTTTCTCCTCGCCGTCTGCATTGCCTTCTACCCAACCTACCCATCTCTCAATGCAAACATCAGAGCAGGTCTTGCGTTACATGAGCACCCCTTGCTCCCTTAGGCCCCCTCAGTCGATATGGAGTTAACCTGCCTGGTCTCCTACCCAATGCCCTCTAGCAAATGGATGTCACCCATTACAGCTCCTTTGGTAATCCTAAGTATGTCCATGTCATTGTTGACACCTACTCCTCCCTTCTTTTTGCCATCGCTCAAGCCAGTGAAAAGGCCACACATGCCATTATGGCAGTCAAATCAGCAATGCTGGTAATGGAAGTGCCATGGACATTAAAAACTGATAATGGGCCAGCTTACACCTCTCTACAATTCCAATCATTCCTGTCAACATGGAAAATTAGCCACTCCCTCAGCATCCCTTATAATCCACAGGGACAGGCCATTGTAGAGCAGGCCAATAGGACCCTCAAAGAAACATTACAAAAAGTTGCTACCCCTGAGTCTAAAAGAGACCCACACCTGGCTCTAATTGAAGCTCTATTCAGCATTAATTTCCTGTCCTTCGATGAAAATGGGTTGAGCCCAGCCTACAAACACTGGGGTACCATACCTAGGCCTACACCCCTGCCACTAGTGAGATGGAAGGACCCCCATATCATGTCAATGGCAACCACCCGCCCCTTGTTAACAAGAGGGTGAAGCTATGCTTGTGTGTTTCCTCAGACAGAAACAAAGCCAGTATGGGTTCCAGTGAGAGATGTGAAACCAGTAACCAACCAATGGGACCCCCCAGTACCCAGAGGCCTCACTGCTATCTGGATAATTGTTTTGCTCTTCCCTGCCCCTGCCATGGCCCATGACCTCTGGGACTTGGTCCCCTCCCTGCCTATACTCTTGCCCTTATTCATTCCCCAGCCTACCCCACCCTGTATTCAACTAATTCTATGCTTGGCCTCCCCACCATGGACCCAGTTACTTCCTGGGAATCACTCAATGGCTCCTGGCCCCTAAATATCACTACCAACAACACATCCTCTTGTGTTGGGCTGTTCCACCTGACTGTCCAAGATTATGCCAAAAGTGCCTCTAATCTAAAAGCACTGTTTGACCCATTTTGAATTGTCACTTACCTACTCCTGACAGGCATAATTATTCTTCTCTTTCTACTTCTTAAATACCTTGTTCGTTATTCATGCAGTCAGAAAAAATGGAATCAATTGGTGTATCAGGCCCTCAGAGCACTGCACGAAGATGATTTCAACCTGCCCTATGCAGCCCCACAGACTTGGCTTACACAAATGTATGAGGCTGCCTACAGATAATTCCCCACCTCGACTGATCCCCCAGGATGATACCCCTTGGTCTGGTCTACGTCACTCCAACATCATGTCCCAGCAGAACCATTACTGGTCTTGATCTTCTGGACTAAAAATGGTGTCTTCGGGGCACTATGGCAGCAAGACCCCCTAGTGTGGATCCACCTGGCTACCTCAGACATAACTAGGCTTAGCTCTAAGTATGATATTGCCTTCAAGTTAGCAATTAAGTCTTGACAAACAGCCAGGTGCATATTTGGAAAGAAACCCGACAAAATTATACTGGCCTTTCCTCTTAAGCATTCCCAAACATTATGGGTGGACTCTTTGGCTTTCCAACTAATGATGTCTGGGTTCACGGGGGAGTTGAATAACCACACCCCCCGCAAGATAAGCGACTGGCCAGCCTGGACTGTTTGGAAATCACCACATACCCACACACTTCCCCCTGAAAAACCCCCCTACCTTTAGCCATGGTAGCCTTCTCAGATGCCGATAAGTCCCCTTATGGCATTGTCATTCAGAGCACAGGAAAGGATGACACCCGTCATGTACAAGCCAATCCTGGCTCTGTCCAGTTGGCGGAGTTCCTGGCCTTGTTAAAAATCTTCCAAGTCTGCCAGACTGAGCCGCTCAATATATTCTCCGACAGCCAGTATGCGGTTCAGGCCCTCAGATGTCTTCCCTTTGCTCGAGTAAAAGGCCACAAGGATCCCATCACTAGAACCATGAGA
>NW_008360329.1:790269-798106 GCF_000622305.1 Nannospalax galili
ACAACCTAAGACAGGCACAGTCCATGATCCTGGGGTCATCCCGAGGTGAAGGGTCCTACAGGCTCTTGCTGGACAGTCATTTTTAAAGAAAAAGAGTGGAAATGTGGCAGGAGGCCTCCAAAGATGGTGTGGACCCAGAGCCCTGGGATTCAGCGAGAATTCACTTCACTTCTTGGTCTACAAATAGCCCACCAAAAGGAGTCCACGCCTCTGTACCCTGCTCGTGAGACCCGTGACTGCTGAGGTCCTACAGGCTCTTGCTGGACAGTCATTTTTAAAGAAAAAGAGTGGAAATGTGGCAGGAGGCCTCCAAAGATGGTGTGGACCCAGAGCCCTGGGATTCAGCGAGAATTCACTTCACTTCTTGGTCTACAAATAGCCCACCAAAAGGAGTCCACGCCTCTGTACCCTGCTCGTGAGACCAGTGACTGCTGACAGACTGCATGGCTTGGACCAATCAGAAAATGATATGTTGACTAAAGAGACTTGGAGGCAGAGAAAAGGGAAACATAATGTCTTCCCCCTCCTGCATTAAACGAGCCTGCAGCACCTTGCCTAGTGCTTGCCTCTACCCTCTCCTGGGGTCTGTGGGTTGTGACTCTGTGAGTCTTGCCCACCCCTAATCAGCAGGGGACCTGATCCAGGTCAGGGTCTTCACAGCTGGCCTTAGGGGAACCCACAACAGTCCATGAAATGATAAAATGTTTATAAATTCTTGTGTTGACGAATACTATTTAACTATTAGACATAAATCAATCAAATGTTCATTTATTAGCTATTTAATATGCTGCCATAAATAATGTTATTGTCTACATGGGAGGAGCTTGAGAGTGTCTCACTCTGTAGGTCTGGCTGACCAGAATTTGTTGTATAGACCAAACTGACCTCAAACTCACAGAGAGTCTCCTGCCTTGCCTAAGACAAATACATAATATACATATACATTAATTTTATTTATTATTCTTATTTTATGTTTATGAGTGTATTGCCTGTATGTATGTCAGTGCATCCCTGTCCTGCAATGCCCACAGTGCTCAGAAGGGGGTGTTTATGGAGTCCCATAATACTGGAGTTATAGATGATTATTAGCTGTCATATGGTTGTTGGGCATCGAATCTGGGTCCTCTCTAAGAGCAACAAATATTCTTCATGGCTGAGACATCTCTCCAGCCACCAAGACAAATATATTTTACACCATGAAACTGAATAAATATATGCTGTCTTTAATCGTATTATATGTAGACTGGAAACATATAATCAATTATTGTGATACAATACAAATAAGTTTACTCAGTTTCATACTAAACTGTTCGAATCTGGGTCCTCTCTAAGAGCAACAAATATTCTTCATGGCTGAGACATCTCTCCAGCCACCAAGACAAATATATTTTACACCATGAAACTGAATAAATATATGCTGTCTTTAATCGTATTATATGTAGACTGGAAACATATAATCAATTATTGTGATACAATACAAATAAGTTTACTCAGTTTCATACTAAACTGTTGTTATAAATCTCTATTCAGCATTAATTTCCTGTCTTTCGATGAAAATGGTTTGGGCCTGGCCTACAAACACTGGGCTACCATACCTAGACCTACACCCTACCACTAGTGAGATGGAAGGACCCCATAACATGTCAATGGCAACCGCCCACCCACTTGTTAACAAGTGGAAGGGGCTATGCTTGTGTGTTTCCTCAGACAGAAACAAAGCCAGTATGGGTTCCAGCAAGAGATGTGAGACCAGCAACCAACCAACAGGAACCCCAGGACCCAGAGACATTGCTGCTATCTGGGTAATTGTTTTGCTCTTTCCCGCCCCTGCCACGGCCCATGATCTCTGGGCCTTGGTCCCCTCCCTGTCTATACTCTTGCCCTTATCGCTTCATTCCCCAGCCTACTCCACCCTTTATTCAACTAATTCTATGCTTGGCCTCCCCACCATGGTCCCAGTTACTTACTGGGATTCAATCAATGGCTCCTGGCTCCAAATAACTCTCTATGCTTCACTACCAACAACACATCCTCTTGTGTTGGGCTGTTCCACCTGACTGTCCAAGATTATGCCAAAAGTGCCTCTAATCTAAAAGCACTGTTTGACCCATTTTGAATTGTCACTTACCTACTCCTGACAGGCATAATTATTCTTCTCTTTCTACTTCTTAAATACCTTGTTCGTTATTCATGCAGTCAGAAAAAATGGAATCAATTGGTGTATCAGGCCCTCAGAGCACTGCACGAAGATGATTTCAACCTGCCCTATGCAGCCCCACAGACTTGGCTTACACAAATGTATGAGGCTGCCTACAGATAATTCCCCACCTCGACTGATCCCCCAGGATGATACCCCTTGGAGGGTTGGTAGCCAATGACGGGTAAGCTCCTGTTGGGCTGAATCAACCTAAGCCAGGACATGGATGTGTACGCCCATGCTCCAATGACAGGTAAGGTTCATGCCTGAATAGGACAACCTAAGACAGGCACAGTCCATGATCCTGGGGTCATCCCGAGGTGAAGGGTCCTACAGGCTCTTGCTGGACAGTCATTTTTAAAGAAAAAGAGTGGAAATGTGGCAGGAGGCCTCCAAAGATGGTGTGGACCCAGAGCCCTGGGATTCAGCGAGAATTCACTTCACTTCTTGGTCTACAAATAGCCCACCAAAAGGAGTCCACGCCTCTGTACCCTGCTCGTGAGACCAGTGACTGCTGACAGACTGCATGGCTTGGACCAATCAGAAAATGATATGTTGACTAAAGAGACTTGGAGGCAGAGAAAAGGGAAACATAATGTCTTCCCCCTCCTGCATTAAACGAGCCTGCAGCACCTTGCCTAGTGCTTGCCTCTACCCTCTCCTGGGGTCTGTGGGTTGTGACTCTGTGAGTCTTGCCCACCCCTAATCAGCAGGGGACCTGATCCAGGTCAGGGTCTTCACAGCTGGCCTTAGGGGAACCCACAACAGTCCATGAAATGATAAAATGTTTATAAATTCTTGTGTTGACGAATACTATTTAACTATTAGACATAAATCAATCAAATGTTCATTTATTAGCTATTTAATATGCTGCCATAAATAATGTTATTGTCTACATGGGAGGAGCTTGAGAGTGTCTCACTCTGTAGGTCTGGCTGACCAGAATTTGTTGTATAGACCAAACTGACCTCAAACTCACAGAGAGTCTCCTGCCTTGCCTAAGACAAATACATAATATACATATACATTAATTTTATTTATTATTCTTATTTTATGTTTATGAGTGTATTGCCTGTATGTATGTCAGTGCATCCCTGTCCTGCAATGCCCACAGTGCTCAGAAGGGGGTGTTTATGGAGTCCCATAATACTGGAGTTATAGATGATTATTAGCTGTCATATGGTTGTTGGGCATCGAATCTGGGTCCTCTCTAAGAGCAACAAATATTCTTCATGGCTGAGACATCTCTCCAGCCACCAAGACAAATATATTTTACACCATGAAACTGAATAAATATATGCTGTCTTTAATCGTATTATATGTAGACTGGAAACATATAATCAATTATTGTGATACAATACAAATAAGTTTACTCAGTTTCATACTAAACTGTTGTATACAAGTTGACAGCTTGTATAGGGAACTATAAAGGACACTGTATTGTTTAAAGAAAGAGAATGAAGTCATACATATTGAGATAGATATATTTCTTTTCCATAATAGGAAAGAATTATAGCTTGGAGAACAGAAAGAAAACTATAAGGAAGATGTGCCCTTGCAAAGTCTATCTCTTTGTAAAAGTTTGTGCCCTCGCATGGTGGATATGCCTTTTGCCTTGCAAAAGTAATACCATTTTGAACTCCCTCTCTAGATGCTGACCAGAGATTCCATAGACCCTCAAATAATACTGGTCATTCTCCCTGCTCTTGGTTACCATCCAGAACTGAGTGGTAAGTCCCTATTGCTGATACTATATACATGAGCTGTACAAAAAAAAAAGAAGGAGAAATCAAGCTGGTGCAAATTTCAGAACCTCATTTCCACTGGCTAATGTTCATAATGCTGTAAGGTGCTACATATGCTACTAGAAGGAAAAAATAATCATCAATTACCCACCTATGAATACTGTGAACTACAACAACTGCCTTCACAAGATATGCCCACTGGTGTGTTAGTGGCACAAATATTATAGGAGTAACCAAGAGGAGTGGAGATAGTGGACAGCTTTGTCTGGTTCCTGATTTCAATAGGAATGCTTCCAGTTTTTCTCCATTTAGAATGATGTTGGCTGTGGGTTTGTTATATATGGCTTTAATTATATTGAGGTATGTTCCCTCCCGTCCAATTCTTTGTAGGACTTTGATCATAAATACATGTTGAATTTTGTCAAAGGCCTTCGCTGAATCTATTGAGATGACCATGTGTTTCTTGTCTTTGAGCCCATTTATATGGTTTATGAAATTTATTGGCATATGTATATTGAACCATCCCTGTATCTCTGGAATAAAGCCAACTTGATCATGGTGGATGATCTTCTTGATGTGTGTCTGTATGTGGTTTGCAAGTATTTTCTTGAGAATTTTTGCATCTATGTTTATTAAGGATATGGGTTTATAGTTTTCTTTTTTGATTGTATCTTTACCTGGGTTTCGTATTAGACTGATCCTGCCTTCATAAAAGGAATTTAGAAGTTCTCCCTCCATTTCTATCTTTTTGAAAAACTTAAGTAGTATTGGATGATTATCCTCTTTAAGTATCTGGTAGAAGTCTGCTGTAAATCCATCTGGTCCTGGGATTTTTTTAGTTGGGAAGTTTTGTATTGCTGTTTCAATTTCCTTATGTGTTATTGTTCTGCCTTAGTTTGTTCTTCATTGCTGTGACAACACTCTGACCACCACCAATTTGGGGAGGAAAGGGTTTATTTATCTTATATCTCCCATGTCACAGTTCATCAGGGAGCCCAAGGTAGGAACTCAGGGCAAGAACCTGGAGGCAGGAGCTGGAGCACAGCTCATGGAGGAACACTGCTTACTGGCTTGCTCCCCTGGCCACTGCTCAGCCTGCTTTCTTATGCAACACAGGCCCACCTGCCCAGGGGTGGCACCACCCATGGTGGGCTGGGCCCTCCCACATCACTCATCAAGAAGATGCCCCTCAGACATGGCCACAGGCCAGTCCAACAGAGGCACTTCCCCAATTGAGGATCCCTCAACCCAGGTGTGTCAAGTTGACACTAAAGCTATCCAGCACAGGGTCTCCTTAAGCAATTATTCTCTTCTTGGTTTAGTTTTGGTGCTTCCCATGCTTTTAGGTATCCATCCATTTCTTTTAGCTTTTCGAATTTAGTAACATATAGGTTTGTAAAGTATTCTCTTATAATGTTCTGGATCTCTTTGTTGTCTGTTGTGATGTTTCCCCTTTTGTTTCTGATTTTGTTGATTTGGAGGTGCTCTTCTTTCTTTTGGTTAACTGGGCTTGTGATATTTCAATCTTGTTTATCTTCTCAACAAACCAGCTCTTGGACTCTGATTCTTTGTATTGTTTTCTTTGTTTCTATTTCACTAATTTCTGCTCTGATTTTTGTTATTTCTTCTTGTCTGCTGGATTTGGGTTTCATTTGTTGTTGCTTTCAAAGTGTCTTGAGTTGCAATGTTAAGTCATTTATTTGTGTTCTTTCTGATATTTTAATGTAGGCACTTAGAGCTATAAACGTCTTTCTAATGACTGCTTTCAGTATGTCCTATGGGCGGGTCCCATGCACTGCGTTGCTGCTTGGGTCCCTGGCTCTCCGTGTTGCTGGGGTTTGTGTGTGTTGTGCACCATGTTGCTGAGGGTCTCTGCGACTACTGGGTACTGGCGACTCTACTGATCGCTGCACTCCCAGGCGGGTTCCGTTCCAAGCTACTGGCACTCCCTCTAGGTTCGAGACCTGTCGGCCGCTGGGTCACGAGGGGAGGTGCAGGAATGGCGAAAGCAGGGTCTTCGTGAGTCGTTGCTTATGAAGGGACAGCCCCCTCCAGAGAGACTGGATCGTAGGCAGTAAGACACAGAACTCAGCTCAGTCAGACTCAGTGGTACAGCTCCTTTATTCAGTGACTCAGCTCGGCTCTAGGTCTTAGTGATTCAGCTCCAATTAATTAAGGGGAAACCAGGTTATTTATACTGTGGGGGCAGTGGCAAAAGCCTTAGTTGATAGGTGCTTTTAGGATGTCCCATTTACATGTGGTGGTGGGCTTCTGCCAGGCTGCCAGACATTGCCTGATTATCACAGGAAAACCTGGAAGTTCCTATGCCAGAGGCCATGTATCTGTGACAGCTACTTCAAAGATGAGTCAGGAAGAGAGTAGGGGGTGCCCTGCTGAGAAAAGGAGTCCTTCCATTCCCGCCAAGCTGGCATGCAGCTATAGGGACATGGAAAGACTACAACCCAAAACAGCAGGAGTCCTCAACATCTCCCCCTCTTTGATTTAAAAATGGAGAAGTGCCATCACCAGCCCTAAGGGCCAACTCATCTGTCTCAGGAGAATTCAAAGTCTGATAATTGACTATGGCCTGTTTTGTAGTGATTTTAGCAAATGGCAGTAACTGTCAGCAAGGAAATCTTAAAAACAGTGAGCAAGTATCAAAATAATATACAGTATTACCAGGGGGCAACAAGGGATAGGAGCCATGCAAACAAGGGATTGCTAAGCCAACCTAATTGTTTGGTGGGTTGAAATCTTGAAAATAGATTACAAAGTTTTTTGAGAGTGTTAGTTAACTGGTTTCAACAACATTTGATTCATTTACAAAGAAACAGCATTTCTTCCCAATATCATACACCCTCCCCATGTTCAGCAGTTATCAAGTCCAATGTTCTTCTGTTATGGAGCACAACTCTGGCGAGAGAGTTTATTTGTTGTTGGAAAGATTCCAGTCTGTCAGTCGCAGATGCCATTGTCTGGTCTACCTTGTCTCGGAAATCTGCCAGGTGCCGGGCTTGTAGCAGTTGTCGCCATAGCAACGCCTCCAGTACCCAGGGAAGGTGCAAGTTCGATTCCTACCAGCAGGGGGAAGAAGATTTTTCTTTGCTGGTAGCTGTGTAGGAGGAAAAGGCTTCTTACACCTGGAATGTACTAGTACACAAAAGGTGGACAAAGAGAGATTAACACAGTTTTGGGCTTTTTCTTTGCACCATATGAAAAAAGGAGGGGGTGATGCATGCTGTACTGGAGAGAGTAGTGTTAGTGAGGCATTTGTAATGAGTAGGCTTACTCGCTGAAAATGCAAATTGAATAGTTAGCCAGTTGTTTGAATCAGTAGAGGCATATTGCTGGGTGCACAAAAAAAGCAGTTAGACATTGGGGTAGGCGGTGAAGGGAAGAAAGTTAGCAACATACTGAATATACTTGTTCCAGGACATAGTTGATCTTATCTGGTCCTCTGTTTGTCTTTCCTGTAGAATAATATTATGAGTTAGCACAGACTTAGCTGCAGGTACTCTGCAGGTGCAAGCAGTGGAGAGATATGAAAGTCAACTGTGGGGTACCTAGAAAATGCACCTGAGTAGAATTTTGTTATTACTCCAACACTCCAGCGATTGTCCCATGGATGTGATTTTTTCCTTGAAATGTTTCTCTGACATAAAATCTCTAGAACATGGTATTAAGGAGAGTGGGGGCTAGCTGAAGCGTTGCTGTTAAGCAGGGTAAAAACGGCCATCAGGATGACAGAGAAAGAAGCTCTGGGGGGGGCATCTGCGGTGAGCAGTCTCCACTAGATCATGGATCTCTTTCCACGTGATCTGGTGTGGCTTTCGGTGTCGCTTCCACCTCTTCCTTTTCTTTGTCTCTGCCAGGGTCATGCAAGCCATCTTTTTCG
>NW_008360329.1:799199-801332 GCF_000622305.1 Nannospalax galili
TGAATATATCACAGGTGGGTCATCAGGAGAGTCATATATAACTAATGCAGCTCCCTTTTTTCCTCCGTCTGTAAAGGCTGTAATAGTCTCTTTTATTGGTTTATGGCAAAAAAGTCTAGGCGGTAGCCAACGAAATGTTGGAATAACTGATATCCATTTATCTTTGGGATAGTGATTATCAATTTGTCCTGGGAAGCCTATTAAGCTAATTGCAAAAGAGGAGTGATGTTTTAAGAGCCATTGTACATCTGATAATGGGAAGGGGATAATAAGAGTAACAGGCTCTTTTCCTATAATTTGTAGAGCTCTTTCTCTCCCCTGATGGACCACGGACACAAGAGTGTCTACTTCTGTAAGAAAGCAAGGAGCGCCCCCTACTGGCATGTGAAGCCATTCTAGTACTCCATGTGGCTGATGAATTGCTCCTACCATGTTGGGGGAGGAATTAAATATTAAGAGTTGGACAGGTAGCGTGGGGTTATATCTGGCTAGTGATGTCTTTTGGAAGTGGTTATTAATTATTTGGAGAGCCATTTTTGCATCTGGGTTTAGATACCATCTGGAGACTCAGTTTTTGTCTCCCTTTAAGAGATCAAAGAGTGGCTGTAATTGACTTGTGGGGATGGAAAGCCAAGGCCTTAGCCAATTAATATTGCCTAGAAAGCTCTGAAGGGAATTAAGGGTGAGTGGATGGGGGACATCCAGGACAGGTTTGAGGGGCCTAACAGTAGTAGGCGCTATTTCAGTCCCCAGGAAGGTAATGGGGGGCACTGATTGTATTTTATTTGTTACTATTACAAAACCTTTGTCTCTAGGGTGTTTATCATATCATCTTTTAGGTCTTCTAGAGAGGAATCCTCATTTTGCCAGACCAAGAGGTCATCCATGTAATGATAAACATGCAGCCCCTTTTTTAAGAGGGGTGCCAGTGCATTAGCAACAGCCTCCTGGCATATCGTAGGACTATTTGACATGCCTTGTGGCAGAACTTGCCATTCATATCGATCAGCTGGACCAGAATTGTTAATTTTTGGAACTGAGAAGGCAAAATGTTGGCAATCATTATTATGTAAACGGATGGAGAAAAAGAAGCTTTTATATCTAGGACTAACAGGGGAGTTTTAAGGGGGATGGCAGAGACCATGGGCAGGCCTCTTTGGGGTGATCCCCATATTTTCATAGTTTTGTTTATGGCTCTGAGGTCTTGTAACAGTCTCCATGCCCCTGTCTTTTTCTTTATTACAAAGACTGGGGTGTTCCATGGGCTCCTGGAGGGCCTAATGTGACCCAGCTGTTGACCTTATTTGATCATCTATTTTAAGGCATTATTTTTTAGACCCACTAGTAAGAATTACATTGAGGTCTTTCAAGATATCTCGTCCTATGAGGTTTGTAGCAATATCTGTAATCAGGGGTCTTATTGTGCCAACCTCTCCATCAGGGTCCTCCCATTTATAGAGATTTTTAGTGATGAATGCTTGGGAGGCTCCCCCTACTCCCATTAGTTGGGGTCCTGGTATTGATTCCCAGTGTGGGGGAACCTCAGATTGCCTTAAGATGGTTTTATCAGCCCCAGTGTCAAGGAGGCATTTGAAAGGTTTATTGTCTATTTTTATGGTTAATTTTTGATGGGCATTTTCTGTAATACTGGTTACCCATAATGTTTGTGGCTTCCCTCTTGTTAGTGGGGCTGAGGGCTGCCCTGGAAGGAGTTTAGAGGTGGCAGAGGCTTGCCATCTCTATCATTTTTAGATTTACAATCTTTTTTCCAGTGAAAGCCCTTTTTACAGCGAGGACAGAGGGTTTTAGGGGGTTGAGTGGCAGCTGAGTCATTTTGGGGGCAATTTTTTATCCAGTGTCCAGTTTCTCCACATTTAAAGCATTTTGAGTTGGATTGGGTTGTGGCTACAAGGGCTTGGGCAAGGGAGGAGGCCTGCTACGTGGCAGTCCCAATGTCATGGGTGGCCACAATCCATTTGTCATAATGTTCATTTTTTAGTCCCTGGCATGCTTGTCTGTGCTCAGGGGTCATCCCTTCCCAGACAAGCTGTTTAAAAGCATTGCTTTGGCTACAGGGTCTGTTATTTTTCTATCTAAACTGGCCTTCACTCTTAGTATAAAGTCTGGGAGAGC
>NW_008360329.1:801483-802500 GCF_000622305.1 Nannospalax galili
AAGTTTATGAAGAACTCTCTCCAGGCCCGGTGGACAAGGGGCTTAGGCGGTCCCAGTCCTGTAGTGCACATAAGCAGACCTGCTCAAAACAGCCGGCAGGAATCACAGCCTGCTGGATTCCTGTGGAAAAGTTGCCCTGGCCAAAAAGCTGGTCATAGTTCCAATCTATGAATCCAGGTGGTGGATCCTGCCCTTGTTGGGGTCTTAGCTGCTGATTATGAGTGTCATTTCTTTTAGCCTGCATTAGACATTCGTCTCTAAATAAGGCCTCCCATTGTACAAATAATGGACTGGGGAGGGTAGATCTACAGATGTCCCTCCAGTCCTGGGGGGTAAGCAGATTAGTATTAAATGTTTGTAGTATAGATTTTGTCCATGGAGCATGAATTCCATCTTCATGGACAGCCTGACTTAATTCTTTTAATTCCGCTGCTGCGAGTGGGTACCAGGCCAGTGGGCGTTGCCTTGTTATTTGTAAATTAACAGGAAAAGCCTCTACCAGTGGGGTTTTGGGGTCCTGAGGCCATTGTGTCTGGAGGCTTTGGGACTGGCAACTTCCACTATCCCTAAGATTACACAGTTGCTCTGTGGCTGTAGGGCGTGGCTGGAACGGCGCCACAGGTGGTGGCAACGAGGTGAAGGGGGAGGGGGATTTATCTGAAGATCTTTGGGAGCTTTTGAAGTCTGGGCGTTAATATCTGGGCTTGTTAAATCAGCAAGAGGGGGTAAGAGTTAATTTTGTTGATGGGTGGGTTTTGTCGGACTTGGTCAATTTTATTTTTTGGGCTGTTGAATCTGCTACTGGGCAGTCTGCAGGATTTTTTTTTTTAATCTCCTTTATTATTTTCTGGTGCTTGTAAGCTTTCCTCAATGTTAGGTAGGTTTTTTAAGCATTGCTGGATGGCTGCCATTATCGGGGAAAAAGGAAAGGGGAAAATTATGTCTTTTTTGGATTTTTTTTTTTACGAGCCAGATATGCAAGAAAGTTCCAGACCTCTGGATCAGATAAGTCTGCTG
>NW_008360329.1:802542-810909 GCF_000622305.1 Nannospalax galili
TTTAAGCTTTTTTTTTTTTTTGGGAGATCTTAAGTTCTCTTGATTTAAGTAAGGCTCTAAGGGAGCGAATTTGGAGTTTTTTCTGACATGATGTTGAATTACCCATTATAAAAAGTAAATAGTGTTGTCTTAGCGTTTAATGTTTCTGTAGTAGTCTGACACCAGGGGGTTGGAATGCTCTTACAGATACAAGACTGGCTGAAGACTTTAAGGTCTACAGAAAAAAAAAAGGCCTTTTTAAATCTTTTGTTTGGCTCGAGCCACCTTGAACTTTCAGGTGCTCTGCAGATTGCAGAAAAAAAAAATGGCCTTTTTAAATCTTTTGTTCGGTGCGAGCCACCTTGAGCCTTCAGGTGCTCCGCAGGGGCTAGTTAATTTAAATTCTCACCTAACTGGTTTTAGCTCTGGTCTGAGTGCCCTGGGGGGCAGGATAACAAAACTGATTAGGGAGGTTTCTGACTTTAAAGCTTATGTGAAGATTCCTTAGAACTTTAGGAACTTTTCTAGCAGTGTTAGGATAGGAAAGTAGTGAAGTGATGGTTTCCAAGAAAACGTGCCTGAGATCAAGGTCTCAGGTGATTTTGCTTGGCTCCCAACACAAGCCTTCCCGCAGATTTAAGAAACTGGCAGCCATCCTAAGGACTCTTAAGTGGCCACTGCGTCACCAGGTTTTTATATTAGAAAGATGTATAGATAGAAGGTCTTTGTCTACACCTGTGCAGGCAGTCGGAGGTCGTTATGGGGCAGAGAGGCCTTCAGCTGACATCAGGGAGTAGCCCTGACCAGAAAGCTTCAGTTGCCTTTCTGTCTTTAACGTCCTCACGCGAAGACTTTAGATCGGAAACAAAAGGAGGAAATTAGAAGAGATTTGCCAGGCCCCAAGGGTGGGGAGGCTTGAAGGCACAGCTCCCTTTTTTTAGTCTCCTGATGGGAGATGAAGGAAAAAGAGATTTCTGTTGCTCTCCTGGTGGGAGAGATGCTCACGAATTCTGCGTTTCCGGGGGCGCCAGCTGCTGGCTGGCACGGAGTTCGGAGGCTCTCACGTTGGGCGCCAGATATGGGCATGTCCCGCGCACTGCGTTGCTGCTTGGGTCCCTGGCTCTCCACATTGCTGGGGTGCATGCGTGTCACGCACCACGTTGATGAGGGTCTCCACGACTACTGGGTGCTGGCAACTCTACTGATCGCTGCGCTCCCAGGCGGGTTCCGTTCCAAGCTACTGGCACTCCCTCTAGGTTTGAGACCCGTCGGCCGCTGGGTCACGAGGGGAGGTGCGGGAATGGTGAAAGCAGGGTCTTCGTGAGTCATTGCTTATGAAGGGACAGCCCCCTCCAGAGAGACTGGATCGTAGGCAGTAAGACACAGAACTCAGCTCAGTCAGACTCAGTGGTACAGCTCCTTTATTCAGTGACTCAGCTCGGCTCCAGGTCTTAGTGATTCAGCTCCAATTAATTAAGGGGAAACCAGGATATTTATACTGTGGGGGCAGTGGCAAAAGCCTTAGTTGATAGGTGCTTTTAGGATGCCCCATTTACATGTGGTGGTGGGCTTCTGCCAGGCTGCCAGACATTGCCTGATTATCACAAAGGAAAACCTGGCAGTTCCTATGCCAGAGGCCATGTATCTGTGACAGCTACTTCAAAGATGAGTCAGGAAGAGAGTAGGGGGGTGCCCTGCTGAGAAAAGGAATCCTTCCATTTGCGCTGAGCCAGCATGTGGCTATCTGGACATGGAAAGACTACAACCCAAAACAACAGGAGTCCCCAACAATGTCCCAGAGGTTTTGTTGTGTTGTATTATCCTTTTCATTTAGCTCCATCAATACTTTTATTTCTTTCTTAATTTCTCCTTTGACCCATTCATCATTCAGGAGTATGTTGTTTAATCTCCATGTGTTCATGTGGTTACTGGGGTTTATTCTGGTGTTGATTATAAGCTTTATTGCATTGTGGTCCAATAGAATGTGTGCAATTATTTCAATCTTTTTGTATTTGAGGGTTGTGTTGTGCCCCAGTACATGGTTGATATTGGAGGTTCCATGGGGCACTGAATATAAAATATATTCTTTGGTGCTTGGGTGGAATATTTGGTAGATGCCTGTTAGGTCCATTTGATATATAGTATTGTTTAATTCAGATGTCTGTTAATTCTATGTACTGTTGACCTATCGAATGGTGGCAATGGCATATTGAAGTCCCCTACTATTAATGAGTTGGGATTAATCTCAGTCTTAAATTCCTGTAGTACAATTTTTATGAAGTTGGGTGCACTAAACCTTGGTGTATATATGTTTATGATTGTAATATCTTCTTGGTTTATTATTCCTTTGATAAAAATGGAGTGGCCATTTTGTCTCTTCTGATTAGTTTTAGTTTAGTCTATTTTATCAAATATTAGAATTGTAACACCTTCTTTTTTCTTAGTACCATTTGCTTGGTATATTATTTTCCATCCTTTCACCTTAATGTAGTTCCTGTCTTTGAAAGTAAGATGAGTTTCTTGCAGACAACAAAAGATGGGTTTTGTTTCTTAATCCATTCAACTTGTCTCTATCTTTTGACTGGGGAGTTCAGTCCATTGATATTTAATGTTATTAATGAAAGATGTGTATTAAATCCTGTCATTTTTATTTCTCTTCACATTCTTGATATAGCTGTGCATTTCCACAGTTATACCTTCATTGAATTTCTTTCCGCAACCCCTTGGGTATAGTCATTCTCTTCTTCAGCTCTTTGTATTGCTTCCAGAACTCTCTGAAGGGCTGGTTTTGTGGACATGAATTCCTTCAGCCTATTTATGTCATGGAAGATTTTCATGGAAGATTTTTCTTTCCCCTTCAACTATGATAGACATTTTGTCTGGGAAAAGTAACCTGGGTTGGCATCTGTGGTCATTTAGAACTGGAAATACTTTGGTTCAGGCTTTTCTGACTTTCATAGTTTGCACTGAAATGTAAGCTGTAGTCCTGATGGGTTTTCCTTTATATGTGACTTGTTGCTTTTCTTTAGCAGGATTCAGCATTGTCCCTTTGTTCTATACATTTAGTGTTTTTACTATAATGTGCCGTGGAGAGTTTGTTTTCTGGTCCTGTATATCTGGTGTTCTACATGCTTCTTGTATTTGTATGAGCATGTCTTTTTTTTAATTTTGGGAAATTTTCTTCTACAATCCCATTGAATACCTGTTCCATACTGTATGTGAGTTCGGGTTTTTTATGGTGTCACACAAACCTTGCATGTTTCTTTCTGTTTTTTCTTAAATTTTTCATAATCTTTTCTTGAGTGGTCTAATTTGTCCACTTTATCTTCCAGTCTTGATATTCTGTTTTCCATTTCATTCATCCTATTGGCGAGTCTTTCTCCTGTTTATTCTAATTGGCTTACAGAGTGTTTCACTTCCTTCTTCATTTCAGCTTGAGTATTCTTCAATATTTCTAACTCCTGAATTCATTCAGAAGTTTATCCCTATCTTCCTTCAGTTCTTTGATTTCATTGTTTGTGTGTTATTTAAATTCACTGAATTTTTTTTATTATGTTTATAATTGTTTTTTTGAGTTCCATGCCCTGTGTTATCTCTAGGGCGTTCTCATCATACTCCTCTAGAGGACTATTGGTACTTGGTAGGGATATATTATTTTGATTTTTCATGTTATTATTTTTTTCTCTGTGACTTTGACATGTGAATTTCCTTTGTAGTTTCTGATTCTTGTGGGAGACTCAAGCATTCCTTTGTTGAGTTCAGATCTGCTTCTTTTTGTAAATTTTTTGTGCCTTTGTGGTTTACTTGGGTGTGAAATGCTGATTGGTTTAGGCTTTGGGTTCTCTCTTTCCATTTTATATTGGAGTGGCCTAATTGCTTTTGTCTACAGGAGTTCCCACAGAGGTCCAAGTGAGGTGAGACTCAGATGCTCTCAGGCTTTGTCCTAAGGTCTGGGTCCCTCCAGGAAAGATGCTACCCTCAAGAATTTGGAGGCTGTGGTGGCCTGGGAGAAGGGCCCAGGATATGGTTTCAGGAAGCTGGTGGCTGTGTCACCCAGGGAAGTAAAAGTAGGTGAGGGCAGGACTAGGCCCAGAGTGTTCCTTGGAGCCACAGGGAGGAAGTGGGTTGGTCTAGATGCAAAGATCAGGAAGCAGTGGTGGCCCTGGGTGGAGAAGTTAGCCCAGGTGTCTGGGGTGCCAAGACAAGATATGGGCCTGCACCCAGGATAGGAGGAGAGGTGTGGCAGGGGAGCTGGGCAGGTGAAAGAGGCTTGGGGGTGTCAAGGCAGGGTGGGCATACTGGATTTACCCAGTGAAGGTGCTGGGACCAGGACGCTGGAGGCTGTGTAGCCCAGGGAAGTAAAGGGAGGTGAGTAAATGGGACATTTATACCATATACATTCTCCCCAAGGTTGAGGGACCATCTCAGCAGAGGAAGCAGGAAAGATTGTAAGAGCCAGAGGTTGGGGAGGACCAGGGGAAACATGGTATTCTGGACATGACAAGACTCAGCCACTCACAACTCACAGCATCTCTGGTTGTTTGCATGAGAACTGTCCATCAAACCTGTCAAACTTCCAGCATGGTGGGAAGAGGGGAACATGACAGTCACCCCTGGCTGAGGAGCTATTGACAGTTGATAAGGTGCTGAGGAGGGAGAATCAGACATTTGAAAGGGTGTGGTGCCTGACACTTCAGTGTATGATCTCATACTCATGAATAAATGAACAGCCTCAAGTAAATTCAATCAGTGTGTTGTGAAAAAAAAAGGAGGGGGCTGGAGAGATTCCTCAATGGTTAAGAGCACTGACTGCTCTTGCAGAGGACCCAGTTTCAATTCCCAACACCCACATGTTGTCTCACAACCACTCATAACTCCAGTTCCAGAGGATCTGACTCCCTCTTCTGACCTCAAAGGTCATTGTATGACATGGGTGTACTTGCACACATGCATGGATTGCACTCATATACATAAAATAACAAAAATAAAATATTTTTAAAAAGATATTGAGGGCATGAAGTTATGAGGAATATGAGAAGTTGAGATGAAGGTGAAAGAAATTTAAGGGAGTGCCTACCCAGTACTGGGATTAAAGGTGTGTGCTATCATGCCTGACACCAAATATTTTTAAGAAGATTTATTTATTTTTCTTTTGTGTGTGTATTTGCGGGGGGCTTTCCCTTTCTTTGCGGGTCATTGGCCATCAGCCCACGAGGGCAGGGAGAGCAGAAGTGGCAAACAGGGTCAAAACGGCCAGTGGGTGCTGACAGAAGACAGCCCTTCCGGAGAAGCTGGTCACAGGCGCAGTGATCAGCAGTGATACAGCTCCAAACACAGTGAAAACAGCTGCAGGCACAGTGAAAACAGCCCCAGGCACAGTGAAAACAGCCCCAGGCACAGTGAAAACAGCTCCTTTATTAGTGGGAGAATTAGAGAATTTATAGTGTGGAGGCAGCAGCAAAAGCCTCAGTTGATAGGTGCTCATAGTATGCTTTATTTACATGTGGCAGTGGGCTCCTATCTTCCAGACTATCAGACAATGCCTGATTACCATATAGAAAAAACCTGGGAGTAGTTTTTACTCCAGGTAACTATGCCAAGATTATGTTTCAGATAAGGCATGTGTGTTTGGCGGCATTTCAAGGTGAGCCAGGAAGAGAGCAGGAGGCCCCCTGCTGAAAAGGGGAGTTCTGCCATTTGGCGCCGAGCCCCTCAGGGCTATCCGGACATGGAGAACTGCAACCCTAACAGCAGAGTTCCCCAACATCTCCCCCTGTTTGATTTAAAATGGAGAACTGTCATCACAAGCCTTATGAGCCAACTCATCTATCTCGGGAGAATCCAAAGTTTGATAATTGACCATGACCTGTTTGGTAGTAATTTTAGCAATGGTAGTAATTTGTCGGTGAAGAAATCGTATGAAACAGGGAGCAAGCATCAAAATGACACAGAGCATGACCAGGGGGCCAACAAAGGGTAGGAGCCATGAAAGCAAGGGATTACTAAACCAACCTATTTGTTCGGTGGGTTGAAATCTTGAAAATAGATCATTACGAAGTTTTTTGAGAGTGTTAACATTGGTTTTAACAACATTTGATTCATTTGCAAGAAAAAAACAGCATTCCTCTCCCAATACCACACACATCCCCCCATGTTCAGCAGTTATTAAGTCCAGTGCTCTTCTGTTTTGGAGCACAACCCTGGCAAGAGAGTTCATTTGTCGTTGGAGAGATTTGAGGCTGTCAGTCGTGGATGCCATTGCCTGGTCCAGCTTGTCTCGAAAATCTCCCACCAGGTGCTGGGTTTGTACAATAGCGGCAGTAGCAGCACCTCCAGCACCCAGGGAGAGGGCAAGTCCGAGCCCTACTAGTAAAGGGATGAAGATTTCTCTTCGCTGGTGGCTGTGAAGGAGGAGGGCAGCTTCCTCTTTCTTGAGTAGGTACACCTGGGGTGTAATCATTACCGGTATACAAAAGGTGGACAAAGAGGAATTAACACAGTACTGGGCTTTTCCTTTGCACCATAGGAAAAGAGGAGGGGCGATGCATGCTATCCTGGAGAGAGTAGTGTTAGTGAGGCATTTGTAATGAGTAGGCTTACTCTTGCTGGAAATGCAAATTGGATAGTTAGTCGGCTGTTCGAATAAGGGAATATCCATTAGATGAGAGTCAGTGAGAAATCTTTTTGTTTCTGGGTAAAGAAGGGTGGTACTGGTACTGCTGTCAGTAAAGGTCTATTGCTGGATGCACAAAAGAAACAGTTAGAGGCATTGGGGTGGGTGGTGAAGGGAAGAAAGTTAGCAACATATTGAATGTATTTGCTCCAGGACATAGTTGATCTTATCTGGTCCTCTGTTTGTTATTCCTGTAGAATATTATTATAATAAGTTAACACAGACTTAGCTGCAGGTACAAGCTGTCAAGAGATATGAAAGTCAGCTGTAGGGTACCTAGCGAATGCACCTGAGTAGAATTTTCCTATTACTCCAATGCACTGGCGATTGTCCCATGGATCTGCAATATATATTAGCGAATACTTATTGTCCTTTAGGTAGACGGGTCTTCTCTGTCCTGTCATGTCCTGATATCTCCCAGTGTATTCTTGTTCCAACCTACAGGGATTGAAATAGGGGCACCCACCATAGGTATCAACTTCCTTGAGGCATAATGGATCTCTTTGTCAAAAAGGGAAGCAAACATATTCGTTAGTTCCATATCTGCTAGCATTTGGGTATATTATGATTTCTATGGGTTTTTGACAGCCACCTGGGGGCAGTCTGTGGTTCTGATTACCTGATTTTTTCCTTGAAAAGTTTTTCTGACATAAAATCTCCAGAACATGACTCCAATCCTCAGGCCTCTTGGGGTAAGTCTACAGTGCAGCTCTCCACACCTTGACTCGCCAAACCACATTCACCCTTCCATCTCCCCCGCTGTTCGCTACACCTAGTGTGGGACCTGTGCCAAGTCTTGAGGCCCCAGACAACTGGGGAACCAATACTGCTTCCTGATCCTTCTCACCCAGACCAACTTAGTGCCTTTCTTGGGCCCCAGGAGCACCGCTTCTGGTCCTGGCCCCGCCCTCACCTCTCTCTGCATCCCTGGACGTGCACCACCAGCTAACTCTCCTAGCCTGCACCCCTATCCTCAGGCCTCTTGGGGTAAGACTATAGCGCAGCTCTCCACACCTCGACTCCCCAAGCCACTCTTCCATCTCCCTCGCTGTTCGCTACTCCTAGTTTGGGACCTGCACAAACCCTAGTCTTGGGGCCCCAGCCACCGGGCGAACCAATCCTGCTTCCTGCCCCTTCTCCCCCAGACCAACATAGTGCCTTCCTGGGGCCCCAAGAGCACTGCTTCTGGCCTTGGCCCTGCCCTCACCTCCCTCTACTTCCCTGGTCCTGCAACACCTGCCAGCCTCTTGCTGGGGCTGACAGCCTCTTTCTGGGGCTTCAAGGCTTACTTTCCCTCTCTCTGATCCTTTGCATAAAGTACAACCCAGCTACTCAATACACTCCCTGGGAAATCTTGGGGCTTCTTCCCACCCCATCTGCCTTTGCATCCCTGCGTGGTGCGGCCACTGCCACGGTCTCAGGTCAGTCCAACACCCAAGTTCCTGAGACCAAAATGATTCTTAGAAGATTCCAGACCTAAGGAGAGAGTCTGAAAACTTCTGACCCACATTGGAATTGGGCCACCGCGGAACTCCTGAAAATAAAATCAATCTGGCCACAACAATATAAAATCAAAAGAGAGAACCAGAAGCTAAGATGAACCAGCTCTTCATACCCAAAAAGTAAACCACAAAGACACATAAAGTTCAAAAAAAGAAGCAGAACTAAACTTGAAGGCCCGAATATCACACAAGAGTCAGAAACTACAAAAGAAA
>NW_008360329.1:812342-813455 GCF_000622305.1 Nannospalax galili
TCCCACCCAAACACCAAAGGACATACTTTCTACTCAGCACCCTATGGAACGTTCTGGAAAATCGACCATATACTGGGGCACAGAACAAAGCTCAGCAAATATAAAAAGACTGAAATAATTCCATGTGTTCTATCAGACCACAATGCAATAAAACTTACAATCAACACCCGAAAATCACCACACGAAAACATGGAGATTAAACAACACATTCCTGAATGATGAATGGGTCAAAAGGAAATTAAGAAAGAAATAAAAGTATTCCTGGAATTAAATGAAAAGGACAATACAACACAAAAAAACCGCTGGGACACGCTGAAAGCAGTTCTTAGAGGGAAGAACATCAAAAAATTGGAAAGAACACAAAATACATCAAAAAATTGGAAAGAACACAAATAAATGACTTAACACTGCAACTCAACACACTTGAAAAGCAACAGCAAACAAAACCCAAACCATGTAGACAAGAAGAAATAACAAAAATCAGGGCAGAATTCAATGAAATTGAATCAAAGAAAACAATACAAAGAATCAACAATTCCAAGAGCTGGTTCTTTGAAAAGATAAACAAGATTGACAGACCGCTAGCCCAATTAACCAAAAGAAAGAAAGAGCACCTCCAAATCAACAAAATCAGAGATGAAAGGGGAAACATCACAACAGACACCAGAAACATACAAAACATTATAAGGGAATACTTTAAAAACCTATATGCTACTAAATTTGAAAACCTAAAAGAAATGGATGCATATCTAAACGATATCTGAAGGCATGGCAACCACCAAAACTAAACCAAGAAGAGATTTACAGCTTAGACAGACCCATATCACAAAAAGAAATTGAAACAGTAATACAAAACCTCCCGACAAAAAAAAGCCCAGGACCAGATGGATTTACAGCAGAATTCTATCAGACATTTAAAGAAGATCTGCATCCAATACTACTTAATTTATTCAAAAAAATAGAAATGGAGGGAAAACTTCCAAACTCCTTCTATGAAGCCAGCATCACTCTCATACCAAAGCCTCTTAAAGATACAACCAAAAAAGAAAACTATAGACCCACATGCTTAATGAACATAGATGCAAAAATTCTCAATAAAATACTTGCAAACCG
>NW_008360329.1:817651-818372 GCF_000622305.1 Nannospalax galili
AAATCTCCAGAACATAGTGTTATGGTTATTTTTTAGTCCCTGGCATGCTAGTCTGTGCTCAGGGGTCATCCCTTTCCAGACAGGGTTGTTTAAAAGCATTGCTTTGGCTGTAGGATCTGTTATTTTTCTATCTAAACTGGCCTGTACTCTTAATATAATGTCTGGGAGGGTTTCAGTTGGTTTTTGTTTTAAGAAGGTTAATGAAGAGGTCTCTCCAGGCCCGGTGGACAAGGGGGTTAGGCGGTCCCAGGTCTATAGTGCACGTAAGCGGACCTGCTCAAAACAGCCAGCAGGAATCACAGCCTGCTGGATTCCTGTGGAGAAGTTGCTCTGACCAAAAAGCTGGTCATAGTTCCAATCTATGAATCCAGGTGGTGGATCCTGTCCCTGTTGTGGTCTTAGCTGTTGATTATGAGTGTCATTTCTTTTAGCCTGCATTAGGCGTTCATCTCTAAATAAAGCCTCCCATTGTACAAATAATGGACTGGGGAGGGTAGATCTACAGATATCTCTCCAGTCCTGGGGGGCTAGCAGATTAGTATTAAATATTTGTAGTATAGATTTTGTCCATGGAGCACGGATTCCATCTTCACGGACAGCTTGGCGTAATTCTTTTAATTCTGCTGCTGGGAGCGGGTACCAAGCTAGTGGGCGTTGCCTTGTTATTTGTAAGTTAACAGGAAAAGCCTCTACTGGTGGGGTTTGAGGGTCCTGAGGCCAT
>NW_008360329.1:818851-835111 GCF_000622305.1 Nannospalax galili
CTTTAGGGTCTTTTTAATTATTTTTTAGGGCTGTCGAATCTGCTGTTGGGAAATCTGTAGGGTCTTTTTCATTATTTTTTAGGGCTGTCTAATCTGCTGTCAGAAATCTTTAGGGTCTTTTTTATGGTTTGAATGCTCCCCTTTATTATTCCCTGGTGCTAGTAAGTTTTCCTCAGTCTTAGGTGGGTTTCTTAAGAATTGTTGAATGACTGCTATTATGGGGAGAAAGGAAAGGGGCAAATGGTGTCTTTCCTGGATTTTCTTTTTACGAGCCAGATAGGCAATGTTGGTCCAGACTTCTGGATCAGAAATGTCTGCTGACAGGATCCAGGGTGTAAATTGAGATACTTCATTCCAAAATTTTGAGCTGCCTATTACCTCCTGGTGGGAGGTGATAGGAAAAAGAGATTGCCAATCTGCAAAGGTGGGGATGGCTTAAAGGCAAAGCTGCCTTTACCCTCCTGGTGGGAGGTGAAAGGAGAAAGATTGCCGATGCCCTTGTGATGGGAGGGATACTCACGAACTCTGCGCATTCCAGGAGCTGCACGTTAGGGCTCAGCTGCGGGGGGCTCTCCCTTTCTTCGCAGGTCGTTGGCCACCAGCCCACAAGGGCAGGGAGAGCAGAAGTGGTGAATGGGGTCAGAATGGCCAGTGGGTGCTGACAGAAGACAGCCCCATGGGGAAACTGGTCACAGGCGCAGTGAACAGCAGTGATACAGCTCCAGACACAGTGAAAACAGCTCCAGGCACAGTGAAAACAGCTCCTTTATTAGTGGGAGAATTAGAGAATTTATAGTGTGGAGGCAGCAGCAAAAGCCTCAGTTGATAGGTGCTCATAGTATGCTTTATTTACATGTGGCAGTGGGCTCCTATCTTCCAGACTATCAGACAATGCCTGATTATCATATAGAAAAAACCTGGGAGTAGTTTTTACTCCAGGTAACTATGCCAAAGGTCATGTTTCAGATAAGGCATCTGTGTTTGGTGGCACTTCAAGGTGAGCCAGGAAGAGAGCAGGAGGCCCCCTGCTGAAAAGGGGAGTTCTTCCATTTGGCACCGAGCCCCTCAGGGCTATCCAGACATAGAGAACTGCAACCCTAACAGCAGAGTTCCCCAACATGTATTAGTCAGGGATCTCCAAAGAAAAAGAAGCGGTAGAATGAATAAATATGTATAGAGATTTATCAGCTTAGCTCACAGGATAGAGTACGAATAGTCCAACAGTGGCTGCACCACACTGGAGAGACTGAGAATCCGTAGTTGCTCAGTCCACGAGGCTGGATGTCTCACTAGTCCCGATCTGGCCCTGAAGGTCTGCTGAATTCCAAAAGATCACCTAGCCTTCAGTCTGCAGCAGCAAGACGAACTAACCAGAGAGAGAGAAGGCAAGCAGCAAGAAGCCAGGCATTCTCCTCTGCCATGGCTTTTTATATGGGCTGCCATCAGAAGGTAACACCCACATTTATGGTGTGTCTTCCAGCTTCAGATGATCCAATCAAGAACATCTCTCTCATTTCAGTAAATCCCACATCTAGTCAGGTTGACAACCAGGATTAGCCACTTCAAGTCCACCCCTTGTCAACTTGACACCCAATAGCATTTCTCTATGTCATGATTAATTTTCAAATGAAAACAATGTTGAGGTCATAATTTTACATAACATGATATAATTATCCATCACACAATGACCGATACATTATATATCTTAGAGAAGGAAATGAGATCTTTGAGGAACACTTAGTCTTTAGTTTCTCATAAGCCAATATAATCATGTAGGTTCAAACACTTGACCACTTAACATTTATCTCAATTACACCTTCAAAAAAAGAATAATTCAAGTATCTGCTTAACATGCATATACATGCACAAGCCTATTCTTAACCAAATAGGACAAGAATACTCATGTCAGTTACAATCCCGTTTCTGCAACTGGTCACTTGGCCTAAGTTGGTATTTGTAACTAACTTCCTCTACTACCCATTCTTTATTTCCTCCACCATCAGCAAGCACCTCTGCAGGTTTTGGCCCTTTCCCTGGAGGAGTGATCCATACTTTCATCCCTGAAGGGTCTGGGCCATTTGTTGTCCTGTCTAGATTGGGCTGTTGCAGTTTCCCATTGACCTTAATCACAGGACATGGTAACACCAAAAGTCACCCTAAGGAATCTCCTGCCTTCCAGATATAATCTTCATGACCTCTATTGCGGAGAACCAGCCCAATTTCCCTGTGGTAATCTGGGTCAATCGCCCATCCTAATACTGTTATTCCTTTCTTAGCCTGCTGACTTAAGGTCATCAGAAGACCAAAGTGTCCAGAGGGAAGTCTTAACTTCCAGTTCAACAGAATGTTTGTCGTCTCTCCTGGCAGAAGCACTCCCTCCTCTGAAATGAAAACATCCAAGCCAGTAGAGTGCAAAGTCGAGAGTACTGGAAGAAAAAATTGTCCTAGTGAGTCACCAGGGGTGATAGTGAATGGTATCATTCCAACTTCCGCCTCTTGATTCCTGGACCCATGAATCTTGCCTCTAGGAGAAACTGTACCATATACTGGAGGCTGATTCAAAGCACACACTGCCTTCTGGAGGACTCTGCCCCAGACCTCCAGGCTATTTCCACCTAATTGGCACTGTAACTGTGTCTTTAAGAGAACATTCCATCGTTCTATCAAGCCAGTTGCTTCAGGATGGTGGGGAACACGGTAAGACCAATGGATTCCATGACCATGAGCCCACTGTCACACTTCTTTGGCTGTGAAGTGAGTTCCCTGGTCAGAAGCGATGTGGTGTGTAATACCATGACAGTGGAGAAGGCATTCTGTAAGTCCCTGGATGGTAGTTTTGGCAGAAGCATTATGTACAGGAAAAGCAAATCCATAATCAGAATAAGTGACAAAACACTATTGCCTCCAAAATGGAAGTGGTCCAATATAGTCAAACTGCCACCAGGTTGCAGGCTGGTCACCACAGGGAACAGTGCCATATCAGGGGCTCAGTGTTGGTCTCTGCTGTTGGAAGATCTGGCACTCTGCAGAAGGTGTATCCAGGTCAGCTTTTGTGAGTGGGAGTCCATGCTGTCAAGCCCATGCATATCATCCATCTCTGCCACCATGGCCACTTTATTCGTGGACCCATTTAGCAATAACAGGGCTAGATGAAGAAAGAGGCTGACAATCCACAGAGCAGGTCATCTGATCTACTTGATTACTGAACTCATCTTCTGCTGAAGCCACTTTTTGATGAGCATTTACATGAGACACAAGTATGTTCATATCCTTTGCCCATTTGGAGAGATCTATCCACATACTTCTTCCCCAAATGTCTTTCTCACCAATTTTCCAATCATTGCTCTTCCAAGTCCCTGACTATGCACCCAAACCATTGGCTACAGCCCATGAATCAGTATATAATCACACTTCTGGCCATTTCTCCTTCCAAGCAAAATGCATGACCATGTGCACTGCCTGAAGTTCTGCCCACTGTGAAGACTTTCCTTCACCAGTGTTCTTCAGGGTTGTTCCAGAAACTGGCTGTAATGCCACAGCTGTCCACTTCTGAGTGGTGCCTGCATATATGCAGAACCATCTGTAAACCAAGCCCTAGTCTTCTCTTCCTCAGGCAACTGATCATAAGGCACACATCGTGAAGCCATAGGTGCGTGCTCAAGAACAGGAGGCATAACAGGAGTAGGAACCATAAGCATTTGGGCAACTTCTTCCTGTAACTTGCTTGTGCCCTCTGGGCCTGCTCAAGCCTGATCACATATATACCACTTCTATTTGATAATGGATTGTTGCTGTGAATGGCCTACTTTATGGATTAGGGGGTCAGATACCACCAAGTTCAGATGGGACATTCCAGTCGCATGGTGACTTGGTGGCCCATTGTCAAATATTCAGTTTCAACTAAGGTCCAATAGCGAGCTCAGAGTTGTCTCTCAAAGGGAGAGTAGTTGTCCATAGATGAACGGAAAGCCTCACTCTAAAATCCCAATGGTCTCCACTGTGATTCCTCTATGGGAGTCTGTCAGAGAATCCAAACAGCATCTTTATCTACCACTGATACCTCAAGTACTATTGGGTCTACTGGATCATATGGCCCAAGGGGCAGAGCAGCTTGTATGGCAGCCTGGACCTTTTGAAAGGCCCTTTCCTGTTCCAGGCCCCACTCAAAGATAGCTGCCTTCCAAGTCACTTGATGTATGGGTGGTAGTAACACACCCAGATGGGCAATGTACTGCCTCAAGATTCCAAACAGACCCACCAAGTGTTGTGCTTCTTTCTTGGTGGAGGGACGAGCCAAGTGCAACAACTTATTCTTCACCTTAGAAGGAACGTCTTTGCATGCTCCACACCACTGAACTCCTGGAAATTTCACTAAGGTAGAAGAAGGCCCTTGAATTTTGGTTGGATTTATTTCACATCCTCTCATGCACATATGCTTAATCAACAAGTCCAGGCTGTCTGATACCTCCTGCCCACTGGATCCAATCAGCATAACATCATCAATATAGTGGACCAGTGTGATATTTTGTGGAAGAGTCAGGCAATCAAGACCCCTTTGAACCAAGTTATGGCACAATGCTGGCGAGTTAATACACCCTTGAGCCAGGACAGTATAGGTATACTGTTGGCCTTCCCAGCTGAAATCAAATTGATTCTAGTAGTCCTTATGAAGTGGTATTGAGAAGAAACATTCGCCAAATCAATAGCTGCATACCAGGTTCAGGAGACATATTAATCTGCTCAAATAAGGAAACCACATCTGGTTCAGCAGCTGCAATTGGAGTCACTACTTGATTAAGTTTTTGATAGTCAACTGTCATTCTCCATGACCCATCTGTCTTCTGCATAGGCCCAATAGGAGAGCTAAAGGAAGATGTGGTAGGAATCATCACCCCTGCATCTTTCAAATCCTTTATGGTAGCACTAACTTCTGCAGTCCCTCCAGGGATGCGATATTGTTTTTGGTTCACCATTTTCCCTGGCAGAGGCAATTCCAGTGGTTTCCATTTGGCCTTCCCAACCATAACAGCCCTCACTCCACAAGTCAGGCAGGGAACCAATGTGGGTATTCTGTCAATTCCTAAGTATCTCTATCCCAATTATACATTCTGGTACTAGGGAAATAACCACAGGATGAGTTTGGGGACTCCCTCACTGAACCCACTGTCAGTCAGACTTCAGCCAAAACTTTATTTATCATCTGACCTCCATAAGCCCCTACTTCAACTGGAGGGCCACAATGCTTTTTAGGGTCTCCTGGAATCAGTGTCAACAAAGAACCAGTATCCAATAGGCCGTGGAAGTTCTGATTATTTCCTTTCCCCCTAACTATGGTTACTCTAGGAAAAGGCCACAGGCCCCCTCTGGGGAAGGATGGGTAAGAGGTGAACAGCATAACTTTTGGGTACTGTAACCTGGCCTTCCCTTCGTTCAAGGGGTTCTGGGTCTGTAAACTGTCTCAAGTCTAGAAATTGGTTGACTGAGCGAGATTCTCTATTGCTACGATCCAATACTGACTTCCTGTCATTCATACTAGAGCTTTTCTTCTTATACAGATCAAAAAAAACTTAATAGGCTTCTTATGTATATGGTCCCTGGAAATACCATTATTGATTAGCCAGTACCACAGGTCCATTCATGTCATGCCATTATAGGTATTGTTTTGCCTTTGCTGCCCATTATGATAAGTAAGCTCAACTTGTATTTGTTAATTCAATATTGCCACCTGACCCCTACTCTGACGTCCCGCTACACCTATTATATTTACATTTAATTTATGCAATTGAGCAACAGCATCTCCAAATATAAAATTTGGCATTAGGAAAAGAGCAAAAACAAAGCTCTTCAAATGTTCTGGTGTCTCCTTCAGTACTTTCCATCTTATAAAATCATTAAGGCATGTCCTCTGGGCCCTCCCATTGTGGAGCATTTTGGTGTTGCACTGTGAATCCCCTTGAGCATACTAATTTTCCTGAGCCTTACAATCCCTTCATCAACAGTAAGCCAAGGGATATCAGGTATCTCCAGCTCTCTGTCAGTAGGCCATCTTTTGATAAATACCTCAGCCAACCAATCAAATAAACTTTTAACACCTTTTTTAACTGCATGAGCTTCCATAGTAAAACTAGAATCTCCAGTCAGGGAGGCCATGTCAATAAACTCAGCCTGATCCAATTTTATGTTCCTTCCACCATTATCCCATACCCTTAAAATCCATTCCCAGACATATTCATTAGACTTATGCTTGAATGAATTAGCAAATTCACTAAATTCTTTAGTGGTGTAGTACACCTCTTCATGGACCACACTTTCTATCTCTCCTCTAGGGGCCTGCTTAGCTTTGAGTCTGGTTATAGGTCTAGAGGCAACAATTATAGGTCTAGAGGCAACAATAACTGGGCCCTGAGGGACATCAGGTTCCTCTTGCTGAATGGGATTAGCTTCCTCAATGGGATTAGTTGCCTCAGGCAAGGGTGGGGAGGGTGGGTGTGCTGAGGGTGGGGAGATTAGTTCATCAGGTGAAGCAAATTCCTCAGAGTTTGAGGATTCAAAACCCTCAGCCTCCTCAGTGTTCTCCCACACATCTCCATCCCACATTTCAGGATTCCAATCTTTCCCTACAAAAGCCCTCACCTTTACCTGCTGACATCCTTCAAGGTTGGAAATTAAATTTGTGTTGGAGGTCAGCCAAATGTATAATAAGGCCTCCAGCTTAATTTACTGCAGCTTTAACTCTCTGGCTGCTGGAGAGAAGATTCTCTTGCAGGGACCACTTGGAAACTTTTAAACTGTTGATTTGAATCTGGAGCTTGTCATTTTTATCATTAAGCTGATTGTTTATTTCATCACTTTATCCAGAGATGCTAGAAGTAACCAGGCAGCATCATTATTTTTCTTATTTTTCCTCAAATTGTCAAATATTTTATGTATACAGTCACTAAATTTCTTGCTGTTCACAAGAGGTGAGTTAGGTGGTTCAAATACGTCTATCTCCATAATTGTTTCAAATAGTCTATACCATGGGTTTTCAGTGCTCTCCCTCCTATTTGAAGATTCTGAGTTGGAGAGCCTGCTCCAAATACCAACAAGCCCATTAAAGAAATTCATCCTTTCAATTCTGTTTCTCTAGAACCACTCCTGGTACCACAATCTGTATTAGTCATGGTTCTCCAAAGAAACAGAACCGGTAGAATGAGTATGTATAGAGATTTATCAGCTTAGCTCACAGGATAGTGTCCGAGTAGTCCAACAATAGCTGCACCACACTGGAGAGGCTGAGAATCCGTAGTTGCTCAGTCCACAAGGCTGGATGTCTCAGTAGTCCCAATCTGGCGATGAAGGTCTGCCAAATTCCTAAAGATCAGCTAGCCTTCAGTCTACAGCAGCAAGGTGAACTCACCAGAGAGAGAGAAGGCAAGCAGCAAGGAGCCAGGTGCTCTCCTCTGCCATGATCTTTTATAAGGGCTGCCATCAGAAGGTAACACCCACATTTAGGGTGTGTCTACTCTGCAGTGGCCTTTTATACAGGCTGCCATTAGAAGGTAATCCTACATTTAGGGTGTGTCTTCCAGCTTCAGATCATCCAATTAAGATCTCTCTCATTTCAGTTAATCCCAGATCCAGTCAAGCTGACACCCAGAATTTCTCTCATATCAGTTAATCCCAGATCCAGTCAAGTTGATACCCAGGATTAGTCATCACAGTGTGGATGAGTATTTCCCTGCATTTATCTGTGTGCATGGTGTGCTTATCCTAGTGCCCTTGTCAGCTGTCATGTTAGTGCTGGGAACCAGGCACAAGAGCAGCTTTTAATGCACTTAACCATTGATCAATCTCCCTAGTTCCCATATTAAAAGAATTTTTGTCAAACAAATGCTTTGCTCTCCGTGTGAAAGGTTTAGACTTACTTGATTTACATTAAAATTTGAAGGAAGTCAGTAGTCCTTGCAATATTATAAATCAAAAGAATATGGTAAAAGACCGTCCTTCCTTCCTTCCTTCCTTCCTTCCTTCCTTCCTTCCTTCCTTCATTGCTTCCTTTTTTCCTTCCTTCCTTTCCTTTTTTCTAACTGAACTGAGATTCTCAAACAAGGGGTAAATGATCTGCCATTGAACTTAAGAAGAGAAATGGCAAACCAGGAAGGAAATTGACACTTCCTTTTGCAGCATTCATAAGTGCCTATAGATCCCCAGCTAAGGCTGAAGCCCGACTCCCACCCTGTCTGGTGACCAGATTCTAAAGGCTAGACACACATCTAAGAGCACTGGAAGTGTAAATTAGACTTTATAAGCCTTCAGTAAAGCAAAGAATAGTAATAATAATAATAATAATATAGGCCATGAAGTAGGGAAGGAGGTAATAAAGTCAGGGTGGAGAGGGCATATAAAGTTCTGATTATATGACCAAAATGAATTGTATGAAATTCTTGAATCAATAAAAATATTTTAGAAGAAAACAAAGAAAAGCAATTTGTGCTTCATCTTTTAAGACATTTATATTCAGATTACTGTCCAGATTTGTAAATTGGTTCTTTGGATTTGTTTGTTTGTTTGTTTGTTTGTTTGTTTTTTGATGTTCAGTTTTTTAAGCTCTTTTTATATTCTAGGTACTGACCTTCTATCAGATGTATAACTTGAAAAGGTCTTTTCTAATTCTGTCTCTTCACTTAAATGATAGTGTCCTTTGCTGTACAGAAGTTTTTTTAGATTGTTGGTCTTAATTCCTGTGCTATATCTGTGTCCTGTTCAGAAAGTGCTTTCTTGTGCCAATAAATTCCAGTGTATTCCCTATTTTCTCCTCTATCAGATTGAGGGTATCAGGTATTTTTATGAGGTCTTTAACTTTGGAGTTTTATGCATGATGAGAGATAGGGATCTGGTTTTATTTTTCTATATGTGCCTATCCAGTCTGACCAGCACCGTTTGTTGAACATGGTTCCATTGTAGGTTTTTTGGTGCTTTTGTCAAAAATTAGGTAGCTTTCAGTGCATTAGTTTAAATCTTGGTTTTTTATCTATTCCATTGATCACTGTATCTATTTTACAATACAAAATATAATATTTTACTATTTACATTCTGAGGGATGGCAGTAGAAAAATAGCTTTGGTTTTCCTTATTTAAAAAATTATGTGCTGTAAGAGCAGAAAACTTTGTGTCTTCAGTAAAAACATTGAAATTTATTATATACAATAATCTCTAGTCTGAGCTGTATCAGACACAGTCCATGATATACTGGTATGGTGGATTGTGATTATAAATTATGAATCATATTTGCTCAGAAGCATGGTTACAGAGGAGTTAGGCCACCCAATGCAGCCATGCAGATCAGTAATTGTGGAAATGATTTATAATGCCTTTGATTTTGAATGTTTTGTTATTGTTGTGCACTTAGAACCCTTTTACTACAGTTGAAATTTTTTGCACTAATCAGATTCAGTTATGCAACTTCATATGAAATAACAACCAACCATTTAAAACATAGGAACCTAGGAGACACAGCATTAGGCTTGCCTATGAAGAGTTCCCAGAAAGGTTTAACTGAGGAGCAGAGACACACCTGAGTTTGGGTAGAGTCATGGACTGAAAACATGTACAAATAAAAACATTAACAACAAATAAATGCTGATTTTATTACTGTAGTTCTGTAGCATAATTTGAATCCAGGATGGTACTGCCTCCAGCTCATCTATTGCTCACAACTGTTTTGGTTTTCCTGGGTTTTCTTTGTTTCCATGAAATCTGAGATTTTTTTTTCAACGTCTGTGAAGAATTGTGTTGGAATTTTAATGGAGATTGCAATGAATCTGTAGATTATTTTTGGTAAGGATGACCATTTTTCCCAGTATTAATCCTACTGATCTATGAGCCTGGGAGTGCTATCTTCTGGTGTCTTCTTCAACTATTTGCTTCAACATCTTAAAGTTTTTATGATACAAGTATTTCACTTCTTTGGTTAGATTTTTATATAAATGTTTTTATGTATATGTATATATATATGGAGAGAGAGAGAGAGAGAGAGAGAGAGAGAGAGAGAGAGAGACTATCACGTATGGGATAGTTTCCCTGGTTTCTTTTTCAGTATGTTTGTTGTGGGTTTTGAAGGCTCACTTCAGAAGATTGAGCCCATGCCAAGAACTGTTATCAAGACCAAGAACCTGTGGCTACAGAGATTACAGGTCATAGGGGAGACCCTACTACTATTATTCTGTTAAATGGACATAGTACTAAGTGGATTACTAATGATTTGTTATACTCACAGATTAGTGCCCCCCTTCAACTGTACCTACAACCAGAATCAAGTTATGGCATAGATTAGCTAGAGACCTGCTGAGTCTAACAAAGGGGGGAAAACAAAATAAAACAAAACACAGTGCCATGAAGATGAAAATGACAAGACTTAGATAACACATACCAAGGTCAGCCACAACAAAAGCATTGATGCTGGACTCTGAGGCTGCTTGAGTGAAAGGATTGGAACATAAAATTGGATCAAGGGACATTTATTCATTTGGTAACACTAAGATGAAGATTTAAATGCTCTGAACAGAGATCCAGTGACAACCAAGCATGAACTTCCAGTTAGAAGACAAAGACCTAAAAATCTAGAAAGCTGATGGCTTAATTTGAGCCCAAAACCAACAGATAGAAACAGTGCTTCATTCCAAGAGTGAGCAAAACAAAACAAAACAAAACAAAAATAGTTGCTATTATTAAAAATCTGAAAGACATCATAGGAACCATAATACTTTCTTTTCTTTTGCCCATTATGTTTTGCAGAAATCAGTTGGATTTTGGAAGATGGAGAGAAAAAAATATAACATAAGGTATAACAAAATATAGTAACTTCAATTGTATTCACAGTAATAGATACAGTATCTTTATTAGGACAGATTAATACGGATTGGGCAGCATGAAATGCACTCATTGGCCTGGTAAACATCATAGGCTATAATTGAATTGCAAGGGAATCATCAAACATTCTGCTGAAAGAAAATGGACACACTTAAAGAAGGTGTGGCTTCAGACCCAGTGTCAGGAATCTACTGGCCACATCCTATACTGAAACAAAACCTTCTGTCCTTATGAAGAGCTGAAATACACTGTGAAAGTACACTTGAAGTATTTGTTAGAGGTGATAAGAAAATGGGTATGATTTTCTATAATGTGAGATACACATCAAATCAAGTTCCTTTATATGCTATTGGGGTCTCATTAGGAAATATTAAAAATCAAAATGTAAGAGAAAATTGTCCATTCCCATAATTCTTGATGACACTAAAATCTTTTGTAGCTTATAGTTTTCATCATTTTAAGTCTGTAAGATTAGAGGTTTTGGTACCTCTATCAGTTATGTTTCTTCAAAGAAACAGAAACAATTGTCTGTATATTAAATTGGCTAACATGGTTATTGAAATGGGTGGGTCCCCCACTTCTGTTTGTTGATAAAGTTTTATGTTGTGTGTATTCAGTTAAGTCTTGGCAAGTTAGATAGCACCAATTTCTGTAGGGGAGAGTTTTACAAAATGACTTGATACCCTTAGTTCTTTAGTCTTCATCAAAGCAGCAAGCCAATAACATTTCCTCAAGTGAAGAATAGTTATCTGCAGGTAAGAGTATGGCCTTGCTTCAAAAACCTAAAGGACTGTCCTTCCATCATTCATATACTTCCCAAAAGTTCAAATACCATTCAGTGATGTCTTAAGGCTCATTGAATTGGCTGGATGATGTGGTTTGCATAGAACAGAATCTTTCTCAGCAATCTGAATCTATTTCACACTTTTTTTTTGGCTTTTGAGGTCATTTTGTAACTAGGCCAAGAAATGTTACCTCCAAAATCAAGAGAAGTGGGCTAGAATGATGGCTAAGTGGTTTAAGAGCACTGGCTGCTCTTGCAGAGGATCCAGGTTTGATTATCAACACCCACATCGTGGCTAACAACTATCCATAGCTCAAGTTGCAGGGGAATCTGACATCCTCTTCTGACCTTCATCAGCATTGCATGACACTATGTGCACTTACACACATGCAAGCAATATACTCATACACATACAAACAAAAGAGCAAAAAACAAAATTCAGAGAAGCCAACAGTACAATGTACTTCTTCTTTGAGTTTAGGACTCTATAGAGTTACTAATTCTTCACAATAAAGGAAAAGTGTAAGAAATAGACAAAATTGGTGTCCAGATAGTAGGCTCCTTGCAATGATAACTGTGTGTTTCATAGGCGTTTGGAATGGGTTTGCAGAAAGAATGTAGATGAATTTGGAGTTATGGTCAAGATGAGCCAAAGAATCCTGTTAGTAGAGCTTAATGGGATTTTCTATTTTGAATTCAGAAAACCAGAATGCTTATAATGTTGACAATAGAGGTCCATCCAATCAAGGTATCTGAAGGCACAAAGACTCTATTGCCAACACTGTAACACCTGTAAAATTAAATTAAAAAGTTAGAAGCTGACAAGATGGCTCAGTGGTTAAAAGGTTGTACTGTTTTTACAGAGGACCAGGGTTCATTTCCCAGTACCCAGTATCAGGCAAATCAGAGCTTCCTTTGTAACTACAGCTCCAGGGGAATCTAATGCCCTCTTTCAGTCTTCATGAGCAATAGGCATACACACACAAACAAACACACACACACATACACACACACACACACACACACATACACACACACACACACACACACACAGAGAAACCAATAGCAACAAACAAAGTTATAGCACACACAAGTCACACACAAATTCAAATCACATAAAATCCCAGCATAGATATGGTAAAGTAGGTAAGTGGATGGTTTCACACTGAAGGACATTTAGGGACACAAATAGACTTTATAGACATTACTATTTTATATATATATATATATATCGATGATAGAGTACAGCAGGGGGTCAATAACAGGAGGGATCTATATACTGTCAAATAATATGAAAATAATATAATTACAAGAAAAGCATTGAAAAACTCTGATATTCCTTTAATCCCAGCACTTGGGAGGCAGAGGCAGGCAGATCTCTGTGAGTTCAAGGCCAGCCTGGTCTACATAGTGAGTTCCAGGACAGCTGGGGCTACAGGGAGACCCTGTCTCAAAAAGACAAAAATTTTTTTTTAATTAAGTTAAATACTTATAATATACCATTGAATATAATAAGCATTCCCATTTGAAAGAGAGAAGAGGAGTATTCAACTAACATTCATGTTACATTTGGGCAAAGATTCTGTCTTGAGGCAGAATTTGAAAGTAACAGACTAAGTTGTTTGGTGGAGGAAATTTCAAGACAGTGTACCATCCAGGCTATAACATGGTTACTGCCCAATACTTTTAGTCAGTTCTACAGAGAGAGAAAGACAGAGAGAGAGAGAGAGAGAGAGAGAGAGAGAGAGAGAGAGATATGAAAGATGTGCAGTTGGTGAGGAAAGGACCTAGGTGAGCATAGAGATGCAATGAGGTAAGTGCTGAGAAACTGACTGCAGTTGCTACAGAGATCATTTCCTTTAGAAAGAAACCTCTACCTTTCCGCTGTAATAGGAAAGAAGGCCTAATAGTCAGACCTCATACACTGGAAGCTCCAACTTGTGAAAATGTCAATTCATTTGAAAGGAGAGGGCTTCAGTGGGAATTCTGCTAAAAGAGTTCCTTACTCAAAACATTTGCTTAAGGAAGTGTTTTTCAAAGTTTTGCACTCAACACAAACTGAGCATCCATAGCTGTAGTGGAAGGAGATAAGACTTGTTCTCAAGTTGGGAAAAGAACTTAGCAGTGCTGTTTACATGATCCTGGCTTTACAGGTATACAAAATTAAAGATTTAAGGTGTCATGGATGCTTTGACAAAGTTCCTGAGAGCAGTTGAGGCCACATAAATGCACAGCACGAGGCCCTGAAATGCTATTGAATGAGGCTGTGTGGGTGAAGAGTAAGTTAAATGAAGTACTCAGGATGTTGAAACAGTCAGAGCCATTGGACATCTGCTGAGGAATTCTGCAGATAAGAGTGAAAAGTGACTGATGAGACAAGTCCCTTGAGCTGTAAAAGGTAGAGTTGGAGAGCTATGACTCCCCAAAGCCATTGGAGCCCAGTTTTCAAAATAAGCCCCAGATGTCAGATTTGGTGTTTGCATTGCTGAGTTTCAGTCTTGCTTTGGTTCAGAATTTCCTTCTATGCTTCTATAACCCCCTTCTTAAATGGAAATACTTATTCTGTATATTGAAAGTATTTAACTTACCCTTTTCTTTAATGTTACAGAATCTCACAGTTTAGAGATACCTTGATTATCAGAAAAGTCTTTAGACACCGGGTTTTTGAAAAAATGTCAGAACCATTAAGAGTTTGAGGAACACTCATAGATGACCTAAAGGCATCTTATACCATAAAATAACGATTAGCCTTTGAAGAACAAGGCAGGAGTGTTATGACTTAAGAATGATATGATTACATATCAAGCTCACAAGGGGACATACCTGTGATGATCAATAGGCATTAGGAACTTGACTGGATTTGGAATCATCTATGGAATACAGCTAAGTGTGTCTACTAAAGAAATTTGAGAGAAGCATAACTAAGGATGGAAGACACATCCTAGATGTAATGAGGCAGGAGAGTAAACATTTAGAGCAAAAGGGATGTTAAGATTATATGGAAGAAGCCTGCCCCAAGCCTGCAGGGCAGGAGACAGAGACTTGAACTCCCAGGGACCTAGAATGATGGGACAAGAGACATGAAGAATGACAGCAAGACAAAGAACTCTGATCAAGCTGCAAAAGTTTATTTTTCCACGGGGATTCTTATACGGGCTGAAGCGGGAAATTGGCTGCGGAAGGGAAAGGGAAGGTGTTGTCTCAATGGGTTAATGAAATTGGTGGTTGCTCAGGCTTATCTTGAATCATCGAAAAGGTTGCTTATCTTAGGGGGCAGGGAGGACTGATCAGCAAGTTCTCTGGAGGCTGCTTGCCCTGGGGGGCAGGGAGGGTTGCCAGGCAGTGTGGTCTCCGCCATCTCCCCCTTTTCTGTTTATAAGTAAAAGCCATGAGAATTAATAAGTAGGAGCCATGAAAATTATAACCCCTAGGGAGTTGCACCTGTCTTAGGTTGGAATGATCATCCCCAGTTTACACACCCGTCATGAGATTAGGCAGCAGCTCAGGTGGCCTTCCTGTCTTAGGTGGTTTCTTCAGGGAGTCACTCTCATACCCATCATTGACTGTCCAACTCAGCTCTCAGGGGGTGCGACTGAAAGCATCGCCATAACGTATCATTTCATCATGGGCTCCATCTTGCAGGTCCAAGCGATGCTAGCGGACCTGTATAGGCTTTGCTAATAGGGCATCTACTTGCTTTTTGATCAGAGCGACAATTTTGTTTAAAAGATAGGGCCCCAGAGACAACACCAGGAGGAGAAAAATTACTGGTCCAAGAAGGGGGAGGAGGTAAGGGGCCCAGGAAGAGGCAGGAAATGAGAGCCAGCTTTTTTGTTGTTCTCGTTCCTTTTTTCATTTTTCAAGCCCCTCTAGGACCTTTTTCATGCCTTCTTTAACCTCTCCTGTTTTACTAAGATAAAAACAGCATTCCTTCTTGAGGGCGGCACATAGCCCTCCTTGTTGTAGGAAAAGTAAATCAAGTCCCCATCTAATTTGGAAGACTACTTCAGAGAGGGAATCAAGGGAATTAGCAAGATCAGTTACTCCCTTTTGGAGGTCTCTGATGTCCTTGTCAATGGTGGCACAGAGCTCTGAGTATCTGGAAATAGAAAGAACATAAGAGGTGATGCCTGTCCTGGCACTTACTGTGCTGAGACCAAGGAGAACGGAAATTGTGATGGCGGTAATAGGTTCCCTGCATCTCCGAGGTAACGTAGGGACTGAAGGCTAATTCCATCTGTCAAGAAAATCTTCATTAGAGTTATAAGTCATGTGAGGAATGAGTATTATAGCTACACAAAACTCAATATGATTTGACTGAAAGACTATTGTGGACAGACATGGGGTGAGGCTGCTGGTGCAGGCCCACCAAGTATTGGTGGTGGGGAGGACGTAAGCATAAGTCTGATTAGGCTGAAGGGTAGTATTACAAAGGTGGGAATATTCGGCAGGGTGTGTTTTGGAGGAGATACAGGTCCCGAGGCCATAAACCTGTGTGAGAGTTATAGCCGATATCCTATTTGAGTGCCATGGGCATTGATTAACATCATTAGTATAGGTAGAATTATAGGGACCACAGCACCCTCATAAAAAGGGGGCTTGGAATTGTAACAAAGCCAGCAGTC
>NW_008360329.1:835819-843525 GCF_000622305.1 Nannospalax galili
GTGGGCACAAAGAGGAGGGAGGAGGGCACTCAGAAGCAGGTGCGTGAGGAGCAGTACACTCTCTGAAAAAATGGCCAGGTTTGTTACAATTAAAACAAGTTTTTGGAGGCTGGCCAATACCTACGCCTCTGAGGGCAGCTCCTATAGCGATCCCCATAGCATGAGAGGCAGATCTTTTGTAACTTCTTGTAACTCTCTCATTAAGTGGAGTTGCTCTTTTCATTTTGCTAGTGTCCTCTGGAGGTTTGAAAGTTTAGTAAGGGCCTCCTTCTGGGCATTTTGTAGCAGAAGATCATTGGGGAGAAGTTCCTCTGTTAAAGCAGGAGCGGATATAGCAGAGGAATATGAAGGAGGAAAAAATGGCGGGGGCTGGGCAAGCAGGGCAGAAGCTCCTACTGGAGACTGGTCAGAATTATGGTATTTGGTTGTCTCATCTTTTAAGGTGGCCTCCTCCTCGGGTGTTAGTTGAAAATCTTTTAAGGAGGGGTAGATCTGCTTAAAGGGGGCTATTTTTAAATCTGAAATTTCTGTCTCTTTTGTGCAGAGGTTACTTTGGGCAGTGACTAGTTTTGGGGGCTCCTCTGAGGTAGGGGCCTCCTGTGAGTCCCCATTGTCCTCAAGCTGAATTATAATGGAGGGACACTTAGATGGAGGGCTGGAGTGCCCTTTAAGATCTTTTTCTCCTTCTTTTAAAAGACTCTTTAAGTCAGGGGAGTGATTATAAACCTTGAGAATATCATTAATCAAATTCCAGTATGAAAAGGCAGAGACTGGGACCTTTTCAGGCCCAAAGGTATTACAGTAATCTTGGAGGCAGTTACCAACACACATCCAGCGTTTCTCATCTATAGTTCCTTCTTGGGGGAACCAAGGGCAAAGTCCCCCAATATATTCAAGAAACCTTTTTAAATCTTTCTTTTTAACCCTACTTCCCCGTGTCTTGAGAAAATCTTTAAGACCTTTTATGAATAAATCTTCCTTACTAAATTCTTGTCCCATGATTAATTCCTACCGTATCGTCGCCGTGAAGAAATCTCCCTCCGAATCTGTATCACAGCTGGGTAAGGCTGCGGTGATCCTTATGCGAGCCGGTGCTTAACCTTTCTCAGGCTGCGGTGGCTCAGTGCCATTGGGTGGGCCCACCCATACAATCAGCGATGTTCCAGGGGATCCTGGGGGCTTCGAGCCCCACATTCTGGGCACCAGTTGCCCAGGCCTGCAGGGCGGAGACGGAGACTCGAACTCCCAGGGACCTGGAATGATGGGACAAGAGACATGAAGAATGACAGCAAGACAAAGAACTCTAATCAAGCTGCAAAAGTTTATTTTTCCATGGGGATTCTTATACGGGCTGAAGCGGGAAGTTAGCTGGGGAAGAGGGAGGGAAAGGTGTTGTCTCAATGGGTTAATGAATGTCCCTTAGAATGAGGGGAACTGGTGCCATGAGTCTTGGTTGCAGGGTAAGGAAATTGGTGGTTGCTCAGGCTTATCTTGAATCATCGGAAAGGTTGCTTATCTTAGGGGGCAGGGAGGACTGATCAGCAAGTTCTCTGGAGGCTGCTTGCCCTGGGGGGCAGGGAGGGCTGCCAGGCAGTGTGGTCTCCCACAGAAGCCAATTGACAAAAATGAGTGGAAAATCTTTTCAATCTTGGTTATATATAACAGAAAATTTATCATTGAACTTATGACATACAAATGTAAGAGAAGTCAGGTGCTATGTAGATCAGCTACAAATGGTCATGAAACTCATGCTCCAGTGAGCTTATGCTTTCTCTCAGCTTATAAGACCTCTCCAAGTGTTGGGAGTATATTTCTTTTCCTTAATAAAATGGTCTCTATTTCTATTACTTTACTATATGTCCCTGATGGAATTCTTTATTATGGAGCATAAAAACCTGGAAATCTTAGTGATTGTCCCAGACTTTGATCCTTATGTATAAGAGCTGGTGGTACTTTTCTAGGAGCTATGGACTTTTATTGAATAAAGGGGAAGAAGCACCAGCATGCTATATTTTCTGCTTCTTAACCTTCCCAGATGTCAGGAATCCAAAGCCATTGCTCCTATGACCATGAACTCTGACAATCCATGCCTTCAATGCCATGAAAGTCTGTCCTCTTAAATTTGTCATCGAAATAAATCTTTCTTGTGGCTTTTTGTAAATATTTTATAACAACAATGAGAAAAGTAATTGACTGCCTGTGAATCTGCTCCTTTCAAGCAGGATTAGAATTTCTAACTAAGTGACTGTGGAGCATTTTTTCATCTCTGTTTCAGTTAACAAATGCCAGTATTTTTAAAAAGCTATTTTATTTATTTATTAATAATTAATCAGTGTGTGTGTGTGTATGTGTGTGTGTGTGTGTGTGTGTGTGTGTGTGTGTGTGTGGTGTGTGTGTACATACCTGCCATAGCATGTGTGTGGAAATCAGATGAAGGCTTTTCAGGAGTAGATTTTCTTTCCATATTATTTTTAGGCACAAACTCTCATTCTGTTTCTGCAATTATAGAAAAGCATATGACCAAACTTCCTGTCTCTACCTCTCATCTCTCCATAGGAGTGCCAAAAATATAGATGCATACCACCACAGTCTCACATTTTACTTAGGTTACAGGGACTCGATTCAGGCCATAAATTTTAAGTGAAAAGCAGTTTTACAGGATGAACCCTCTCCCTAGCCCTACACCGCAACTTTTAACAATGAACCTGTGTTTATTTGGTCCATATCAAAACCTGTACCTCATTCTACTCTATGTATTCACTAATCTTATTCCATACCCTTAATATACTCAAATATATCTACTGGATTTCTGTCTATAAAAATAATAACAATGTTATGAATTATTTTCATCTGGGTCTGACATGATCACTAGTCATTATGAAGCAGAGATTGCCATGGAAACCAACAGAATACCTTGGCTGGCCATTGTGATGGCTAATCTTGATTATTGACTTGGTACAGTGTAGAAGCACTTAGGAGACAAACCTCTAGATATCTGTAAGGGAATTTCTAGATTGTTTTAACTGAGGTGAGAAGGCATATTCTAAAATACTTTATTTTTATGTTATTTTATGTATATGAATGTGTTGCCTGCACGAATATAAAGACACCTGTGTCATGCAATGCCCACAGAGGTCAGACAAGGGTGTTAGGGATCCCTTGGAACTGTAGTTACACATGGTTATTAGCCTCTACGTGGATGCTGGGAACAGAACCTGGGTCCTCTGCAAGAATAGCTTGTGCTCTTAACTGCTGAGTCATCTCTCTAGCCCTAGAAGACATATTCTAAATCTGGACAAAATTGTTCCATGAGGATCCAGACTAAGGAAAATGAAGAAAGCAAGCAAAGGGCCAGATTTCATTTCTCTCCATTTCTGACTGTGAATACAACATGACCAGGCATCACACACATCTGCCACCATGCCCTACCTATTACAATGGACTGTACATTTAATCTGTGAGCCCAAATAAGGCCTTCCTTCTTTCTTTAAATTGATTTTGTCAGGTGTTTTGTTGTAACAATGACAAAAGTCATTAATATAGCTATGAAATAGGCAAACAATAGGGTGGTTGCTAGATCTACTATAGTGGTGATGGAGCTATCAACATTACCTAGTAGAACTAAGGGGAAGTTGGTTAGCTTAGATTTAACCTACCACTTCTTCGGACTTAACACCTCTCTGCAATCATTTGGTATTCTAGAGCACATGAGAGGTAAAGACTTGACCAAGAGTTGTCACTCTAGTACTGCAGCATTTTATGAATTGTCATTCATGCCAACGTGGGAATTTCAGTGAACATGTTCTTAAATTACCCATGCTCTTGTTAAGTAGGCCCCTCTCCCGTAGTCCATAAATAATACCAGAAAACTCATTGGTTCACCAGGATAGACCTGGAGAGAATATTTTCTTTGATCTGTAAATGCCTTTTATGGTGTAAATGGGCCCTAAATAGGATGAATATATCTGTCATCATGTTTATATAGGAAAACACCAACAGTTACTGAAGAGAGTCTTTTGAAATGGAGTGCAGCTCCTTTTTGGAAATATTTTATACCGCACTTTTAAGGGTTTGCTGGGATGTGATTAGTTATAAATATAGAACTAAGAGGTCGATGTGTATATGCCTGAGAAGTGTTTTTGAAAGGCCTCTCAAAATAAGTCACTATAGTTTTCTTAGGCAGGATTAGTGCTGTCAGACTGGGTAGAAAGGCTACTTTACTGGGGATGTGAGTGTTAGATCACAGATTCTCTGGCTACCTTTTTCTCATCCAGATAGCAGGGCATGTCACTTTCAGTCTCAGTCTGTCTTAGTCTCAATCTCTCTCTCTCTCTCTCTCTCTCTCTCTCTCTCTCTCTCTCAGTTAAGAAGCAGTGCTGTGCTTGTTGTAGCCCTACAGCCCCTACAACTTGCAACTTTATGACCCCATCTAGAACCTGCCCTTATATGAATAAGGAGTCACTTAGATCAAGACAGACTAAATCCCAGGGTTTGAACTTACCACCACCTCATAAAAAGCTGTAAAAGTCAGAAATTTCCCTTGTTCAGAGAATTTCTCTGAAGGCTCTCATTCAGGTTTCTGTCATGTTATTATGGTGACTTTTCTCTTTCACGTTAAGCTCTATTTTTATGAAGCGCCTTTCCATATATTTTAGAAAATAGAAACCTCTCTTCCTTTAAGACTCTAATATGTTATGTTCACATGATACTCTATTCCCCCTCTTGACTAGGTGCTGTCCTACTTCAAGGGCCCCCTCACTCCCAACAATCTTTTATCACAATGCACTCTCCTAATAAAGCTCCTTCTGGAGGGTAATATTGTACTTGCTTCCTTATCAAACTTACCTCCTGTAATAATTTATAGCAGTGTCATGCCAAACTGCCCTCCCTTCTGACAGACCTGCACACTCTCTGGGATTCCTAGGTCTTATGGTCCTAATATGGATTGACAAAACTGACATAATACATTCTATTTGGGTTTTAGAGTGGTTTATAATGACCGGAAAAGGGTGACTTACAAAGGCATAAACTCCCATGGCCGATTGTCCACATTTTGACTAAGCTTTGAGATCCATGCCATCAATGCCTCTTGGTCCACCAACCTACTCCTCCTAGGTTCACAGGCTCGATTTCCCAAAATGGTGACTGTCCCTCCCTTTTCCCAATGTGCTCAGCGTTTCTCATCATTGGTCTCTAGACCCACCCCCTCTGTGTCTCTGGGGATTCAGTTCTAGCTTCCTCAGAGGACACAATTACCCAACAAACAGTGAAGATGCTTCTACTCACAACAAAGGCTTATGAGAATTTTCTGCTATGACGTCTACAACTCCACCAGGATCTTTATAGGTCTACTCAATCAAGCCTTCAGAATACTATAATTTCCTAACAGTAACTGCTTAGGAAACAGTGTTTCCTAATAGTAACAGTGGATATACCACAAGTCTAGTAATTATTTTTGTAAGTCATATGATTACCAGCTGCAGTTCTAAATTTGGTACTCAGCCATCTTACCTCTGCAAGGACAGGAGATAAAAGACAATAAGGATTATTAAGTGTGATAGCACAGGTTGTATTCCCAGGACTTGGGAGGACAAGACAGGAGAATCATGAGTTTAGGCAGTGTGGGCTACAAAGCAAGATTCCATCATAAACAAACAAAAAGAGATAGGCTTAGAGGCTCTTTAAAGCAGACAATGACATTTTTAGGTCATTTTGTAATTACTATTAGATATAGAAAAGAGAACATTATGGTTGCTGTTTTCTGGAAGATGACACATAATTAGCCCTCAGGAATGGGGTTTGTGAGGTGAAAGAGCCAAAAAACAGGACATTAAATGAGAGATAATATATATAGGGTCTTAAAGGAAAAGAGAGCCTTTTAAAACATAGAGGCGCTACATTGATAAGGATATATTAAAGTAAGAGCAGGAGAAGCCATCATGGACAAGATGCCCACAGAGGCTGAGAGGAGATCCTCAGAGAAATCTCTCAAAGGTCTAGATATGACTCATAAGTTTTGGGAGCAGGAGGCAGGATGGTTTACAGGACATGATTTAGTTTAATATAGTTACAAAGAGCATGGAGGGGTCAGGTACCATAAATTAGAAGCTGTAAAATCCACCGCAGAGCATATTTTTAACTCTCTGTCAGAGAGAGAGAGACAGAGAGAGAGAGATTGTGGTCTGACTTCTTCAGATTGTGGGATCTGGCTTCTTAGAGTAACCAGTATTTTAAAAGTGACAGGTCCAGGTGGGCGTGGTGGTACATGCCTTAATCCCAGCACTTGAGAGGCAGAGACAGGCAGATCTCTGTGAGTTCAAGGCCAGCCCAGTCTACATAGTGAGTTCAGGCCAGCTGGGGCTTCAGGGAGACCCTGTCTCAAAAAGACAGACAAAAAAAAAAAAGAAGAATGTGACAGGTCCATGAACTAACACCTATGTCCTTGAACTCATCCTTCTTTTCCTCACACTGTCCATCCACAGTAGAAGCAACTGGACAATCTAATACTCATTCAGTTGACAAAACTGTTTGTAAATGTTACATATATTGTCATTCAGATTCATCTCTCTTCTAAGTGTTTGATTAGAAAGATCTTATAGCTATATTATGCATATATTTGTTGTTAGATCATGTCAAAGACTGAGTGTCTTCTAAACTATTAAAAAGAGTGTGAATATTTTTAAAGCCTAGAAAGCCAGATAGAGAAAACTTAGAACCGGTTCAAAAAATGCAGGATTCTCTCCCCTCTGTACCAAAGTATGTGTCAGTCATGGATCACCAAAGAAACAAATTTGTTCTTATGACCATATTTATTTAAATATGTACATATGAAGAGTGATCAAAAGGATTCATATGTTAATGGAGCAAATTTAACCAGTCTTCAGTAGCTGACAGACTAATTTCTGGGAGAGACAATGGTGCAAGTCTACTTTTAAGACCGGCTTATAAGAGCCAGAAGCACAAACACAATGTTTAGGCAGTTTTCTGGAGAATTCCTTCTTCTTTGAAGAGGTTACTATTTTTGTTCCTTTCTTCAGGTAATTGGGTAGGGTTCATATACAATATGGAATACAAATTGAGGAAGTTATGTTTTTCTTTCTTTCAGGTGAGTTATATTCTGGTGGTAGTTTGGTTCTCAGTGATATATATAATCACTAGATATCAGCAAAATAGTTTTTTTCTGTAGGCACGAATTCTTAAGAATAGTATTATGGGATATGCTTTTACATGGTTACTTTTGCCTTCATCCCACCATTGGAAATATCAAGTTCTTTTTTTCATCCTGTATTCACATTGGGAATAAGGTAGTACTTACTCCTAGAGGCAAAGCATTTGGGATAAGGACGCATATAAAACTAATGCTCGCTTACAGCCTCTATTCTCCCTGGCTTGCCACACTGAGCCTGCAGTAGTTTGCCAGTTTTTAGTTTTCCTTTGCCAGTGCTGACTTCTGTGGAAGTTGTGTTGGTTTGCTCCTGGGTTTCTGCTGATCAGTTGAGGAATCTAGTGTCTTCCTGGTTTTCTTTCCAATTTAAAGGATATCATTCTCTAGTTGATCTACGTGGAGCTTTTAATTTTCAGGTTGTTCATCATTTATCTTGTCAAGATGAGAAGATGCCTGACATGTAAACTTTACTTTAAAGGTGTGAATTGAACTTCCCAGAAGGAAAAAATAAGGAAGGAGGAGGAGGAAGAGGAGGAGGAGG
>NW_008360329.1:843645-882363 GCF_000622305.1 Nannospalax galili
CAGAGACAAATTATCCCAGGCTATCTTTAGTCCCCTTGAAAGCCACCCATGGCTCATTCCTATGTGTACCATAACATCCTTGTGACTATCAAAACTTTAAAATATATTTTTAGCCAACCACTAGCTTCCACCAAACCAAATGTTAAGAATATCATCAGATATTATCAAAATCTTATAGCAGATTTTTCTGATTTGCTGCATCTCACCTACCTGTGGGCCCTACCAATGTTTTAGGTAAACACATAGATTTATGGCTTTCTGGCTTTTATTGATCTATAACTAATAAAATCTTATACAATCATGTCCACATGAAACACTGTATTTGAGAAATCTGAATCTGTGTTCCCAGGCCATTGTCATTCATGTTTTGCTCCAGAATAAACTACCATTTATTGTCTTAGAAATGAAAATTGCTTTTGTGTTGACAATGGCTTTTAGAAATCAATCAAATGGGTTCTACATTTGAGGCACATCTTAGATGACAAATAGTAATAATGGTTTGCATTTGCACACGGTCCAAATTTGTGGAGGGTTATTTATAGGAAAATGTTTTATAGATGATAGAGTTATTTTGTATGAACTGAATCTTTCCTGTGAAGATGGCTAGATCAAAGACATATAATTTTGATGATGACAAAGGCAATATGTAGGTATATGCATGACAAAGGTGTATGTGTAACAGTCAGGTGAAATTATGCACAGCAGTTAAGCTGTGAGAGCAATTGCTATTATTATGGATTCCAAAATAAAATCATCTATTCTCATGTCCAGAATTAGATCTTGTTTTAAAGTTTAGCCAAAGGAAATCAGAAGATAATTAATGCTATGTTAAATTATGCAAATGAATGTTCACTAATTTTATGTTCTGTTGGAAGAAGAGAAGCAATTTAGAAATATTTAAACTGAGGTGAGAATTCAGTAGATCTTTATTTTATTAAGTAAATATGCAAAACTAAATAGAATTTGTGAATATTTTCAAATGTGGACTACAATGTAATAGACAACTTTGCAACAAAAAGTAATGAATAGATTCACAAAAACAATAAAATTGGTTATATTTCCCATTTTAAAGTGGATGAAAGGAGATTAAACAATGAGTCTATAGCATATTTCTGCTTACAAACACTGAATATTTTTTAACAAATATTCACTTTCTCCTCGGTAATCTATAAAAGGATTCCAGTTTTATCAAAATTATAGAATTCACATATTACATAATTAAATTCATCTTAAACATCTTACACATTTAAAAGTCATTCAATCTAGTAAGGAGGGCATGTAGAATTACCTTCAACTGAATGGATCAAGAATGTTAAGATGGTCAAAGATGTGAACATAAGGAAATAAAAATTGTCAATGCATTATAACATAGTTAGATCACTCAAGTCATGAAAATAGGGGCAGGGAACAGGAGATCGCAGTACCATTACACAAGTAGCTGAAGAGAAATACAGTCATCTAGCAAAACTAAGAATTCTACCCTATGTGGGAAAACCCTCCAAACAAGTCATAGTTTGATTCCATTTTTTTTCTGTATATTTTTATTGATTTTTTTTTGTATATCACACACAACATTAATCATCTTTACACCCCATTCTCCATTAGCAACCTCCAATAGACCCCTTACTGGATTTCACACATTCTGTCATTTATGTTAAGGTCTATCAAGTAAAGTTAGTGTGTCCCAGATGTCCCTCAGTGCAAGTCCATCCACTGGGTTCTAGTCAGCCTATCTACAGTCACTCCCTTAAAGAAGATAAGTTCTTCCTCACGCAACAATAATCAGCTGACCCAATAGAGTTTTTGCTAAGATTGGGGTCTTCTGCCCATTTCTACAGTTCTATGTTGGATTGCTGTCTGCTTGAGTTTGAATGAGTCTTGTGCATGCTGACACCATTACCGTAAATTCATATGAGCAAGGTTCCAGGAGCCTGGTCAGAGATGCTCCCTCTTGAAGTGCACAGCAGTCAATGAAGTGACATACAACTGGTTACAGTTCTCAGAATAAGAGACTTAGGACTCAGCTCTAAACAGGACATTTGTATTAAATCCCCCACCACCATGGCTCAGGGAATATCACGGGAGAAGAATTTGAAAGAATGGAAGACTCAGAGGGTAAGGGAGAAGTACTGTGAAATGCTGCATTGTGGACATGACTAACTAGTGCACTCACGAACTCATAGCAGCTGTGTTTACCTGTACACAACCTACACTAGGTCAAGCCAGCCCTAAATAGACAGAGTCAGTGACCTTCAGTTTCTACTTGAAACTGAGAAACGTTGACAGTTGGTAGCAGACTTGTTCTCTATTGAAAACATAAAAAATGGTAGATTTCCTATAATCCAGTGGATGGCCCCACACCCATGCATGTATGGCTAATACCAGCTGGACTTAGTGAGTTCTCAAAAAAAGACATGAACTTGGAGAGAGAACATGATGGTGGGAGTGGAGGTGGGGAATGTGGGGTAGATATGATTATACTTCATTTATACATGTATGAGAATCTCAAAAATGAAAAACTTTAAAACGCATATTAACTAAACTTTTGTCCAGTTCAAAATAAAGTGAGGAACAAAAGTAAAAGCAGAAGAGCACACAGTATTAGGAAAAGACTACAAGGTGATAGCAGACATGAATTCAATGATGGGAACTCAACAACTTTACAAGTATTTTGATTATCTATCATTTGGCGTTGTCTAAAACTTAGCGCATGTTCTAAATTGAATGCTAAGGGTTCTAAACTGAAAGCCACATTTGTATCTAGGATGACAATATTTTTCTATGTGATTTCTCTTAAGTAGATTATACAACATTTTTAATATATATATAAAATGAGAAATTGAAATGTTTGAACTGAACAGTGTAACCCAGAAAGCACAGTTTTCATTTTTAATACTTTTGCCATGTATTTAACACAATTTATCTGTACTAAGAAATTAATATCCTATTTAAATTAAATCATTATAATATGTAAATTATTCTGTGGGTTCTATATTCCCTACATGTCTTGCAAAATGTCAATACTTAGTAACACCTGTTTTCTACTGTTCTAATAAATAAAAATGGGGTTATTTAAATGGGATGAGGGAAGGTTATACAAGAAACCTTGGGGATAAAGGGAAAGGAGCTCAAGAGCGGTGGGACCATAGGTGACGGATATTATCAAGGAAGAAATGGGGAAAATTGGGGGACTTTAAATGTGGAAACCATGGTGGAAGGGTTAGACAGTGAGAGAAAGGAGAGATAAATAATGCCTAGCTAGTTTTAAAAAGCCAGAGGGTACCATATTAGTCCAACAACCTACTGAAAAATTGTATATACATTATCTCAACATGAGTCCATGTGTATAGTTAAAGGCTACATAACAAGAAACAGTGCCAGACAGGGGAAATCTCGCTTTGTGTTGTTGGCCAGGGTGGTACAAGAGACTCCCAAAATTACTCATGATATTGCCACAGCTAGTAATGGTCTCTCAGAACTTGAAGGCAAGACCCTGCTGCCGAAGAAAGAATATACTTTGGACACAGGATTTGGAGCAATAGAGCTGCAACTGACCTGCAAACACTCTCCCCATCTCCCAGCACTTGCCATTCTGCCCCCTTTCTCTACCTACTCATTTTTTGTCCTCTTCTTTTTTTTTTAACCCCATGGAATGTGATTTGTGTTGCTTGTATACTCTTTCAGTTTATGGCCATTCAAGGGAGCATTGTTGACCTACTTACCAGAGGCCACATTTTTTTCTTGTGCTGTTTGTTTTATTTTATTTTATTTTTTTACAGAAAAATTCATTTTTAATGTAATTGATATTAAGATGTTTGCACATGCATTTCTAATCTCTATATATCTGATTAATACTAGTCATAGTCAGTTACTTTCTGAGCTCCTTGGCATCTGAGGATTGATATAAAGTCATCAGGTAGATTTCAATGGTAATGTTTTTCACATCTACTAATTTTTAAAGAGCAAATATTTATGCTTTGAAGAAATATTATTTTTTAATCATTTTTAAAATTTTTTAATAATTACATGATTAGAAGCATTTCACTACAGCTTTAATATAGTCAGTATTGCTTTTATGAAGTTGAGAGCACCAAGAGTTTGGTGAATATATGCTCATGATTGTAATATCTTCTTGATGTATTGTTCCTTTGATCAGAATGAAGTGGCCCTCTTTATCTCTTCTGATTAATTTTAGTTTAAAGTCTATTTTGTCAGATATTAGAATTCCTGAACCTGCTTTTTTCTTAGTACTATTTGCTTGTTATATTTTTTTCTATCCTTTCACTTTAAGATAATGTCTGTCCTTGAAAGTGAGATGAGTTTCTTGCAGACAACAAAAAGATTTATTGCTTAATCCATTCACCTAGTCCGTGTCTTTTGACTGGAGAGTTCAGTCCATTAATATTTAAAATTATTAATGAAAGATGAGTATTGAATCCTGTCATTTTTATTTCTGTTTACATTCGTGATGTAGCTGTACTTTCCCACAGTTATAACTTCATTGAATTTCTTACCACAATCCCTTGGGTATAGTCATTCCTTTCTTCAGCTCTTTGTATTATTTCCAGAATTCTCTGAAGGGCTGGTTTTGTGGAAAGGAATTCCTTCAGCCTATTTATGTCATGGAAGATTTTTCTTTACCCTTTTACTATAGTAGATATTTTGGCTGAATATAGTAATCTGGGTTGGCATCTGTGGTCATTTATACTGGGAATGCTTTGGTCCAGGTTCTTCTGGCTTTCATAGTCTGCACTGAAAGCTGTAATAGTCTGCAGCTGTGATCCTAATGCATTTTCCTTTTTATGTGACTTGTTGTTTCTCTTTTGCAGCTTTCAGTATTGTCTCTTTATTTTGTAAGTTTAGTGTTTTTACTGTGATGTGCAATAGAGAGTATCTTTTCTGGTCCTGTCTTTTTGGTGTTCTATATGCTTCTTTTATTTGTATGTGCATGTCTTTCTTTAATTTTGGAAAATTTTCTTCCATGTGTCTGTTGAAGATCTGATCCATGCCATTATCTTGGGATTCTTCTCCTTCCTGTATGCCAATGATTTGTAAGTTTTGTCTTTTTATGGTGTCACACAATTCCTCCATATTCCATTCTTGTGATTTCTTAAATTTTTCATAATCTTTGCTTCAGTGGTCTAATTCATCCACTTTATCTTCCAGTCTTGATACTCTGTTTTTCATTTCATTCATCTTATTGGTAAGGCTTTAGTGTTTCACTTCCTTCTTCATTTCAGCCTGAGTATTCTTCAATATTTCTAACTCTTCTGAATTCCTTTAGAAGTTTATCTCTATTGTCCTTCAGTTCTTTGATTTCTTGTGTGTTCTTTAAAGTCACTGTTTATAATTGTTCTTTTGAGTTCCATGTCCTGCAGTATCTCTAGGGGGTTTTCAATGTACTCCTCTAGAGGAGTATTTGTGTTTGGTGGGGATATGTTATTTTGGTTTTTCATGTTATTTTTTCTCTGTGATTTTGACATGCAGATTTCTTTTGTAGTTTCTGAATCTTGTGTGAGACTCAAGCCTTCAAGTTTAGGTCTGCTTCTTTTTGTGAACTTTATGTGTCTTTGTGGTTTACTGTTTGTGTGTGAAAAGCTGGTTCTTCTAAGCTCTGGTTCTCTCTTGATTTTATAGTGGAGTGGCCGGATTGCTTCTGTCTTCAGGAGTTCCCACAGAGGCCCAAGTCAGATGAGGATCAGATGCTCTCAGGCTTTCTCCTAAGGTCTGGATCCCTCCAGGTAAGATTTTGACCTCAGGAATTCGGGAGTTGTACTGGCCTGGGAGCCAGGCTCAGGAAAGATGCTGGTCCAGGGTAGATGGTGTCCATGCCACCCAGAAATGAAAAGGAAGATATGGGCAGGAAGTGGCCCCAAGAGCTCCTGGGGCCTGCACTGGTAGCTGAGTTGGTCTTGATGCAAAGGTTCAGGAAGAGGATAGGTCAGCCCCGGTGTCCAGGAAAGAGGCCAGTGGGTCTTGCAGGCCCATGGAAGTAGAGGGAGGTTAGGTGGGGCCAGGCCCAGAAGCAGTGCTCCTGAGGACCTGAGAAGGAATTGAGTTGGTCTGGATGCAAAGGATTGGGAAGCAGTGGGGGTTCCCCAAGTGTCTGGGGCACCGAGACAAGGAATAGGATAGGATCCAGGCTAGGAGGAGAGACCGGCAGGGGAGGAGAGGAGTATGAATGAGACTGGGGGAGTCAAGGCATTGTGGGGTCTCTCCCTTTCCTCTTGGGTCGTTGGCCACTGGGAAGCAGAAGTGACGAACGGGCTCAGGATGGCCAGTGAGCACTGACTGAAGAAATCCCTTCCGGGGAGGCAGGTTTAGAGATAGAAACAGCTCCAGACTCAGTGAAACAGCTCTGTTTATTCAGTGGGGGTTAGGGAAAATATAGTGTGGAGGCAGTAGCCAATGCTTCACCTGATAGGTGCTCATGGTATGCTTTATTTACATGTGGGAGTAGGCTCCTATCATCCGACTATCGGGCAATGCCTAATTATCATATAGAAAAAACCTGGGGGTAGTTTTTACTCCAGGTAACTATGCCAAAGGTCATGTTCCAAATAAGGTCAGGCATCCGTGTTTGGCAGCACTTTCCTGGTAAGTCAGGCAGAGAGCAGGAGGCCCCCTGCTGAGAAGGGGAGTCCTTCCATATAGTGCCAAGCCCCTTAGAGCTATCCAGACATGGAGGACTACAACCCTAGCAGCAGGGTTCCCCAACAAGACATGAAGGGCGTGATCTACTTACCCTGGAGAGAGAGGTCTGCAGGTCAGAGAGAGAGGCCTGCAGGTCCAGAGGCCACATTTTTAAAGAAAATTTACTCTCATGTTTTGAAATCTGTACTAAAATTGATACATATATTTATTGTTTCTTTACTTAATTACAAATGAAACACTGATTTCTCTGGATATTGTGCACTTTTGTTTGTTCAACAAAGAGTGGCTATATCCGAGATAGACTATTTGCAATGATCTTTTTCTCCAAGTCTCAGTAGTTTAGTTTTGTAGAGTGGTGTCATTTAGGATATTGTAGTTTCTCAGATATCCCGTATACCTGGGGCTGTGGGTTCATCTAGAGAAGAAAGAACAGGATTGTAATGAAACCTCGGGGACAATGGGAAGCTCTTGGTTTGATCTTTTAGACTTGTGCTTAAATCATACCTAGCATTTGATTTTCCTTGTTAAATGATGTCACAGAAATGGAGATACCAACATCAGATGATACCAGAAGTGTAAAGAAGCTGGCAGAACATAAGCTATGCAAACTGAGGCATCCTCCCTGAGGCGCCTTCTTCCATAACTCCAGTAGAAAGCTCTGTCTAAGAGAGAGTTTTGTTGGAAAAGCCCTAAGTAAAAGTAGTTTTCAGAGGGGCCAGATGAATTTGCGTTATTGGAGCCCTTAGTCCAAGAAAGTAAGCAATTCAGAGTTGGGATTCAATTTTACTACACATTTAATGAATGAGTCTGTTCAGAGTCCACAGAGGACTGATTAAAGAAAATACTCTGATATATCAATGTTGGAGACTCTACACTGGGTAATTAAGATAAGAATTGTATATTGAGCAGGTGATACAATTTGACCTGCAGTAGAAACTTTCTCTTTGAGTGCGGTGTCATGTTTTCTAACCCTGAATTTGGTGATGTACTTACTAAATCTGAGAGGTCCTCCCTGGAGCAGGTAGCCTCACATAAGAGGCAATCAAATCACTCTGGCCACAAATACATTATTCTGAACTCCAGTTTAATTACTTCTTATGGACCTTTAACTCATGGATCTAGTGTTTATGTGAGTACTGTATCTTTCAGCGACACTTGTGCCAACTGGTGACATTGACTACATGCTTATAATGATGAACAACTATGGGGAATTTGTTTACTCTGTACAATTTGAACAAATGAGTTCTTTGATCTGAATTACCCAGAAGGTGATTCAACCACACCAGTGCTTCCTGTCATATTTTAAATTTCCAAGATAATGGAAGTATAAAGTAGCAAACCTTCCACATACAAATTTCTACTTAGACTCATATTCTTTCTTCTCTATGAAGAAGTATTATTTAAAAAAAAAAAAGACCTTGTGGATGCACATAGTTTCTAAGTTTCTTAATTTGCTAATGTCTGTGATTTTCAATCTTTCCTTTACCATTTCCATTCTGAATTCTTATTACTTGATAAAGGTTTGTATTCTTGAATAAACTCTACTCAGTCTGCCCTAATTTTTTTTCAAACGGACCTGACTTTTATACTTCCAAATCCATCTCCGTATTCTCCTACTTCAGCCATACAATGTCCACCTGCTAAGCCTAGATTTCTTGAGGACTTTCAGTATGACAGGCAGTGCTGTATGCACATATCAATGTTAGCATATTACTTGTCTTAACCAGCTCAAAAGATAACTGTGATCATGTCTCTAGCTTATGACAAATATGCTAAGTAATCAAATGGCTTGCCAGCTCATTCAAGGTCACATAGCTGGTAAACTGGGTCTAGATTTCAACCTAGGCAAGTGTGACTTACTACCCTGTCCTATCAGACACCTTCATTTTGCTTCCCAGTGCTTACTAAGTAAAGAAGCTATACATACCAAGGGTTTGAGTCCCTCCCACTTCAGGGTAGTGGCCAATCTGTGTCTCTTGATGTTTCTTTCCTGGTATCTGAAGGACACAGTAAATGAGATTAAAGAACCATTTGTAGGTTGCTCCAACTTCATGATATGAAGACATGGCCTTTCTAGTGATAGAAGTAATAACATTGATTTCATTCAAACCTCTATTTTTGTTTTTCAAAGAGGACCAGATGAAGAGAAGAAATCAAAAGAAAATCAAGGCAGACATACTTCAGGAACAGTGCTGGTTTCATTACGGTGTCTTTTATTGTCTACACCAGGTCATGCTGCTAGGAATCCAGTCCTGATACTGGTTTAGAGCTGAGGGTAAACTCATTCCTCTGAAGGAAAATTTGACCCATCAAATCTAGGAATGAGTGACAAGCTTTGAGTTGTAGAAGAGAGAATAGGGGACTGCTCACCAGGCCTCAGAAGGAGTTGGGGCCTAGATATAGGAATACAGGAAAGTAGAACCAAGCAAACAGGGTGCTTAGAAGAAAGAAAGCCTTGAAGCAGTGAAGCACTGGACATGGAAACTAGTAAGGTGGAGTAGTAGGGAAGTGTTGTTTTAAGGAAGGGAAGAATAGAATGGAAAAGAAAAATAGGTACATTAGCTTGGGGAGCACGCTGAAGGCCACGCCACAAGGCTGATAGGACAGGGAAGTGAGGTGCGTTGGCTGAGTGGGGAAAAAAAGGCTCAAGTTAGGCCTTGAGCTTAAAATGGAAATGTCCAAGTGTCTTTCTTGTCATCTTTCTAAAGAAGACTCTCCAACTTTTACTCTTCACTAAAATCCATGAGTGACACTGCATGCGCCAGAGCTGCTGAGACAGCTACCTCACAGGACCTTTCAGAGTATCTAATGACTGAATGTCCACTGTGAAGCATAAGCATTCTACCTTTATTCTATTGAATCAACCTGACAAAGAAGGAAATAGTCCTATGGATAGGTCTAGGAGCCATCATGACAATGAGTAGAAATTCCACTGTAACTTTGGTCTGTTCTCATGAGATCCTTAGAGTTTCACCTTACTTGACAGAGATGGTCAAAGGCACAGAATAGGTAGAAGTGCTTAAAACCTGGGGGACCTATCTTAAAGCAGGAATTAGGAACACAACAAGAAACTGGTGCTCTATCAGTGCACTTTTCCAAAGGCCTAGCATATTTTTTATAATATTTGTTCAATAAGGAGTGATTAGAAAAGAGTTGTTCAGTGCCCTTGAGCCACCTGCAGATCAACAAAGGAACTGTCATAGACAAAAAGATCCATTCTTTTATTTTAAATGCAGATACAGCTTTATCTAAGCTGATTTCAAACTGACAACAAATAGCCGGGTCTCATGTTTTGTTCTGCTTATCCATGTCAGTCTTGATTAATTGACTGAATATTATTTAAAATACTGTGCATGTGTGTGAAATGTATTTTTATGTGTGAGTGTGTGTGATGTGTTTGAATATGGGGGCTGGGGGTACAGCATGCCACGACACATGTGTGGAGGTCAGAGGATAACTCTATGGAGTTATTTCTCTCCTTTCATCTTTACATGGGTTCCAGGGATCAAACCAAATTTACCAGGCCAGGCTTACAAGGCAAGCTCATTTTTTTCCCAATGAACTATCCCAGTGACCCTTAAATACAATGTATAAGGTAATTCTATCTGCACCTTTTGAACCATTATATATCACTTTTGGATAATGTTGACTATTCTGTTCTGTTAGTATTTTGTTATCACATTTTTCCACATTTGCTTTGAATATTTTATATACTGTTTTTGTCCTTTTTTTTATCAATTATGCTTCCTTTGTAAACATTTTAGTGGTTATCACAGATTTATAATATGCAATTAATAATAGTTGAAATATACTATAATGCTATATTCCTATTGAGTTGTGTAATACATGTTAATAGCAAATTATTCTATTTTAAAATGTTGCAAAATTAACACACCATACCTCTCCAATATAATGTCTTTGTCAATTATATATGTATATATTCATACATATTTATATATAGTGCTTTGATCTAATATGACCTCCCCTCCTTCTTTGCCTGTATTTTCTTCTTCTCTCATAATATTCTTAAACATTTACATGTGGACCTGGCACTTCTCCCTACATAGTTAACTACTGTGAACCTATGATATACCTCTGTGGTACTTCCAGTTTATGGTAGGGGAATTGAGTCATATAATGGCTTGAGAATTTATCTACTATCAAACCTCCATGTAAGCTGAATGTAGCTTGCAAACCAGGCAGGTGCACCCCTTTTCATTCACTTAGCTATCATCTCCATAACTTCTGTTCTTTCAGAGTTCCAAGGAAACAAGACACACTTACCAAAGGCCATGCGACTGATCCATTTTTGTGAATTTCAGTTAGAGTCAGGATAACTCTTCTTCAAGTGCTGAAGGACATAATGAAAAATCTTAGAAACCATGTGCATATCCCCAAGAAAAAGGTTTCTGGTGACTGTGAGGACTGTCCTTAGGGTACTGATTTCCTCTCACAGTCTCTAGGTTGTTTTTCAGAGCCTGATTTAGAGAAGCCAGGCAGATGTCATCTCAGAATAGGTTCATAGTCACAGTCTATTCTAAGAAAACATACTCCTGCCATTTCTGAACCCACCCTTTTGTGGAAAAGGCCCATGTCCTTGTATGGGATTTTAGATTTACCCACTCTGGTTGAGGGTGGCTAGCTTCATGGTGAGGATGAGAGGCTAGGGAACTGTTCATGTGGGGGACTCTTTTAGAAGGAGTGTTGGTCATCATGGAGGAGATATGGGAAGGACAAATAAAGAGAACCTGATGCTTTAAGGAAAGTTTGGTAAGACAGGAAGAGCTGGGCATGGAAACATTAGGGTGGGAAAGTAGGAAGTGTTCTTCAGAGGAGGGAAGGAGGTAGAGCAGAAAACAGAGAGTGGGTTGGCCTGGTAACAAGCTTGAATACAGGCAGGCTGAGAAGGCAGGAAATGAATGCGAGTTGGTAGAAGGAATGGAAATGGAGCCTGGGAAGGAGACTGGGGTGGATATGAGAAAATCATAGGAAGTTTTTTTTTTTCATCTTCTCCAAAGCCCCTCAAAGATATTACTTCATCAATATCTGTCAGCATCTGGGCTTGTGCTAGCCCCACTGTGACACTTACCTTACTGATTACCTCTCGCCTCGTCCTAGGTTTCAATGCCCATTGTGAGACACACACGAACTTTGTCTGTGCAGTACACAAGTCTTAGCACTCAGTGAATGTGTCCAGGACCTAATTGTCCAAATGATGGTGGCAAAACAGCACTGAGAAAAATTTAACTAAAACATTAGTTTCTGTTCTTGGATTAACACTGAGTTATCTTTCAGTTGGCAGAAGTGTAGATTGATTCAAGCATTGGGAATCTGAGACAGGAGCCCTGAAGCAAGAAATGGAAAAATGCATAGAAGACAGTTTAAGTACATTTTTTTGGAGATCATTCACATAAAATTACTCAGCGAAAAACAGGTGATTCAAAGTGATTTTTATTTCCATTTTAACAAAGGGGGAAAACATTTGGCACTAGCAAGGAAACCATCATAGATAAGCAGGTCCACCTTTTACTTTCAAAAGCATAATTGTGTTAATCGTGTTTATATTTGAACTGGGATTCTCAGACAATGTATAGTTGCTGCTTATTTATTGATCTATTTTAGCAGTGTCTTATTATGTAAACTATTGATACATTAGGTAATAATTGATACTAGTTAGACAAATGTAACGTACTTTTGTTCTTGTATTTGTTTTGTTGCCTTGTCTACTTTTTGTCAAACTTTTTTGCATTATAGTTTTAAATGAGCATTTTATACAAATCCATTTCCTCAGTTTGGATACTGTCAGCTATACTTGCTGTTTTTTAAAACGTCTTACAGTAGTTTCTCTAGATTGTATGATATATATATATATATTTAGCAAATTTGCTTTCATATTAATTGTATTACCTCATTTACAATGTGAGCACTTGTAATAACAAAATATACATTTAAAATTTAAACTATTAACATATTACTTATGCAGAATAATGGGTTCCTCACATTTCTTTTTGTCATTCTTTGTTGAATCTCTACTCTCTAAAATTTTCTTGTTTTCCCTCTTTCACACACTCCTTTTTCCTCTTCTTGTCCCTGGTGGCATTAGTTCACTATTGAGGATAGTGACTCCCTGTTGTAGCTCTATCTGGCTTGAGACTTACTCTGTAGACTAGGCTGGCCTTGATCATGCAGAGATCTGCTTGCCTCTGCCTCCCAAGTGCTGCGATTAAAGGTGTGTGCCACCACACTCAGCTGAAGTTCTATTTTTACATACCCTGCTGCAGTTTTTCAGCATTTTTCCCCTTGCTTCTTACTCTAAGATCTCATGAAATAGAGTCTGCCCTCTGCCATCAAGGGCAAAGGAAGCACTGACTCATTCCTCAAACAGCCTTCCATTCTGGCTTCCTTCTTGCTTTTCTGTCAGCCCTCCGTGTGTTGCACCTTATGGTAGCTGCCTCACTCTCTGGCTATTTAGTTCTGATTCTTGCTTCTACTTTAAAAAATATTTTTCTTTTTTTTTCTTTTTGTTTTCTTTGCTTTTAACTTCCTTTTATCTTTACCTTTATTTTTCTCCTCTCCCTTTCTGTTCCCTTCCCTGTTCTTTTTCCCTCCCCTCTTCTCCCATTTTTTTTCTTATTTTCTCCCTTCTGTCCTCTTGTACTTTCCAATCCCTTCCTCTCCTCTCCCCCTCCCCTTCCCCTTCTCCTTCCTTCTCCTTCCCCTTCTCTCCCCTTCCCCTTCTTTCCCCTTTCTCCTTCCCTTCCCATCTCAAAGGAAGCTGCCTTTCCAAAAGTCTACCCAGCGTGGGTGTTGAATTGCCAAAGGCTGGAACCCTGAGCTCACTACCTGACATGGGGACAGCTCAGCAGATGGGGGAATGCCTCTTCCAGGTACCTCAGCTAGTCTGGGCCTCCTCTAAGCAGCTCAGCTCTTCTAAGCTTCTGCCAGGCAGCTTGGTTGGTCTTGATCGTCTATGTAACTTTCTTTCAGGCAACTTAGTTGCTCTCTTTGTTTTAAACAGCATATTTAGTCTCCATCTTCTAGGTAGCTGCACTTGCCCATGCCTTTTTCAGGCAGCTAGGTGATCTCTTAAGGCAACTCAGCTGGTCTCTAGGTAGCTTGGCTCATCTCAGTTCTTTGGGTGTCTGGACTACTCTCCACATCTTCAGGTGTCCTTGCTATTTATATAACCATAGGGAGGGAAGGGCCTTATCCATTTGGTCAGTTTTCTGGGGCTTCTTGGAACTCTTGTGTTTCTTACATTCTAAAGCTTAATCAACCATTCTTCATAATTTCCCAAGTCTCAACAAGCCTCCTTTAGTATTTCTTGGGTCTTAACAAGCATTCTTTATAACACTGGGTAAAATGAATTGCACTACACAGATCTTTAGTTATATTGATTAATTTATATCTGAAAGGGAGTCCTCTTTTATTTCATTGAAGAGGCCTCAAGATTTTGTGAGACTCTTGTCTGGAAACATCACTTTGCTTTACATTTCTAGCTGTGGCTTTAGGAGGAAGAGGGTGAGGAGGCAGTGCTACAGTTAAGTGTATCTTTTCTCTGTAGGGTAAGCTCAGAGGAAACACCATCTGCCTATACTCTTGTAAGATTATTTCTCTTAAGAACAAAGATAAAGTCCTGAGTGGTTTGAAATGATTCTTTCTGTCTCTCTGCCAGAGTAGGAGATTTTGCTATAGGATTAATTCTGATGACCTGTTAGCATTAGGGGAGTTCAGATCCATAGATGTTTGAGCACTATGACTGTGTCCTCCAGCCATTCCTAACGCTCAGGTTTATTCACATTGAAATCTTAAGAGTTGTTAGCTAAATCATCTGCTTTACAGTTCCAGAACTGGCTCCAGGGGAAGATTTACTCATGAGTTTCTTTTCTAAACAAACAAAACAAAACAAAACAGAACTTTGATTCTCTGAATCTGATTCTAGCTCTGCAATTCTTTTTTTTTTTTTTTTTTTTTTTTTTTTTTTTTTTTCATCTTTTTGAGACAGGGCCTCCCTGTAGTTGCAGCTGGCCTGGATTATGGAGACCAGGCTGGCCTTGAACTCACAGAGATCTACCTGCCTCTACCTCCAAGGTGCTGGGATTAAAGGCGTGTGCCACACCACACCCCGCCCTTATCTCTGCAATTCTTGAAACAGATGTTTGTCTATAATCTGTCTTCTCTGATGGATTTTAAAAATTATTTTGGTGATTTTTTTTACTTTGTTTAGTTTATTGCTTCTTGTTCACATAGACCAGGATCTTTTATGTTCCTTGTGTTAGGTCATTTATTTGGACTCTTTCTAATTTTTTTAATGTAGGCACTAGAGCTATAAACTTCCCTCTTAGGACTGCTTTTAAAGTGTCCCAGAGGTTGTGTAGGCAAGGAAAATATTTTCTTAAATGGAGGTAAAATAGTTATTGTAATGCCACTAAAATTTAGTAAAATTATCACATATGGAAAATACTCCATGTTAGTGATGAAATTACTTAAAATAAAGCTTTTCAAGAAAATTTTCGATGCCGATTCTTGCCTAAAGATGTTTTTGTAGGGTCTGCTATGACTATATAAGTATATAAAAACACAGCTCTGTAAACTATTAGGGCCAACTGTGTTTTTTCTGTATTTAATTCTTCTTTATTGACAAATTACACAGTTTTTGCTGGTGACTGGGTCTAAATAGAGACTGGTTATTTGGCTACAGACAATGTAAGCAGGATTATGCACCATGATCTGTATACTGTCTTAGACACACAGTGTCCAAAAACTGCATTCCATCAACAGATGGAAGTGTACTATGTCAGATTGAGCTCAGACCACTGATACACATTATGTTGCATGAGGAAATGTCCATGGACATGGAACCTATAAAAATATTTTGTCTTTTCTTTCCCTATTCAACACTTATGTTTCTCTGTCACCAGCTAAATTAATATTTTTAGCTCTTTGGTACAACAGTCGAGAATTCTAATACTTCATTCCTAACCTGAGACAGCTTTGAAGGAGAGTTGAATAGAAATAAGAGGGACAGGGCTTTAAACAATCATTTGTACATGAAAGAGAAGCAAAGGCACAGATCTACATAAATTCATAGGATTATGGGCAGTGGCTTATCTGCATGGATAGGTAATCAATGGAAACAGTAGAAAAAATTGATAGTATGGTAAGTCTGTGGAAGACAATTCTCCAAGCAGTTGTCCCTGGTGAATGTTCACCAAAGATAACCAAAGGAGTGGAGAATTTAATGAGTCAGCAAAAAAGATGACTCTACTTAGGTACACTAGTCAGCATCTTTATACAAACTTTAATGACCTACTAGGAAAATACTTTTTTCTGTGCCCATGACTTTTGTTTTGTTAGTCTAGATGTCTGAGTTATGATGAGAGGATTAGTTTTATCAGAAAACACAATGGATTTGCCATGAATTGAGACTATCTCCTGGTCTCCACATACCACTGAAGCAATACTCAAAAAATAAAAAATAAAAATAAAAAACAAGTGATAAGCAATACCATAGGAGTCAAAGTGATGCAACCTGTGAAAATAAAAGCAAATTGTTAATAAATAGGAATTTCTAGTGAAAAAAGAGTATACGGAGTATATTCACATGTAGAATGCTAATTGTTCTCCTAGTTTGACTAAGTAGAAAACTTCAACTCAGTCTGATCTGTGGTTTGTGGTTTATACTGTTCATAACTGTTTGCCACTCCACTGAGCAAAGAACACTGAGCTACTGAAATACTGAAGCTGAAGTAAATATGAAATGGGAGTTGATAAACTCTTATACATACCAGCTACGATACTCAAGCAATTCAAAAAATTAAGATCTTAATAAAAGTTATATTTATTTTTATATTTTATTTACATGTTTATTTATATATATACTAGGTCATTATTTTCTTCCCTCTTTCTCTTCCTTTATCAATTAACATAAAATTTACTAATGAAATAATAGAGAATTTTAATATTTGTGTTACAGAATATCAAGTAGGCAGTGTAATCAACTATGAGAGTACATAAGTATTTTCCTTCAAGAACTTTGTATCATTTCTTCAGAAAGGTTAGTGAGTTTTTTTCTAATTTTATTCAGAGTAGTCATATTAAGTAAATTCATTCCTTTGCTACAGTCTTCATTTGAATGTTAGGTACAGTTTAAAAAAGGAATGCATGCACATATAAGACTGACAGAAAGTTAACTATAATGCCTTAACCATCATGTGTGGCTAGATTGCTAAGAAGTCCCTTTTCAGCTGTTTGTACTTAGGGTAAGACATATGGGAGTTTCTTTTTTTAAATTTATATATATATTTTTTTTATGGCACCCTCCCATAACCTCAGCCCCCCCACTGAGCCCATATATACTCTGTCATCCCTGTTACTGTCCACTGTGTTATCAGTGCCCCCAAACATTCCCCAGTGCTAGTCCATCCACTGACTCTAGTCAGCCTATCTAGAGCTCCTTGTTTCTTCCTCATCTAGCAGCAATCAGTTGCCAACATTCCTTTAGATAAGACTGGGGTCTGCTGCTCATTTTCCCAGTTCTGTGCTAGGTTACTGTCTGGGATTCTCTTGGGCTACTCTGGCCAACAATTCAAAGGAAGGTATTTCCTGTCTTGCCCTGTTTTTTGTTATGTAGCCTTTAGCTACTCACATGGACTCTTAGAGAATTATACTGGTCACTTTAATCTTTGGTTATACTTTCTTTTTAGGTGTTTAAGACCATACAGTTGGCCCAGATAAATCAATTTATTTTTCTTCTTAAGGTCGTTTGAGGATCTGTTCCTCAGGAGTCACATGGGCTTAGGAGGAGCCCCTGGCTCCTTTCTTTTACCAGTTCCATCTATGCGAAAGTAAGTCAGAAGCCCTGCTTGACAGTGGCTGGCTTCACTTGGAAGTATGGAGGAAATGATTCCTTTGTGTTGACCCTCCTCTTTGTAGACTAGACACTAAGTCCATCTGGTGGGATCTCTATAGCTTCCTTGATAAAGAGGACAGGTGACTCAGACATATGGGAGTTTCTTGATGAGAACTGAAGAATATCATTGAACAAAGTCCCATTTACAGCTCCTATGCACCACTCTCATCCAGCACACCCACAAAACCTTAGTAGACGCTGTTATAAGAAAATTAGCAGATATAATTCCTAAGTGAGCTAATTTTAAATTAATCAAATTGAATATTATTTTGATTAGTTCTGAATAAATAAGTAAAAATGTTTTAAAGGTGAAAATGGGATTTTCTTGAGAATAGAGAATTCAAGTCATAGCCAAAACTTTATTTCCCTTCCCTTAGATCTGTTTTCCTTACAGCAAAGCCTATGGATTCCAGGTTTTAGCACAACCCAACTGTGAAAGTCAGTTTTCACACATACACACACACACACACACACGCATGCACACATGCACACACGCATGCACGTGCATGTGTTCATAAACACATATTTCATATTGGTATTGTTTCTTTGGTTAAACCCCTACTGATATTTTTTTTCTGATTCTTATACAAATATTCTGTATGTGCACTCTACTGAAGTCTACTCATCAATACATCTGCATCAGAGCAGTAGTATATAGAAGAAAAAACAGTTGATATCTTAATCTGGCGAAGAAGTCACCGATAAAACCCATGATTAGTTCTGTCAGGGCATATGTAATTCCTTCCTGCAGCTAGTTAGTTCCTGCTTGTTTGGGGGTGTGGTGCAGTTTCAAGGGTCTAAGAGTGCTAAAAGGGAATCCACAGCATAACAGATCTATGATATAATTATATATGCATAGTCATCCATCTGTATGACCATTTTGTGTGGGAGCAATCAGTTATTCTTACAGCATATCTATACAGCACCATGTACTTTTAACATATTTCTTTCCTGAGTAAGCGGGCATCAGCTTCTCTTCCTTACAACTGACAGTTCTGAATGAACTATTTGTCCTGTCCACACAATCTCAGCTACCCATTCAGGAAATTATTCATTCTACTTCCTTGCAAGCTATCTAAAATGGTTCTCTCACAAATCTACCAATAAATAAGTGTGGTTCTTATAAATTTTACAATATGTGAGAATGACTTCTAGGACACTACCTCAGCTTGTTTTTAATGCAAACAAGATTACTAGGCTTTGAGCTATCCTTGTAACCTAAACATATAGCTTTAATTCCTCAAGATCCTTCCTACATATGTATGTACCCATGTATATGTTGCACAGATTTTTAACACTGCAAGTTGGGAATATTCTTTGGAAGTAACAAATATCTAATTTATGTTGTAAGCCATAGGTGGGATTCCACTGATAACATCTTTTTGTGGTTGTGTGTGCTTTTCTATGCCAGTAGGGATGAGAAGGGACATAATCCTCTGATAAGACAAGTTCCTCTTTTCCACTAACCTGTTGGATGTATTTTTTCAATAAAGAGAGAGAAAGACCTTTGTTGAGCAGTGTTTCAGGAGGAATCTGAAGGAACAAGTTCTCCGAACAGATTGGGTCTCATTCTTGGTTTTGCCAGATGCTAAGAGTCAGGTCGTTTTTGTCCAGACATGACTGTAATGTAGCATTGCACTTCTGCAATCATAGTCCCAACTAATTAGAGCAAATTGTTTCCAGTTTCTTTTATATTGTTGTTACTTTTTGATTTTTTAAGTCACTTTTGTATCTGGTTGAGTAGTTGTATACACTCTAAAATTAGGCTACATGAGTTGAAATAGCAACTCTACATTTTACCAACTTTGGGAACTTTAGCATAATACTGAAACTCACATGCCTCAACTTTCCAATATTAAGGATTGGTATGACTTTACCACCTACTACAAGGAGAACATTATTAAAATTTTATATAAAAATACAAATAATTCACTGATTTACTCTTTTGAAGACTGAACCTGGGGCTTTGTACTTGCTAGAGAAATGTTCTACTACTGAGGGAAGCCCTCATACCTGCATAATATTTTACGTGTATGAATGCATTTCCTGCATGAATGTAAGTGTACCTTTGTTTTATAATGCCAGCAAAGGTCAGAAGAGGGCACTGAATTTCCTGGAACTGGAGTTATGGATGGTTGTTAGCTACCATATGGACACTGGGAATCAAACCTCGGTCCTCTTCAAGAGCAGCAATTGCTTTTAATCCATCTCTCCAGCCCTTAATGAATGAGTATTTTCTAAGAAAGGTTTTATCACATTAGTGTCATGCACTACAATGTTCAATATGTCATAATATATATAAAACATTTTTTTATTATGTACTAGTTTAAAAAATAAAGCTAATACAAATTTATGCTTTAATTTCCTTAACATAAATTTTTTCTTGAAAGCAGAATAATGCAATTATATGGAGACACTTACTAGTTTTTTTTCACTACTGTGTATAATATTGTTCACAGGTGTAAGTGTTGGGTTTATTCCCAAAGCATTTTGTTGGGAAACAGTAGTATAATTCATGCACTCAAATATAGGATTTGCCGGAAACCTGAAATTAAATATGGCTACTGCTACAAAATGTATTGCAGAAGCATAAAATATGTATGAAATTATGTAAATAGGCTGGAAACATATTCTAGCTAAACTTGACCACCAGCTTTCTGAAGGTTTGCCAGTTTCCAAATAAAAGCTTCATTGAATAGAATGTTTGGACATCTGGATGCTTTTCCTTTAAGTTCTAGGAAAGTATTCTGCATTTAGTTTGAAATGTAGCTACCTCAGTTGCTATTTCCATCGCAGTCAAAACAGTTATTCTTTGTAATTTCCTGTTTGTCATATTACTTCTTTTCAACCAGCTGATGATCAAAGATATTCACAATATTTTTTTAAACTGTTTTTCCTGCCTAATTTTCTAGTTAGTGTTTTAACAGGCTTGCCTTGGCAAGCAAACTTTTCCTTTGACCTGTTCAGGCTTTCAATCTTTAGTCTTTGTCTGCTGCCAGAGCTATGCAATTTATTAAAATTAAATTGAACACTGCAAAAAATATTTTAAAAGTTCAACAGTTCACTGAATTTAATGCTGAAAATTATTTTTCCAGTCATGTTCATGTCACAGGAAACTGTTTGAATGCTGAATCTATCTTGGGCAATTTCAGACTATAATAAAACCAGGAAGTAAGCATTAGACTTTATGTGACCATCTTCTTCAAATCCTGTATGTTAATCCCTGTAAAACAGAATGTGCATAGTTTAGTTCTGTTACATAAACCATATTTGGTGTCCCTATTACTTCAATGGGAATCTTCCAGCCTGAGCACCACTCAGTCAACATTTACTTAATCACACATTAATAAAATGCAGACAGGCCAGTATTCAAGACATGAATTTACACAGTTAATACAACTTCTGCATAAAAAATTGTAATGCTCATAAGTTAAACATGTCACTGGAAAATGCCGTCTCTTCACAATTGTGCTAGATCTACTGCAATATTATTTCTCACTAGCTTCCCAATGGCAATCAATGTGTGCACAAGAGCACTGTAGACATGAAGGCAGGTACCATTGAAAAACAGAAACATTTGTTCACTCACCTTTGGAAACAGTTCAGAACTTGTATTCATAGATCCTTGAAGTTTATGCCACATAAATGTTTGTCCTGGATTACATCACATAGGGTTTCTGAATGTAACTCTATGGGAATATTAAGACTTTTGCATACATTTTGTCACAGTAATATGTCATCACCTATTATCAGAGATTTGGACTATTTTTCTTTTATGTGCTATGTATGGTAAAGTAGAAACTATAATCCTTTTATGTGATCATTGTTATGCATGAAAATTTGATCTAAATTCAAATTACATACACATATTTGTATCTACATATAGAATTTATATTTAATTTTAAATTCTTCACATATACTAGAATGAAAAATCAAATAAATGCAAATGGCTAAGTAGAGTACATCTTTTTTTCAATGTTTTTCCTTCGTTGATGAACAAATAATTAAAGCAAAAGATTTTGACAGAATATTAGTTACCACAAATTGTGTTGGTTATAGACCATAGTAGTAGAAGCAGTTTTAACATTTTAAAACTTTTCAACGAGGATTTCGTCATAGTCTATCTTTATTGTGAACTAAGAAAACTGAGATTACAAATGAAAACAACATTAACAACATACCTGAAAATTAGAGACTTTCATGTACTATGTACATCATTGTTCTTTATTGCTTTAATTCTAGGAAATGTATTGATGCTTATTTAAAGAGAACTAATTCTCTTGGTGAAAACTTAGTAGACTCAGTTCTGTGCAATACGGTATAATATTATTATTAAACTCCAATTATTCTAAAGTGAAATAAATATTAAATTATTTAATATTTAAAAATTAAACAGTTACAATGATTTTCTCTGCCTATCTTATAATTATTTATTCCTAATATTAGGTTCCATTAATGATGACCAGTTTATATCACAGCAAAGGACCCATATTCTTTCTCATAACATAACCATAAAGTATTTAAATATATTAGTAGGTTCAGATTGAAGAAACTATTAAACACAAAAGGAATTCCTACTTATTTTAGCTTGGTTACAGCAATTATACATAGCTTATGTAAAGGAAGTATGAAATCAAATATAAATTTAAGAAATAAATGTTTTCTTTGCATATTTCCATTGAAAGTATAAAGGAAAACATGAAAAATTAATGCATTGGTATTAAAATATCTGATTTCTTAATAGCTGATACAAAAGACTTCACAGGAAGTCTAAGGATATGTACTTAAAGAAGAAGGGTGCAGTAGTCTTTGGCATAAGTAAATTGATCTTGAATTAGAACTCTTTAGTAACAAAGAGATTACAAACATTCTTTTTTACAGAAAACATATGATATTGGAGCTTTATTTATGTGATGGACCAGGATTGCCTTAGCATTAGAGGTAGCACTGAAATCTTCTCATTTTGGAACTGGAAAATAGACAATTGTGAGAGAACTAGGTGTTTCATTTAAGCAATGTTGTTTTTTTCAGTATGGTATTATTTCTATAAATTTCTACTACTAGAATAGAAATTAGAATTTCTCCTTAATAAACTTTTTTTCCTGAGGAATTGATTTGAGGTCTGTATGTTATCTTGCAGTGAAATAATGCTTCAAAATAGAATTCTTATAAAAACCAGGCTCAGTATCTTAGAAAACAATCAAATATAAAGATTTTGGTTAACTGCCAAGACAGTCAGGTCAAAGGGCTAAAGTCTTAGAAAGTTACAAACCTAGGAAGGGATGAACTTATAGTTTAGAACTTACAGTTCAGTTTTCTCTTGGAATAGCTTCCAACCTTTAGGATACTGTTAGATTCCAAGAATTAAGACAAAAATGTATAAACAGGATCAAAGAATCAAATGACAGTGGTGATTAAGCAGGGCTGAAGAGGCAGGACACAGTGCTATTAAAACATTCCAGATGTATGAAATAATAGTAAATCAAAAATAAATTCACATAAGTTAATCATGTATTCAATAGCATTGTCTATATACTTCAGGTGACTCATGTTAGTAATTGTTCAGTCAAAGCCTTCCTATGTTGTCCAGGATGGCCTCACATTAACTTTCCTTCCCTCCTGAGAATTACAGGTCTCTGTCACCTTTTCCTGCTTGAATGACTTCTTAGCTGCACAGAAATAGAGCTTTTAAAATCTATGAATGAGTATGCTGAAATGTTATAAACATCTATGTTCTTAAAAGAGTAATAAATAGTTGAATACTTGGTAAAAGGAAAGTACTCAGTTTTTTAAACATTAGACAAGGTATCTTTAGTGTAATGTAATCCATGTCGGAAAATGTGGATATAAAGTTTGATCCACAATGACATTTGCTAGAACAAAATTAATTTTTTTTCTAAATGTAGCTTCTTTCAATTGTTTTGTTCATAAGTATTCCCCAATGATCCATTTGGTGATTGCTTGCTCCCATAAACTCCCATTTGAAGTCCCTGGAGAGTAAAGTTATGAGACCCAGAATAAACCAGAGAGAAGAGGAGCCTGGTAAGTTTCTATTCCAGTCTTACTCAGGTGAGCACTAAATGAATGATGATAACTTCCTTCAGAATTCATCAATTATCTGAAGAAAAATTAGATACTCCTTGGGTATGTTACATCCTCAAGTACCTCTATTACTTATCATACAGAAACTGTGACATTCAACCAAAACTGAAGTGGCATACTAAAAGACAGGCCCACAAGCACACATACACAAACACATGAACACACTATATGTTACCACCACCACTCACTACATGCATACCCACCATAGACACATACACATGCATGCACATGCATGCATGCAACAAAAAAAACATACAATGAGAATAGAAGACTGTGAGTCAGTACTTATGTAACTTAAATATCTGTGATAAATAGAGAAAACTGAATAGAAATGAAAAGTCATCATAAATAGAAATTCATAGAAAATGCTGAAATGAAATATCCCAAAACAATGAAATTATTGAACTTAGCTCAAAAATGGAATGCTTGCCTAGCATGGACAAGGTCCTGGGTTTGATATCCAGTACTGCAATAAATACACAGCCACAAAAGAAAAATGAAATAATCCAAGAAAGATTGGTGGTGATAAGGTGGAACTAAAGAGGATTAGACAATTGCATAAGAGTGGGGGTGAAGGTCTATGGGACAGTGCTTAGCCACCACAGATAGAAAATGCAGAAAAGGGGTGGAGAGAGGGCTCAGCAGTTAAGAGTACTGGCTGCTCTTACAGAGGACCTGGGTTCAATTTCTAGCATTCACATGGCGGCCAACAACCAGCTGTAACTCCAATTCCAGGGGATCTGACACTGTCTTCTGACCTCTGCGGACATTGCATGACACGGGTGCACTTACATACATGAAAGTAATATACTCATACATAAACACATTCATACACATAAAATAAAAACAATAAATAATAATTTAAAAAGAAAATATGGAAGACAGCCTGCAAAACAGACTTCTTGAAGAGAAGGAAAAAGGCAAACAAGGCAAAAACCTCATTGGAGTAGATAATCAGAGCTTGGCAAAATGATGAAAACCATGAAGTCATAAATTCAATAATTTGTATTAATTTAAAAACAAAATGAAAAGTACATTTATAAAGCAGAGGAGCAAAAGCGTATGTCTTGTGAAGTAGAGGCAATGCAAAGTAATTGGTGTCTTAAGAGCAATGATGTGATACAGAAATGGATCCTACCACCACTGTGATGAAGGAATGGACACCACAAAACATAATTGATGAATGTTCCAACTAAATGATCTAGAAATAAAGACAAGAGGATAGAAATAAAAGAGACATGCAATGAAAACACTGAGCAAAGTTTAGTCCATGTTACAAAATGTGGATATAAGATCATCTTGTACTATGGCTCATAGCTGCTGCAGACAAAATAATTATTGTACTCTTTTGGAAATTATATGTTGTTATTACAATTTTTTCCTTGGGTCCACCCCATCCATCCATGTGGTACAGACTTACTCCACACTATGATGCTATTGGGTTATGATGAAGCCTAGAGAAGTAAGGTCCAAAGAAGGAATTTAGCATATTGAGGGTATGCCCTCCAATAGAAATGTGGGACCCTGGTACCTTTTGTTTCATTTGCATCTTGTAAAGATAAGCAGGTTTGAATCATGATGTGCTCCTGTCATGCTGTTCTGTCAGTATCCCAAAGAATTGGGGCTAGGTTAACTAATTGTGAATTGAGTTCACAAAAAACAAGAGTCATAAGAAAGGTTCTCTTTATATATGGATTATCTTGATATTTGTAATATTATTGGAAAATTATAAATATATTTGTCTTCTAATTACTAGTTCAAATTGATTACAATTGTAGAACACTAAAAGAAACTAGCTAAATTTTGACTCAAAATTATCAGTTTCTGAGCCCAGGTGGTAGTAAGAAAGTAGTAAGTGTTATCAAGGGGGAAATGAAGAAAATGGGATACATTAACTGGGAAGGGAATAGGGAAGGTTACACAAGGAGAGGAGGAGAGATATCTAACTCTTGGGTGGTGTGAAAATCAGAGGGAAATGTATTCATTCAAAGGCCTACTACTGAAAAATACATACAAAATACATATATAAGTGTACGTGTATAGCTGAAGGCTATAATACAGTGACAGACAGGGGAAACCTCCCTTCCATTTGTTGGTAAAGGTAGTCAAAGAGACTACAAAAATAATACAGGCTAGTGCCAGAGTCCTTGATTGGCTCCCAGACCTTGAAGCTAAAACCCTATTGCTGAAGGTAAGATGTACTTTGGACATAGGACTTGGAGCAAGGGTGCTGAAACTGACCTGGAAGCCTCCTCCCTGAAGATAATTCCAATACTACCAGAAGACACTATGCAAACTGCCAAGGGAGAAAACCAAACAACGGTCCCATAAAGTATAATGTTTATGAACCACAACAGTGACCAGCCCAGCAAATAATCTTTACTGGTGCAGTAGTGGCACTTTTATTTTGGGATAATCAACAACTTTCTAATTGGACTTAGGGCCTGCTCAATTGGAGGAACTCCTATGGCACTGTGAACATAGCCAAATACACATGGATGGAGAGATCACAGATCTAGAGAGAAACTTATTTTTTCACACCCATAGACAAACATAATTTCTTACCGTATTCTAAATACCTATCCTTATATTTACAGAAAAGTGTACCTCTCACCACTCATCAAAGAAGCTTTTTCTGCAGACTATTACAAAGTTCCACAACTGACCAAATGCAGACAATAAGTGTGTGTAAGGTGTCCAGACCTAAGTGACACATCTACAATACAGTCACAACATCTAAGGCTCAGGGGACATAGAGGAACAAGAGGGCAGAAAGGATATTAATGCTCTTCTCAGTCTTTATCAGAGAAGCTTCCTCATACAACAGACAGTAATTAACCCAGAAAGCCACAACTGGCCAAAGTGTAGAGAATAAAAGACTGTAGAGAACTTACTCTGGATAAAGACACATATATCAAACCCATCATCTAAAGCTCAGGGACCATTGAGAAGGGGGGCAGAAATATAATAAGAGCCAAAGGTGATGGCTGACCACAAGGAAGCAGATTTGGGACTACAAAGTCACTCATATGAACTTACAGTAATGGCAGCATGCACAAGACTCCCACTAACTCAAGCCAGACAAAAACCTAGCATAGAAGTGGGAAATACACAAGAAGCTCCAACCTTAGCTGAGCAACTATTGGCGACCAATAATTACTAGGAGAGGAAGAGTTGATTTTCATTAAGGGTGTGATCCTAGATAGCCAGCCAGGCTCCAATTGATGTACTCACAGTGAAGGATATTCAGGTACACAATCTTGACTCAATAGGCCTTAACATATATGACAGAGTACATGAAATCAGTCAGGGGGCTGTAAGGGTGTAGATGGGAAAGAAGGATCTAAATATGATCAAAATATATTGTATGAAATTCACAAAAATTCAATAAAAAGAAAATAACAAAGTGCTATGAATTTCAAAATGCCGGAATAAAGGCATTTAAATGTATTCAGCATGAAGGAATGAGGTAAGTGAGAAAATAAATATATTTCCTGATTCAAATATTATACAACACATACATGAGTCCAAAAGTCAAATAGAATCCCTTCAATACACATAATTTATATGTTTATGTTTAAATTTATAGTAAGTTTAACATAAATTTAAAATTCTAAACCTGAAAAAAGTGAGACTTCAAAGGACAAATATTGTTTGTTTTCATTCATATTAATCCTAATTTTACTTTTTAATTTTTTTCTCAGTGTATATTTTTACTGAAGTTTTGTACATTTCATACAATGTCTTCCAGGCCTCTGGGAAATTTCTCATATGAACTCACAGCTATGATGACCAGACACAAGCATAACTCAGTCAGACAAAACCCAGCATAGAACTGGGAAAATGGGCAACAGGCTCCAAACTGACCTGAGGAACTATTCGCAGCTGACTATTGCTGGGTGAGGGAGAGTTGGTTTTCTCTAAAAGAGCGATTCTAGATAAACTGACTAAACTCTAGTGAATGAATTGTACTGAGGGACATCTGGGTATACAAATTTGACTTGATAGGTCTTACCATTTATGACAGAATGCATGAAATACAAGAGTCAGGGGAGAGGGGGCTTTGGGACATGTACATGGGGGAGGGGTTCTAAATATTGTCCTAATTTTGAAAAATGACATGAAAGAACATTTGCAAATTAGTTAGCCACTGTGAGCAGCAGAGAATTTCAAGTTACAGATAATATTAAATGGAGTTCTGTCTTATAAGTGGATGGTCTCCTTGGCTTGCTGAAACTTTCCAACAGCAAGAAGAGGTGGTGGTTGATGAAGAAATGGCAGGTTTCTCTAAAGCATGTTTACTAAAGCAGGGTCCTCCCAGGTCTAAGGTGGTGATGTTTATTTAGGGATAATGAGTTTCAGTAGCTTCTGTTTGTTATAGTCCTTTAATTTTACATAGCCTAAGGATATTTTATGACCATTTATCCTTTTTCCACTTTCCGCATTGGTGATAATGGATACTAAATAAAATAAGAATGATTTTTTTCATATGCTAAGTGAAGTGATTTTCTTTTCCTCAGATTTGCTCAATCCCTGCCATCATATAATATATGCCAGCATATAATCTCTAATATTTTGATTTGTATAATCCCCTAAGGAAATAATCTTAAAGTGGTATTAATAGGAAAGTCATATGTACCTGAGTTATCACTGCACTAGGTTATTATGAGAATCAACAGAAGCTCTTTAGTGCATAGTCATGCTTACAGAGGTTTTGCCTTGAATTAACACAGCACAATGGCAAACTTCATCTTCTAGTATCTTTCTAAAGTAAGGGAATGTGAAATTACAAAATTACCATTCAAGCTGAAACAGAAACAGAATATTGATTTTTCAGACCTTGTTTTGTCAGCATTTAACTAGAGTCAATACTTGATTACATGTAGGAAATATTCATCATCTCAATATGAAGTCTTACTATCCTCACCTCCTCAATTTTTCCTTTTACATTGTACTGGATTGCATTGAACTCCCTTCTTGGCTTTCCCTTATTACTGTTTAGCACTGCATTAAGAATATATTCATAAACACTTTATAAATCAAAACACACACAAAATATTTTTCACTTAGTGACAAGAATATATCCCCAATAAGCATTATTATGTAATTTTGTCATTGTGTCAATGTCATAGAGTAAATGTAACATGCTACAAACCATGGGTACCATTATGATTTCATTCTGAAATGTCCCCCATAGGCTCATGCTTTGAATGCTTTGTCTCTCACTTGTGACCGCTGGGAGATGGGGCCTGACTAGGTCACTGGGGGAGCACTTTGAAGGTTGTACCAGCTTCTGGTTCCAACCTGCTTTATGTGCTTCTATCTGAAACTGCTGTGAGAATCCTGACCATGTCTGTCATGGCTTCCTACGATGCTGGAAGAAAAATCATGGAAATATAGATTAAAATATTTTTTTCCTGTCTTTAAGATGTTGCTGCCAGGTTTTTGGTAACAGCAATCCAAAAGTAAGTAATAATGAAAAAAAATAAAACGATAAAGTACATTGATCTGCAAAGAATTTAACAGCAGATTTCAAAAGTTAGAAAAGAAGATATTTTATGATATTTTATGTATTTATTCATAAATAATATGAATACATATGAGTTTTTCAAGAAATAATTATATGTAGAGAGATAGAAAAATGATATAGAACTATACAACTTCATGCGTTCTCCAAATTTTTGAGATAGTTCTTATTCATAATTAGTTAATTTTATTTTAGGTTTTTCAGTTGTCTCATCAAAGATGGTCACTAATTTGATGTCATGAATATTTAAACATATTATGTAATGTGTGAAAAAGAATTCACATCAGTGTACAGGAAGTAATCCTTAATGTTTTAGCACAACGACTCTTAACATTTAAGATAATTTGTTTTCTTTTTAGTTTAGTAGACTTTAATACAGAATTTCTCAGCATAAGGTAATATACCTTTCTATTTAGTCAAATGCAGTAATAATATCTCAACTGGTTTATTGCTCACATTTTGTAATGGGAGCATAGCATTTCATTATCTGTTAAACTCCAGTTAAGATTGAACACTTTTAATGTGGTGATACAAACATCAAATCTAGAACTATTTATATTCCAAATAAAGCTATTTCCTTCATGCACTAAATAAAGATATCAATAACCATAGATTATACATAAAAATAAATATTTAAATATTCTGAACTATTGACAACAAAACAAAGAACTGAGATCATTTCTATGATAAATTTTATTATGTGGTTCTTCAGCCTTATATCCTAGTTTGCAGGAGAAAGATGGAAAAAAATCAGAAATTCAGACTACAGAACTGACAGATTGATAAAAACCCTGCTTAATGGGCCATTCCTGTGGTCTCAAAAACATGGTTACCTGAATTCAGTCCTAGAATTTGCATTAAAAAGCAGGCATAGTGACTCTTGCTTATAATCCCAACCGTGGAAATGCAGCTAGCACCTGTGCCCAACCAGCCTAGCCCACCTGGAGAGTCCCAAGATTCAAGAAACAAGATGATTAGTACTTGAACAACAGCAGAGTTTGTCCTCTGGCCCCACACAAATGCACATTTACATGCATGTGCAGTTACAAATACAAGTGCACCCACACCGGCACACACTCACATACGCACAATAAATAAATAAAGCATAATCATCTTCCCTTCAAGCTCCCTAACTCAGACTTTTCCATGTATAGAAATGAAGTGGGAATCAGAAGAAAAAGAATAATCAGAATATAGTAGGAGAAAGGTGTTAATAAGGAAGAAATATGCAAAAATGGGGTAAAGGGAAAGGAGGGAAAGGGGGACTATACAAAGTAAGTCCTATCAGGGGAAAAAACAGGGAAAGGGTTCTACCAATTCATAGTAAAACAGAAAAAAAAAAAAGCCTTAAGCACAGAAGGAACCCTACAGGGATGGAAGAAAGCCCTGCCAGAAGCCATATGGTTATTAAATGAAAATGCCAGTGCCAGAAGTAGATTGCCTCCCAAGAGCTGTTGGCCAGAGGGGCCCTAGATGTCCCCAAAGCAATAAAGGCCATTGCCAATAAGGTTGGTTGTACACTGGAAGTGGATGGTGAAACCCTATTGCTCAAGACACTGCAGGATGTGTATACACAAGAGAGAGAAATCAAGCTTGGACAAATGATTTGGGGAAGTGAAGCACACTAACCCCAGAAAGCTCATAACGAATTTAAGAAACATCAGTGATGTGTGTGATTTTTTTTTCCTTTAGTGAGCTCTAATCAACTAAATATATGTATGTTACAATGTCTTAATACTTGAATTATAAGTCCTTCACTTATTAAAAACCTATTTTTCCTTCAACTAAATTAAAGATGCAATGAGTTCCTTGCTGAGCTATCCTGTGTCTGATTTTTAAAAACTAATGAAAAATACTTATTATCAAATCATAAAATAAATAGGATACAGGAAAAAAACTTGTTCATTCTAGCAAAGAGTTGCTTTCTTCTGCAAGTATAATAGTCCTCTTTCTTGCTGTGTGTAAGCCTGTCTAGGTGCTCTAAAGATGGAAATTATGATCATAAAACAAAATATGTTGCAGAAATGAATTAAAGCAAATGGAAATTATGCTATTATTTTTGTTATTGTAGCAGTGGTGTGATAAATCAACTTCTTCTGGTCTCTAGGAAACCACTTAGCCCCATGGATGAGGTTGCCTACCTCCAAGCCCCACTGTTCAGAAAGAGTTAATGGAGTTCCTACAGGGAAGCACTTTACTCTCAGAAAGCTTTCTCTTTGCTTCCGTTCACCATAGGAGTAAGCCAATTGATGATGATATACATCTTTGAAACTGCTGTGATGAATAAACATTTCTCAAAATTACCCAAATTAATTTCAGCAGGTTGCAAAATTTTCTACTTACCAATTTGTTTCAATCCGTTTTTGTTCAAATGAGATATTTCTACAGACAGAACATTTCTCTTAGACTTGCATGCCAGAACCATGGTAAATGTAGAAAGCAAAGGTATTTCTCAGAAAGTGGGCCATTACACACACAATTATTTTAGGTGGTAGCCTCCATCAGGAGTCTTCAATTTTAGTGATCCTCATTTTCATCTGAACCATTTATTTATAATAGATGTCACAGTTAAACACCACTGACTGCTATTTCTTACTGATCCCTGATATTTCTAAACAGGATCCTGGAAAGAAGATGGGTAAGATAATTTATCTTTACATTCCTTATTAACTTTATTCAATATTCCAAAACTTATATAAAATATTCAACATTTGTACAATCATTCTTATCCATGAAACTAAATATTTAGTATACATCTTCTCAGTGACATAGATGTGAAGGTAGAAATGGAAATGTTTTCTTTTATTAATGATGAGGCACTGTGGAAATTTTATATCAAGGCTTGTCAATATACATTTCCATCACAAAATAATTAAAATTTTTAAGTATTCAGAATTGAGGCAGAAAAATAAGCATTTCAAACAGATGGGATAACTACTTCAACAGTCAAATCATTTTCCTGGTTTATTTTGAAGTTTAGGCTTGTGACTTAAACTTCGATTTCATTTAAAGATTTAAGGAAATTAGTGTTTGTATAAAGACATAAAGGTATCAATAATAAGCTGTTGTATGGTTTTTTTCATGTTCTGAATACAAAGAAATCTGAATGTCTGACAAAGATAAAAACATGTTAATAGAAAAAGTAACAAAAGTTTAATAATGTCTATAAGCCCTTTGTAAATTGTTAAAAAGCTGTGGTATTGCTACAATAATTCTGTATTTTAGAATTCAGAGTTTCTTCATGTGTCCAGGGTAAGGAATCCTCTAGAAGCTCTTCTATTCCATTTTGGTAGGTATCACTTGAAACCAACAGCATCTGTTGGACAGATATCTTGGAACACAGATCTGGTGATGGAGATATGAGCCAAATGTCTGAAATGAAACTCCGTAGGATGGGAATATAACTCAGTGGTAGAATCTTTACCCTAATACACATGATGCCCTAGTTTCAGTTCATTGCACCAGAAAATGTGAATAAAAGCAAAGCCCATTTTCTGTAGGACACTCATTAATCTATTAAGCTGCTTACTTACTGACTTCATTAAGGGCCTTCTAAGCTTCCAGAGTTACAGGTGCTGCGTATTCAGTTTTGAACAGGGCAGACAAGACCCTTGAAACTGGAACTAATGATAAGACACTTAAATAGCAAAAACGTATTTAAGGAGAACATCAGAAAAAAAAGCTATAATAATTTTGAATACAAATAAGGATTAAAAACATTTAATGATAGTCTCTATTGATAGATTAACGCATCTATACTGGACAAGCAAAACTGTTTGTTTTGGTCATTTGAAATAGATTGTTTTTGTTTGGGAACACATAAAGAATTGGAAAATCTAACTCCGCCAATGGAGAATAGAGATTTAAAAAGTTATGTCTGCAAATATGCCACCCTTAGTTAGCTAGTAATGCTGTTAGAATCAACAAAAAGAGAGGACTAAGCAACAGAGGGGTTTCTCCTCTGAAAATGTAGCAACTTTCAACAGTAAATAACCATGAAGATTATTCAGATTGGCAACAGTATTTGTCATTTTTCTGTTGCTGTGGCAAAATACTTGACAAAACAGCTTAAAGAAAGGAGTTTCTTTTGGCTCATGTTTTCAAGGGAAGGCATGGGGGACAGAAGCAGATGTCTGCTGGCTGTACAGCAAACACAGTTAAAAAGGAGAGAGAGGAATACCAGTGCTGCACTGTCATCTTTAAAGGTTTTGTTTGCTTGTTTGTATTTGTGTGTTTTGTTTTGAGGCAGGGTGGGGCTATGTAGACTGGGCTGGCCTTAATCTCACAGAGATCAACCTCCCTAGTACCTCAAATTAAAGGACTGCACTATTACACATTTTATTTTATATGTATAGATGTTTGCCTTCATGAATTTATGTGCACCATGTGTATGCCTGGTGGCTATGAAGACCAGAGAGGGAATCAGATCCTCTGGAACTGGAGTTAGAGATGGTTGTGAGTTGCCATGTGGGTGCTTGAAACTGAAACCGGATCCTCTGCAAGAGCACCAAGTGCATTTAAAAAGTATTTTTATTGAGGTTTTGTGCATGTCATATAATAGATGTTAAGCAAATTTAGACCCCCTCCCCCATCCCTGTCCCCTCATAGGCTCCCTGCCAGGTTTCATGCAACTTATCATGTATGTTAAGCCCTATCAAGTCAAGCATTTGTACCCAGATATTTCTTGGTACAAGTTCATCCACTGGAGTCTACTCAGTCTATCTAGAGTCATTCAGTTAAAGAAGATCTACTTGCCCTCACCCTGCAGTAATCAGTTGCCAGTAGATGAACATAAGGAACCAGAGGCTTTAAGCCTTTAGGGACCTTGCTCGTATGAACTTGTAGTGACGATGCTAGCAAGTACAAGACCAACACCAACTCAATCAGACAAAAACCCAGCATAGATCTGGGAATATTGGGAGCAGGTCCTAACCCTAGCCAAGGAACTGTTGGCAACCAAGTGCTTTTAATCAGTAGTCATCTCCAGACCCAGCACTCTCTTTCAGCCTAGGACACAAGCCTATGAAATGGTGCAACGTATGTTCAGGGTGGGTCTTCCCACCGCAGCTGAACCTTTCTGAATACATTCTAAGAGACACACCCAGAGCTTTCTTTCCTAGGAGATTTTAAAATATTGTTAAGTTGACAATCATGCTGAACACATCACAACACCTTTCCCAGAGGGTAAGTCATAATAGATGTGATAGAGACTGGAAACTATTCTAATAGGGGCAAGGTGAGTACTGAGATGGAGTTCTATAAACACAATCTTTCTTCTCTCTATACCATAATAATATATTTTGTGGTAATAATGACCCATTGTCAAGGAGCTTTGCACAACTTCCAAAGCTTAGGAAAGGCAATGAGAACAATTAAGGGCTCTGCCTTTGATGATATTTCCTAAGACTGTATTTTGTGTACCAATCACTGTCCAATCATAAATAGAATCTTTCCAAATATTGAATCAAATAAAGCAGAAAAGTGGATTAGTTAAAAGGTAAAGGAAGGCTAAGGAGACCAAATACGAATTAATTAATAAATAAAAAAACAATAGGGAAGAGGCAGAGATGAGACATACAAAAGTCAGTTCACAGGGCAGTAAAAGGACACGAGTGGAGACTTTAGAATCTGGAAGCTTGGAGGTGGTGCCTCCAACACCAAGGAGAAGGCACCGCTGGGCTTTCCGGGTTGTCAGAAGCTTCCAGTGAAACAGATAATGCTGTCAAACATTATCTGAGTAAGCACAAAGAAGTCGGACCCAAGAAAAGAAAGCAGGAGTCAGGTTCTAATTATTTTTGAAACCAAATTCTGATGGGCCATTTCTGGAAGAATGCACAATGAAACAGCAATACTATATTAATTTACACCAACAATTTATTTTAAGTATGTTAAGTGGGAATTTCCATACTGACATCAAGTATGTATTTATTTTAAATACATATGTTACATTTGTAAAAATATGTGAATAGTTCATAAAAATTTTAGGTAAAAATAGAGAGTGGATAAAGCAGAGGGAGTGACAAATCTTAGCAGCTGAATATGATCATAGTAGTGATTTATTAAATTTTTATATTTTTATGAAACTTCAAAAATATTACAATCATTTTGAAGTGCTTCAGATCACTTCCAAGTTCACACTGAGTTTGATACATAATTTCAGATAAGTTCTTTGCCAATTCCTTTTAAAACCCTCATAAATATATGGAAAAGTCAGGAACTGTCAATCACACTTCATACCCAGGGTAAGGCAAACATAGGGATAACTTCATTTAAATTAAAAAATTAGTGGAGCTGGAGGTAGAAATACAAACTAATGTACCCGAAATCATAAAAGATGACAGATGATATGCAAAAGAATTTAATTTGCTTCCCCTAATACTGCTTAATCCAGATTATAGGGTACTTTAATGAATAGAAAATTATCTACACTCATAAAGATGTCTGGAATTAAGTACAGAACCTGCTTGAGTAATGACTTTCTCTTCCTCTCTGCTTGTTCATCAGATAGTCTCTTTGTAAAGTGCTTTAAAATATGCATCTATCAAAATACAACATTGTTGAGGGATATGTAATCTGCACAGGAAATGTGTTAAGGATTAAAAAATGTACAAGAATATACCTAAAGTATTGTGTTTGGCAAAAATCAATCTTAAATTACATCACTTGGACAAAGAAGAGTGTGTGGCATCAAATGTTTAACACAGATCTGCTTGCTATTCTATCTCAGATAACAAGTATTGGCTAAGGACTCTGAATGCTTTCTTACCCCTGTATTTTAATGCTTGGAGAAAAACTCTCAATATTAAAATGGCTACAAAGAGGAATAGTTTTTATACCACTTCTTTATAGATGGATATGAAGAGAAAATTTACATATCTATGCAGAAATTCTGTAGTATCAACAAAATGCAACCCTACCCCAGAATCTCTATGAACGTGGTTTGTCTTGGAAATTTGCTTACTGAAGATAGAATAAAGTTTAAAGAGTATCTGCTTAAAACAAAAAACAGAAAGTCTCTATGTATGGGGAAAATAGAAACAAAATAAAAATCTAAAAACAATTTATTGTAAATAATTATTAGACTTAAAATATTTTTAAGGGAAAAATAGAGTTTTACTATAAAAGAATTCACCTTGACATATGTACAATGGCGTTTTGAAAACAATGTAGATTTGACACCCTCCCGAAAGCATCTCCTGCACTGTATATAAGCACGTAATTCTGTGAATGTAGACTACCCTCCCAAAATTCATCACAACACCTGCTGAGGGCAAGGAACAGAGCCAGAAAAAGAATTGCACAAGCCAGATCTTTGATTTTCTAACACCCTGAGCACTTCTTCCTAAGCTTTGTAAGATTCTCTGGTGCTTTGGACAAAATAAAGCAAAAGAATGGAAAACCTGTAAAGTATAGAGAGCAAAAATGAACATATGATGAACAGAGAGTATTTTTTAAACTGTTTCATTCTTCTACAATTTCATACATGCATAAACTTTTTGTCATTTTTATCCTTCAACATTTTATCATTCTCCCATCTTTCCTGCTGAAATAGTTTGCCTTTCCAAAAAGCCTCCTCCTTTGATGTCTTCTTTTTGACTCACTGAGTTTAATTATCATTGCCTGTATGAACTGAGTGAAGGGCATTTACTAGAATGACATCAGTGCTTTCACCAGTGAAGAAAATGAAACCTCTTCTCCCAGCAATTATTAACATAGTACCTCAGTGAGGAGTGGGGCCTCAGGACCCCCTACCTTATGCATGATGAAATGGAGATAGTTCAATCCTTCATAGGTCTTGTGCAGGTAACTACAGCTACAGTGACTCATGAGTGTAACAGCTGTGTCACATCAAAAGACACTATTTCACAGAACTCCCCAACCTCCGGCTCTTACATTTTCCACCCTCTCTTCTGCTATGTTCCTTGAGCCTTGGAGAGGATGACATACATGTCCTATTTAGGGCCAAGTGATCTAGTCACTTATTTTCTGGTGAGCAGTTGTGAGTCTTTCCATTAACCACTTACCACTGCAATAACAATATTCTCTTATGAAGGCTAAGAGCAGTACTGAGATCAACTTTATTTGACCCAGAATCACCTAAGGAGAGGGGCCTCTAGCATTCCTGTGCGGAATTGCCTTGATTTGGCTGATTTTTGTGGAACGACCCATCTTAACTTGCATAGGATCATTCTCTGATTAGAGATCATACCCTATACAAAATGGAGAAACTGGAGAAAGTAAGCTGAGTATGATCTATCTCCTGAGGTGGAATAGCACTATAGCACTATCATACGGTAGTTTTATTTCTAGTGTTCTTTTTTTTTTTTTTAAAGAAACTTCCATATTACTTTCAGAAGTGGCTACACTAGTTTAAATTCCCACCAAAAGTATGTAAGTATTCCACTTTCCCTGCATCCATACCAGCATTTGGTGTTATTTATTTCCTTGATGCTGTTCATACTGACTGAGGTGAGATAGAATTTAAAAATTTTGTTAATTTTCATTTCTATGATGACTAAGGATGTTAAACACTTTCAAGAGTGCTTACTAGTCATTTGCATTTCTTCTTTTGAGAACTTTGCTTATTTTCATAGCATATTTAACTTAATTTTATTGCCAGCTTTATTTTTAAAATCAATAAATAAAGTGTGCAGTGGAATCCCAATCAAAATTCATAGCCCATTTTAATTGGATTTTTTGCTTTCTGGGTGTTTAGATTTTTAGTTCTTTGTGTATTCTAGACACTAACCTCCATCTAATATATAGCTCTCAAGGACCTTCTCCCATTCCGGGACTGTCTCATTACTCTAATGACAGTTTCCTTTATTAGAGAAACTGTTTAGTTTCCTGAGATACTGTTTGTTGCTCCCTATACTTCTGAAGCCGTATTTATAAAATCTCTGCCAGTATTTACTTTACTCTTTACTTTTCCCTCTATAAGTTTTATACTATCGGGTCTTAAGGTGAAGTACTTGATCCATTTGGAGTTGAGTTTTGGACAAAGTCGGGGATAAGGGTCAAGTTTCCTTCTATATCTAGGTTTTCCAGAACCATTGGCTAAAGACGTTGTCCTTTCTCCATTGTATATTTACAGAATCTTTGTCAAAAATGAAGTAGCCAAAGCTCTGTGGACTTATATTTAGGTCTGTTATTCTATTCCATTTTCTATGTGTCTGTTTTGTGCCAAAATCATGCTATTTTTATTACATGGTCTCCCTGCAGCCACCGACCTGGCCTGGAACTTGCTATGTAGACCAGATTTCACAAAAATCCACCCATCTCTGAATCCCAATTGCTGGGATTAAAGTTATGTGCCACCATGCTTGACCATATCTATCTATCTGTCTATCTATTATCTATCTATCTATCTATCTATCTATCTATCTATCATCTATCATCTATTTATCATCCATCTATCTAATCTTTTTCAAATAATTAATATGACACATATATGTATATATATATTTAAAGAAACAGTACTTTGTTATACAATATATACTACACACACATTATATATTATATA